>NC_064564.1:81431551-81752914 GCF_937001465.1 Orcinus orca | reverse complement strand
CTAGGCTTGACTAAATAAGTCCCTATCAAATTATAGTGGCGCCTTTTGCCCTGTCGCGGTCTCCATTAGAAACCCCTATTTTTAGAGATTTGTAACTCAGATTTCCTTAAGGGAGGAACCTTGGCACTCAAACTAGCGACAGAGAGTGATGGTTACTCATTGTTATTGCTTGCGTCTGTTTCTTTCTTTTTTTTTTAAGTGCTTTGTTTCCAAACTGAATTATGGGAAAGCAAACAAAAGCCTGAAGTAAGTTTAGGGCAGCTGTTTTTTCTTGTTTTTTTTTTTTCCTTTTTAACCAGTATCTTGAGCTTTAATTACATAACTAAAAGATCAAAATTAAATACTACTGAGAAAATATACCCAGTCTGTGCTGGATACGGAAATATTTTCTGACCCCTTCTCCATGTAATCAACCATATTTCTCTATTTCTCAAGATCTGAAGTCTTTGTAATTTTATTTGACTTAAATTCTTCCAAAATTCCCTCTGTTATCTATATTTTTAGATCCTTTTGTTAATCTTTAATATCATGTAGATAAAAAGTGTTTCTATTGAAAACATCTTAGATAATTTGTAGCACATAGTAATTTTGAGTTATACATTGAATTGTTTGAGCACTAAGTAATTTGGAAATTGTATGTAAATGTTTATCTCCTGTCCCTTGGGCAGCATTGTATGGGGATCAAGGACTTCATAAGCCTGTCTAATAGAGCCAGATCGTTTTACCTGTGAATTAGTTTTTATCCAATATCATGGAGTTGGACCAGAGGAAAAATGCCAGAGGTTTTGTAGTGGGAAAGGTGCTGATGTGAAAGTGAGTCCAAAGGGAGTTCTGAATCAAGAGGATTGGTTGAGAAACTGGAGGCAAGAAACAGACACAAATGGGTGAAGTTGAAGGTAGAGATGGCATGAGAAAAAGGTACAGTGTGGGAATAGGCATATATTGATTGTCTGGATGAATTTTGGAGATACAGGCCAATGCCTAGGGCTTCTTTTTGTATGTTCCAGTGTGTATTTCCATGATGAATCTATTTCCTAGATTCATTTAGAGTCATGAGTGTGGGCTGGGCACTGTGTATTTTATTCAAAAGTTAAAATTTCTAATTTTATTGGTACTACCACTTTTTTTAGATGGTGAGTTGGTATAATGTGGCTTGTTAGAGTGTGTGTGTGTGTGTGTGTGTGTGTGTGTGTGTGTGTGTTCTATGGGTTTGTGGGAAAAGGAACCTGTAATATCATTAGTTTTTAACTGAGTCTGTCAGCTAGTGTCTCAGGCTTGTGATAGGGTCAGTGACATAAAGAGAAGGAACTCACAAATTCAAGAGTTAGGACAAAGCTAAATTACTGGACCAATTCTTCCAACTAGGACAACTGGAAAAATTGGACAGAAGATTAAAAAAAATCTGCTTGTAGGCAAAGGAAAAAACAAAACAGTGAAAGAGTGAAGAATGTACTGGGCTAGGATATAGAGGAGTTCAGAGCCCCAGGTAGAATTTTGTACTGCTTTACCCCTGTGGCAACTTGCTTATTCTGGAGGGTGTAGCTGAGAGACTTGACGGTGTTTTCACAGTGTCAGTTGACAAGGGCAAAAGTTGGAGTCCTCAGTCACCAGCAGTGAGGTGGGGTGCTGGTGAACTCTCAACACTTTGGATAGGAATTTAAAGAGACGAACCCTAAGAATAATGGAAACTGGGAAAATTTGACTTTTTTTTTTAACATTTTTATTGGAGTATAATTGCTTTACAATGGTGTGTTAGTTTCTGCTTTATAACAAAGTGAATCAGCTATACATATACATATATCCCCATATCTCCTCCCTCTTGCATCTCCCTCCCACCCTCCCTATCCCACCCCTAGGTGGTCACAAAGCACCGAGCTGATCTCCCTGTGCTAAAAAACATGACTTTTTAAGACTGCAGCTCAGCTGTAAATCATTTCAATTTCCCAAATTAGAATGAAGTGAACCCATGTTGCTAGTTCCCTTAGCTGCCCACCAAAGTTGATTTTAAATCCTCTCTGGTGGAAGATAACATTCAATACTTAAAATTATTTCTACAAACAATTTTGCAAATATGGTGTTTGGCAAACAGTAAAAAATAACCAGATACCTAAAATGACAAGAAAACAACAAAAACAGTAGAAAAAAACAGACCATGTAAATGAATCCACCAAAGCTCCAGATACTGGATAATAGTTTAAAATAACTATCCTTGTTATGTTTAAGAAGATACAAAACAAGACTAAAAATTTTTACAGAAACTATAAAAAAAAAACCTAAATGGAAATTCTAGAACTTAAAATTATAAAGTTAAATTTATGGATTCAGTGAATAGGGTCCTAAACATGTTAGACCCAGATGAAGAGAGAATTCACAAACTGGAAAGTAGATCAGAAGAAAATATCCAGAAGTAGGTACTGAGTGACAAGATGGAAAATATAGAAAACAGACAAAAAACATAGAAGATAGATCTAATGTATTTATAATTAGAGTCTTAAAGAAAAGGAAATAGAAAACTGGAAAAGCAGTATTTGAATAGATAATAGTTGACAAATATCCAAACCTAATTAAAGACACCAAGCCACATATTCAAGCAGGATAAATTTAAAAAATCCATCTCCAGGCACAAAAGGGAAATAGCTAAGTAGGCAGAGAAGCAGAAAGTAGAGTCAAGGGAGCAATAATTAAACTGATAGCTGACTTCTCAGAAAAATAAAATATGAAATTGTAAATCAAATAAGGAATCAAATAAGAATGTCCAGGGAGCTGGAACCAATCGGGGTAGCTAAAGTAATAGGTAAGGATATAAAAAGTTTTATGGGAAAATGATAGAAACCTTGAAGTGAAATAACTCAGTGGTACAAGTTGTGGACTTATGTATGTGCACAAGTGACTGTATTTGTGGACTTTTGCTGACATCTTTAACACAGTGTACATTGGTCACACATTTCTGGAAATTGGCTTTTTATCCCTGGTCTTTAGTGATTTTTGTTAGTCAAGGAAAAAAGAGATGTTACATAGCATTGTTTCACAGTTTATATTAGCTTATCTTCTTTTTTATTGAGGTGTAGCTGATTTAAAATATTATATAAGTTTCAGGTCTATAACATAGTGATTCACAATTTTTAAAGGTTATACTCCACTTATAGTTATTATAAAGTATTGGTTATATTCCCTGTGCTGTATACTATATTCTGGTAGCATATTTATTTTATACATAGTAGTTTGTAACTCTTAATCTACCCTATCCCTATGTTGCCATTCCCAACTTCCCTCTCCCCACTAGTAACCACTGGTTTGTTCTCTATATCTGTTCTTTTTGTTATATTCACTTCTTAAAAATTTTTTAGATTCTACATATAAGTGATATCATATAGTATTCATCTTTCTCTGACTTATTTCACTAAGCATAATACACTCCAAGTCCATCCATGTTGTTACAAATGGCAAATGTCCACTCTCTTTTTATGGCTGAGTAGTATTCCATTGTATGTATATACCACATATTTTTTATCCATTCATATGTTGATGGACACTTAGGTTGCTTCCATATCTTAGCTATAGTAAATAACGCTGCTGTGAACATTGGGGTACATATATCTTTTCAAATTAAGGTTTTCACGTTTTTCGGATATATACCCAGGAGTGGAATTGCTGGATCATATGGTAGTTCTATTTTCAGTTTTTTGTGGAACCTCCATACTGTTTTCCACAGTGGCCACACCAATTTACATTCCCACCAAAAGGGTTCCCTTTTCTTCACATCCTTGCTAACATTTGTTATTTGTGATCTCTTTGATGCCATTCTGACAGGTGTGAAGTGATATCTCATTGTGGTTTTGTTTTGCATTTCTGTGATGATTAATGATGTTAAATATCTTTTTGTGTGCCTGTTGGCCATCTTACATGGGTCTTTTAATAGTTAATAATGGAGAAAGTAGCATGGACAGGCTTTGCCTTGCTTGATGCAAGAAAACATAGCTAATCACTAGCTGATATAAAGCTAGTCCAAAGTAGTCAGTATCATGCTATTGAAAACTCCAAGATAATGTCATATGACTATGAAAAAATACTTTCTATTTAAGAAAGCAGAAAGGAAACATTTCAAAGACCCAGGTCAAAAATATTTTGGCATAAACAAATTTTTTTTTTTTTTTTTTTTTGCGGTACGCGGGCCTCTCACTGTTGTGGCCTCTCCCGTTGTGGAGCACAGGCTCCAGATGCGCAGGCTCAGCGGCCATGGCTCACGGGCCCAGCCGCTCCGTGGCATGTGGGATCTTCCCGGACCGGGGCACGAACCCATGTCCCCTGCACTGGCAGGTGGACTCTCAACCACTGCGCCACCAGGGAAGCCCAAACAATATTGTGATTTGTATGTTACCACCAAGAAACATATCCTTGACTTCAGCAGTCCTTGAAGTCCAGAATTGATCCTGTGTTAATACTTGCCTATAAAAATGGAAATGTTCCCCCCACCGTTAAAACCAGTGACTTGTTACCATATACTAAAGAAAGTCTTCTCAGCTGTCAGAGTGCTAAAATCAGTCTCTCAATATTTCTAACAAGTCATCGTAAGAACTAGTATGTTACATTTTAAAACAGGGACTTCCCTGGTGGCACAATGGTTAAGAATTCGCCTGCCAATGCAGGGGACACGGGTTTGAGCCCTGGTCTGGGAAGATCCCACATGCCGCAGAACAACTAAGCCTGTGCGCCACAACTACTGAGCCTGCACTCTAGAGCCTGTGAGCCACAACTACTGAGCCCACATGCCATAACTACTGAAGCTCACGCACCTAGAGCCTGTGTTCTGCAACAAGAGAAACTACTGCAATGAGAAGCCCATTGCACTGCAGCGAAGAGTAGCCCCCGCTCGCCACAACTAGAGAAAGCCCACGTGCAGCAACGAAGACCCAATGCAGCCAAAAATAAATTTAAAAATTAATTAATTAAAAAAAAGTTGACTTTAGAGTCAAACAAAAAATACTTTAAAAAATGTATACAAATAATGTCATGCCTGCTTTAAATCTTTTAACACCTTTCAGCTGCATCTATTCTCATCATATTGCCCACCAAAACTACATGATTTGTCTCTGTCTATTTGATATCATGATAAAGAAAACAAGCCAAAGAAAAGATTTTGGCAGATGAAAGGCGAAATTAATGAAGGTGTTTATGTTGAGACCTCAGACAACATGATACAACTGCCAAAAGTTGTATCTGAAATTTGAGATGTCCTGAAATAAAGATAGACTCTGAGCATTTTGCAAAGAGATCCAGTTCAGACAAGGACAAATGAGTGATGCCTGAACCAGCTGCAGAAAAAAGATCAAGAATGAATATGACTATGTGTCCCTGAACCAGTCGTGAAGAAATGTAGGATTGAGGTAATGAGCAGATTCAGGACCCAGGCCACTCTTTGGGTCTTGCTTCCCAAGACCTATATAACCTGAGAGGAAGACTTTCTTCCTCCTTTGAAGAGCATGCAGCTTTGCATGGAAACACTTGGCCAGAAATAAAGATAAGCACATATAAGTGTCTTAATTCTATCATGTAGTTAATTGATTAATTGTTTAAGAAATGATTAATTGTTTAAGAAAAAAATGAGGAATTTATTGACGCAGACGACCATTTAATATAGCATCCGGTGACCAATGTTTTCTTTCTGTAAATCCTTCATGCTAAAGGGATCAGAGTTAGAAACTGTTCCATGTTGATCGTTAAACTAAGTGATAATCTTTATAATCCCTTGGAATATAAATTCTGTGAGATGTAGTGTTATGGGAAGCAGAGAGGAAAAGAAATTCAAGTACTCTTTGCAGGCCTTGGCTTTTTACCATCTGCTTGTTGATTCATTGGTCCCGTTTCTTCCTCATCTGTTTATTTGCATAGCAGCACCAGCTGCCCCCTCAAATTTGAATTGCCTGACTTAATCAGACAGGCCCCTGATTGAGAACTGAGTTACAAATTGGCAGATGAATACCAAATTGTTTTTAATAAGACACAGAGTTCTGGGTGCTTTGTGCCCGTGCTATAACTGTTTGTTGGCAGTTACAATAACCAGCAGTGTTCCTTTCATCTTGAAGAGAAAGGCAAAAGGCATTCAGAGGTAGCCTTTGAATTTTGTACTCAGAATTTCCACTCATCTGCCTAATGTTCTTTTTTTTAATTAGAAGGATACACATATGACTTAATTAATCAAGCCTGTCTTAGAGAATTATGCATTTATTAATGGTTTCTGCACTCAAGCACATTATTAAGGGATTTGTGCTAAGCACCTGACATAAAGCAGACTAATTTTGCTTGCTTTGCTTAATGTATTGAGAAACGACATGTTGATCAGATTTCAAAACATTCAAGCTATGAACTAATGTCCTATTTAGAGGGTTTAAAAATTCAGTGCATTGGCAATCTAGCCTTATAATGCTTTCTTTACAAGGCACTCCACAACGGGAAAGGGAGAATAACTTGATGAGAAGAAGAAGCACTATAAGTAGAAGAAAAGGAAAGAGTAGAAGGGGAAGCCCCTGAGGGTAGGGCAGGGCCTTTAGAAACTGAATTTGTGGTTCCTTGCTTTAGTCTTTACATAGTTTTTGGCAACCACATCCGAATAAATCTTGCAAAGCCCCCCACTGGTTGTATGAGTGACTGAAATGACTAGGATTGTACCTACCGTATCATACAGACCTTGTCAGAGGATTGAGTGTGTGAATCCGTATTCAAATGGCTAATAATTGTATTTTGAGCTCCTTATTACTGATCATTTTTGAATATTTAATATGTTTTAATTTATCACTTTTCTATTTCTTTTCAAGAATCTTCAAATAGGTAGCATACAGGTAGGAATGAATTGAGCACAATTGCCATATTCTGTTTATTTAGCCATATAAACCTGAGTTTTATTAATTCTCTTAAAACTGACCATTTTGATAATTTTTATTTATGATAAGTGATTAAAAACATATTATCTGGGGCTTCCCTGGTGGCGCAGTGGTTGAGAGTCCGCCTGCTGATGCAGGGGACACGGGTTCGTGCCCCGGTCCGGGAGGATCCCACATGCTGTGGAGCAGCTGGACCCGTGAGCCATGGCCGCTGATCCTGTGCGTCCGGAGCCTGTTGGCCGCGACGGGAGAGGCCACAGCAGTGAGAGGCCCGTGTACCGCAAAAACAAACAAAAACAAAAAAACCCATATTATCTGGTATCGTCAATACCATTATTAAAAAAACATTATATGTTGAACCAGGATTCCTCCACATAAACCATAAATATTTAACACGTCAAAGTTCAAATTCTCATGGCTTCAGTAACTGAAAAATAACATGAGAAACACGTCACAGAATTCTCTGTATACATCTACAGTGAAGAGGAGCCTGGTTCAACCAAATGAAGAGCAAGCTTCATGAATTCAGGGAATTTTTCAAGTGTTTCATTTGCACCAAGCAGTGGCTAGATGATATCATGGAAGGGTAGCTGTCTATGAGCTGTAAATATTAAAGTCCTGCCATTCAGCGTTGTCCTAGGAAAGCAGAGAACACAGAGGGCCTGAGTTCGGTGTACTGTGGTGGTTAAGAGAAGGCTTCTGGGGCCAAATGGCTGACCTGCAATGGAATGTTGGCTCTACCACTTAGCAGTTTAGCAACTGCGCACAGCTCGTGTAGCCTTTCTAAACATCACCTGTGAAATGGGGTAATGGTAATGTCTACTATCTAGACTTCTTGTGATAATTGAATGAAATGAGACAAGGAAGCAAAGCATGTTCACATTATTGTTATTAATCAGTCATCAGCCATGTGCTAACAGAAATATGTCTTGGTGTGTTTTTATTTTATGCAAATTCAATTATACCATTGGTAATGTTTTCCTCCCTGTATTTGTTAGTAGAAAAGTCAGTTTAGAATTTGTAGCTCACCTCTGTCAATTACATAGGACTTTGTTGCATGTATTTTCTTTACTGTTTTCTGTACTGCAAAGCTGGCTTCATCTTTATTTTCTTATCCTTATTAATCTTTCATCCTAATTTTCTTTCTTCTTTATTAAAAAAATCTAAATATATTATTTCCTTTCTCTGGCATGCTCTCCTTCTCTCATGTTGCTGGTTAACTTCTATTCATTCTTCAGATAGTCCAGGGAACTCTTCTCTGACCCATTGGATTGAGTCACATTCCTCGTTTTACACTCTCATCGTACTCCATTTTTCTTTCTCATCTCTTGTTACTATTAAAAATATATAACGATTTCACAAGGTGGGAAGATATCTTGTTACTTTAACAGATAGCCATAGAAGTCTCCTTAGGAAGAGAATTATACCTGTTGGGAAAATACTTCAATATGCATTTGGGGTTGAAGCAAGCCTCTTGAAGGATTGCAGTTGGTCTGTACTGTATACTCAGCGGAAGGGAAAATCTGTTCTGTGAGACAGAGGAAGAAGAATTTGTAACTTTTGAAGGATTATCATACTTTCAGTTCTATAATCCATAATTTCTACTCCATAATGGAATGAAAATAGGAGGAAAATAAGGGACACTGGAGGAGGTGGTGAGATTGGAAGAAAGTTGTGTACTATTCAAAGGGACCTTTCTTGGGGTCCATCTGAAATCTTTAGTAATGACCAACAGTCCTGCAAATGCTTGGGTTAGGTGATTTTGTTGTAAAAACTGAATAAGGCGAGGCAGCTTAATGTAGGGATCAAAGTGGTGCAAGGGACAGATAAGGAAACCAATGTCCAAGAAGCCAGGAGAGTGTAAGATTCCTCCCTTTCCCACACAGAGTTGGTAGAAATCTTGGGGAAGACTTTAGTCATCTGTGATCATGGCAGGGGAGTAGGTGGGAGGGTCAGTTCAAGGCAATTCTTCCGGAGCTCAAAGGGATGAAAAGCTCCAGCTGCCAAATAGATTGCATCTCTTCCTGTGATTATTATCTAATTATCTGTCTTCTTCCCATGAGGGCTGAGACTGTGTCTATTTTGTTCATTTTGAATTCCTAGAAAATAGCTCAGTTCCTGGCACATTATAAGTTCTCAATGAATATGTGTTGAATGAATTATTGTTGTACGTCTCCTTAGGTTCTTTTAGGAACACAGCCTGGAAGAAGGCAAGCTGGGAAGAAGGAATGAAGGGAGAAAGTTTGCAAATAAATTGTACAAGGTCACACAGCAAATAAGGGTGGAGTCAGGATTTGAGCACAGACAGACCATCCCTAAGTCTTTTCTTTTATACAGTAGTATTATCTCTATGTTTTTAGACAAGATTTTGAGATTCAGTGAAATTCAGAAATACGTTTAGTCAAGGATATACAGTTAGGAATTCAGGGAGATGGGATATGAATCTTAATTTGATCTCATATTCTATTTTTTCCAGTTCATTATTTTATTAGGAATATTTCAGTTGTAAGTGACAGGAACCTAAGTTAAGTTGGCTTAAACACAATAAAGAATTGATTGGTTTTTTAAGTCCTGAGGGAGAAAGTCTCAGGCATGGAGTTCTAAATTATGCTGGTTGATCTCAGACAGACTTTCTCTATATGACTGAAAGCTTATAACCCAAATACTACTATCTTAGTAGCCTCCAGGGAAAGAACATCATTTTCTTTCATATGCCAGCTGAGTGGTCCTTGAGAGTTGTCTGACTGGCTCAGCTTCAGTCATATCCCTCCTAATTGGCCTGATTGGCCAGCTTAGGTCGTGTGCTGTGTGTCTGAGGCTTCGGCAGAGAAAAGACGTCTTGTATATTCAATCCGACCATAATCAGATACACTAGGAGAGTGCTTCCAAAAGGAAAGAATGTGAGAAGAATGAATAAATGACAGATGTTCACCCCAACTTGTTTCTGATACTATATAGAAAAGTGCTTAAGAGTATGGGTTTTTGGATTACATACTTAAAACTGATTCCCGATCACTTCACTTTCCACCTGTGTCTCTTGAACAAATTATTTACCTTTGTGAACCTTGATATTTTTCTTCTATACATAATCTTTCATACAGTGTTATTGTGGTGAATAAATGAGTCAATGCGTGCAAAGCACCTAACACAATATATAGTTTACAGAATTACAGTTTTAGTATTACTATTAGAAGCATGAGAGAAGAAACTAGAGGGTGTTCTTAAATCCATAGTGATTTTGAGTGGTTGTGTATATATCATGGATGAAAATTTTGAGATTACATTAAACTAAGGAACTATTCATTGTGGAATCTGCTCACAGATTATTAGCTCTATTGATGCTTAATTATGATTACCATTTATTTCCATCATTAATATAAAGTATGCTTATCCCTTTAAGACCTTGCTTTGTCAATTGTTTGCTCCATCTTTTTTTTAAAACTCTTAGATAATTTTGGTTTTTTTCCTTCACTCTATAATAATTTAAACTACTTTCTTTTTATTCTTTATTTTTTTACTTCTTTTATTGGAGTATAATTGCTTACAATGTTGTGTTAGTTTCTGCTCTACAACAAAGTGAATCAGCTATGTGTACATATATCCCCATATCCCCTCCCTCTTTATTTTTTTGCAATTTTATTATTTTTTATAATTTTTTGGTAATATCTTTATTGGAGTAAAATTGCTTTACAATGGTGTGTTAGTTTCTGCTGTATAACAAAGTGAATCAGCTATACATATACATATATCCCCATTTCTCCTACCTCTTGTGTCACTCTCCCACCCTCCCTATCCCACCCCTCTAGGTGGTCACAAAGCACCGAGCTGATCTCCCTGTGCTATGCAGCTGCTTCACACTAGCTATTTTACATTTGGTAGTGTATATATGTGCATGTCACTCTCTCACTTCATCCCAGGTTACCCTTCCCCCTCCCCAAGACCTTAAGTCTGTTCTCTACATCTGCACCTTTATTCCTGTCCTGCCCCTAGGTTCTTCAGAACCTTTTTTTTTTTTTTTAGATTCCATATATATGCGTTAGCATATGGTATTTGTTTTTCTCTTTCTGACTTACTTCACTCTGTATGACAGACTCTAGGTCCATCTACCTCACTCCAAATAACTCAATTTCGTTTCTTTTTATGGCTGAGTAATACTCCATTGTATCTATGTGCCACATCTTCTTTTTTTTTTTTTTGCGGTATGTGGGCCTCTCACTGTTGTGGCCTCTCTGATTGCGGAGCACAGGCTCTAGACGCGCAGGCTCAGCGGTCATAGCTCACAGGCCCAGCCGCTCCACGGCATGTGAGATCTTCCTGGACTGGGGCACGAACCCGTGTCCCCTGCATCGGCAGGCGGACTCCCAACCACTGCGCCACCAGGGAAGCCCTATATGTGCCCCATCTTCTTTATCCATTCATCTGTCGATGGACACTTAGGCTGCTTCCATGTCCTGGCTATTGTAAATAGTGCTTCAGTGAACATCGTGGTACATGACTCTTTTTGAATTATAGTTTTTTCAGGGTATGCCCAGTAGTGGGATTGCTGGGTCATATGGACATAAAAAAGATATATTTTGAATAATTAAGGATAAAGGAGTGTTAGAATGCCTGGGACATGTTTCTGGTTACGGGATGTCAATATTAAGTAAAGATACTAGGAAGCAGGATGACAGAAGTAAATTTTTTCATATATTTCACCCTGCCATCTAATATTAGCCAGAAAAATAGAAACTACCACATAACCACCATCGCTTATTGAAATATTTCTATCTGTTGGGCACCTTACCAGATGTATTAAATATTAACCTAATTTAATCCTCACAACAATCCTGTAAAGTAAATAAAATTAACCCTCTTTCAGAGAAAACTGAAGTCATAGGAGATTATGCAATTGGCAGAAGTTCATTGAATAGGTAAATGACTAAACTTAGGTTTGATTAATTCATTTATTCATTCATTCAAGAAATACTTTTGAATAATATTACATGGCAGGCACTGTGCTAGCTTTGGGATAGAATAGTGAGCAAAACATATGCTCTCATGGGGCTTATATCCTAGTGGGTGAGATAGAGAGTTTTCACAGCACTTGGAAAAGACTGATCATTCATTGCATCAGGTAAGTTTTAAACCAGTTCAGCTGATCAAAAACAACTTGCATAAGTAGTATAGTTTTGCAGGCTAACCTGTTATAGCTTTTGGCTTCTGAAAATCAGCCTGTCATAAGCATACTCACTCTATTAAACACACTCTGAGTGACAATTAAACACCAGTCTCACCTGAGTTCCCATGTTTTTATAGCTGATGTCAACCCCCTTAAACATCTGAGAATCAGAGAGTCCCTGAGCTCTATACTTCTAAAAAATTCTAAGAACAGCCGTTTGATTTGCTGAGGATGATTGGGCCTGACCTGTATAGCTGTCTGGTTTTCGAGAAAGGAGTAATTGTTTTGCTAAACAAGAAGGCAGCTATATAAGTGTTGAACTTAAATACTGTTTTAAAGCTGTATTATGAGCTATAATGAGAGATTTATTTTAAGCATCAGAAATAAAGACAAATAAGTATTTATTGCAGAGTTCAGGATTTTAAAATATCAGATTTGGAACAGTAGATTTTACCAACTAGTTAATTCATGTTCTGGCCTCTCAGTCAGGGGGAAATTGTTAAAAGAAGCAAGGCCAGGAGAGGATTTGAGTAGCCAAACTCTGCATAATTGAAAAAATTGACTTTGAGAGAATAAGAAAAATAGAAAATGCATTACATAAGGTCATTTTAGAAGCCTTTTCCTTAAGCAATGATTTGTCGAAAATGAAAAATTATAAATAAAATCAAGAAAAATAAATAGGTGAGTTTAAAATAGACTTCAGGAAATTTTCAAATGAGATTCTAGGGTATATTATACAGCTAAAGTAAAACAAGCCTTGTCCTCTCTTTTCGTAAAGGGGCTCAGACTGAAATAATCAGAAAAAATAAATTGGAATTGAAAATTGCCAATTTAGAAGATCTCTAAATGTGGCAAACATTTGTGAAGAACAAGCTGGAAATAAAAATAAACTTTGAGCTCTTTAAATAAAAGCACTAGCCCCAAAATAAAAATAAGAACAAAAATTCTTCTATTATCTAAGAATCAGGAGCTTATAAATAAAGACACTTATAAGACATTGTAAGGAAAAGAATCATTGGAAGAGGCAATGTTCCCTATGAAGTTAAGAAACAAAAGGTCAGCTCTCCAAAATATGTCCAGTGATGCTTCTTCAAGTGAAACATTAGCACCCAACAATTTCCTGTCCTTCTTCTGAATTCACAAGGAGCATGATCTAGAAATATAAATGAACAACACTGTAGTTTCTTTTTGATTTGGTTATGTTCTGTTATCATTACTCCTACTACCATAGACTATCAGTCCCCTTAGAATATTGAAACCACTCAAGTAGTGGGAATTTATAACAATCCTAAGCTTTTCCCATGCCTTTACTTTACTGCTTTGGGACCATTATCAGAAGAACACTTTTTTCTTCTCTGTGATTCACTCCCTGTATATGTACTAGAGATTTATTCTGCAAATGGAACTGCCAGATACAATGTACTACAGAAGTATTTTTGTAAAAGTTCCAGACAGTTCCTCCTCATACAATCAAATTATAGCTGATCTGGATTTACAGATAATACACACATCAATATTATGTATGATTCAAGAAATAGCTAGAGAATTAGCTATGGTTCTAGAACTACTGTGAGGAAAAGACTGTATGGATAGAGGCAAAATATAATAATTGGAGCATAACTCAGATGAGTTCAGATGGATTCATCTAAATCTTTACCTAAAGTTCTTCAATATTCCCTTAAGACTGAAGCCAAGGAAGGATTTAGACCATTTGTAAGTAGCTAAATAGAGAAAGGACCAGGTATTACTTGGATCAGTTCTCATTACCCTAAAAACTGTGAAAAAGTGGAAAGGACAAAGGGAATATTAAAGCTGAAATTATCTAAGCTATCAGATATTCATGAATTCCTTTGGCCTAAAGTAACATCCTTAGCTCTTACCCTGTGCTCTTCCCCCTCAGGAGCTTGTAGATTGTCTTCTTATGAACCAGTCACTGGCAGGCTCATGTAACTAGCAATATCTTCATCCATATATATTTAAAACTGTGGTAAAATTTAGATGACATGGTGTTTACATTTAACCATTTTAAGTGTACAGTTTGATAGAGTGCCAAGGATTCTAAGGGAGGACTGTAAACAACTTTATGTCAACAAATTAGATAACCTAGATGAAATGGATAGATACGTAGAAAGACATGAACTACTGAAACTGACTCAGAAGAAATAGAAAATCTGAAGAATCCTGTACTGAGTAAAGAGCTTGAGACCTAGGGAAAGAGCATTGCAATTAGAAGGATTAGCCAAGCCCTGAGTGGGGAGAATACTCGATGTATTCAGAGAAAGGCAAGGAGGCTGGCATGGCTACACAGAGTGAATGAATGAAATCATGGTAGGAGACAAAGTCAGAGTAGATAATAGGCTAGGTTAAGTTTCTGTAGCATCTTTAACTTCAGATCCTAGTGGATTAACAAAACAAAAATTTATTTTATGCTGTTTCCATATTGGATTGGCAGGGACTCTGCTCCACATCATTTCTTAAGGAGCTAAGCTGATGAACCTCTGTCATTTTGTAGAGGTACTGTTTGGATCGTGTAGACTCCTTGATTCTTACAGAAGCAAAGTAGACAGGTAGAGTATTGTACCATAGCTCTCCTATACTTTGGCCTCACCTAATTCCAAGGAGTCTGAGGAATGTGGTGGAGCAGTAGACTTTTTGGTGAGTCCCATTTCCTTTGCTGTAGGAGGGCAGGATCTTTGAAGGCTGTTGTAAGGACTGAGTGTGATCAGCAGCCGCTGGATGATTTACTTTATACATGTTAACAGGATCACTCTGGCTGCTGTGTTATATGGAGAATAACTGAAGGAACTAAAGGTAGAACCAGAGAGAGATAAGTTCAGAGCCTACTGTGATAACCTGAGCATGAGATGATGATCCCTGCAACTGCCATGGTAATGGTGGAGGTAATCAGAATTGGTCAGATTCTGTGTGTATTTGAGTGTAGGGCCTATGTAGTCTATTAATTAATCAAATTCTGCATGTAAGAAAAAAAAGAAGAGTAAGGGTAATTTTATCTGTTTGCTTTGGTTTTTGTCTTGAGCTACTGCAAGGTTGGAGGTGCTATTTACTGAAATGGGGAAGACTACAGAGGAGCAGATTTTGGGTAAATAAACACCAGGTGTTTGGCTTTTGACATGTTAAGTCTGAGATGCCTGTTAGATATCTAAGTTAAGCTGTGGAGTAGACAGTTCGATATGAATTTGGAGTTCAGAGGAGCTCTTAGTTCAATCTAAATTATTGGCATAGTTAACCTTTAGAATTTGACTCTAGGTCCTTTCATTCTAAAGCCCAGTCTCTAAACTGCTTTTATAACTGCTTGTAGAAGTAAAGAAGCAAAAGTGTTCGCATCTTGCACTTAATAAAAATATCATTTATATTATTCTGTAACTTGCCTGAATGCACACTTACTTTACTTAAAGTAATGGTATCACAGTATCAGCTAACCAATGATAATTTTCATTTTGTGATAAGTTTTGGTTTGGCAGTAGTGCCTCACATATGACAGCCTGCATGTTTTATTTTTTAATCTCAAGATTAGATAATTGAGAAAAGCATGTCTGTCCTAATTCTCCTGAAGGCAAAAAGTAATTTCTGAGGCATTAAATATGAATTATTGACCAATCGTTTATAAAAGAGGAAACTCCTCCATCAGTTTCTATAATTGAGTCTATTTTTTGAAATAATCTCTCTCTTTAAAGAAACAATTTCCTCTTAGTATTTCAGGTTGAACTCCTCTTAGATATGAAATGAAGTCCTGCATGGTTTGGCTAGAGTTATTTAAATAGATATGTGCTTTTTAATCAATAACACATGTTCTTTATAAGGGGAAACAAACAAGCAAAAGTCCGTTGAAGACAAGCAAATATTGGACATTGTTTTACCTGTACAGAAAAGTGTTTTCATTTGGAAGTGATTTCAAGAGATTCCTGTCAGTGGCTGTCAAACATTTCATGGACAGTCAATATGGAACTTAAATTTTCATAGTAGTAGAATTATTATGTCAAGACAAACCAAAAACAGGGCTATAATTCCTCTAGTTTGTATCATCAGAGATCTTCTCCAAGACATATGCTCATAAGATCATTAGAATTTTGAATCATGACTCAAAATTGATGATTTATAAATTATACATGTGTCTGCATTTTTATGAAATTGTGTTGTGCTTTCTATGTACTTAATGTATTCTCAGTGTCCATAAGATACCTTTCATTCTAAAAAGAAGCCAAAGGTTGGGATTTATCCCAGGGATGCAAGGATTCTTCAATGTATGCAAATCAATCAATGTGATACACCACATTAACAAATTAAGGTATAAAAACCATATGATCATCACAATAGATGCAGAAAAAGCTTTTGACAAAATTCAACACCGATTTATGATAAAAACTTTCCAGAAGTTTAGAGGGAACCTACCTCAACATAATATAGGCTTTATATGACAAACCCACAGCAAACATCATTCTCCATGGTGAAAAATTGAAAGCATTTCCACTAAGATCAGGAACAAGACAAGGATGTCCACTCTCGCCACTCTTATTCGACATAGTTTCGGAAGCCCTAGCCATGGCAATCACAGACAAAAAAGAAATAAAAGGAATACAAATTGGAAAAAAAGAAGTAAACCATGGCAATCAGAGACGAAAAAGAAATAAAAGGAATACAAATTGGAAAAGAAGAAGTAAAACTGTCACTGTTTGCAGATGACATGATACTATACATAGAAAATCCTAAAGATGCCACCAGAAAACTACTAGAACTAGTCATTAAATTTGGTAAGGTTGCGGGATACAAAATTAATGCATAGAAATCTCTGGCATTCCTATACACCAACAACGAAAAATCAGAAAGAGAAATTAAGGAAACAATCCCATTTACCATCACAACAAAAAGAATAAAATACCTAGGAATAAACCTACCTAAGAAAGCAAAAGACCTGTACTTAGAAAACTATAAAACACTGATGAATGAAATCAAAGATGACATAAACAGGTGGAGAAATATACCATGTTCTTGGATTGGAAGAATCAATATTGTGAAAAGGACTGTACTACCCAAAGCAATCTACAGATTCAGTGCAATCCCTGTCAAACTACCAATGGCATTCTTCACAGAATTAGAACAAAAATTTTTACAATTTATATGGATACACAAAAGACCCTGAATAGCCAAAGCAAACTTGAGAAAGAAAAATGGAGCTGGAGGAATCAGGCTCCCTGACTTCAAACTATACCACAAAGCTACAGTAATCAAGACAGTATGGTACCAGCACAAAAACAGAAATACAGATCAATGGTACAGGATAGAAAGCCCAGAGATAATCCCACGCACATTTGGTCACCTCATTTATGACAAAGGAGGCAAGAACATACAATGGAGAAAAGACAGCCTCTTCAATAAGTGGTGCTGGGAAAACTGGACAGCTACATGTAAAAGAATGAAATTAGATCACTACCTAACACCATACATAAAAATAAACTGAAAATGGATTAAAGACTTAAATGTAAGACTGGACACTATAAAACTCTTAGAGGAAAACATAAGAAAAACACTCTTTGACATAAACCACAGCAAGATCTTTTTTGATCCACCTCCTAGAGTAATGGAAATAAAAACAAATATAAACAAATGGGACTCAATTAAACTTAAAAGCTTTTGCACAGCAAAAGAAACCATAAACAAGACGAAAAGACAACCCTCAGAATGGGAAAAAGTATTTGCAAATGAAACAATGGACAAAGGATTAATCTCCAAAATATACAAACAGCTCATGGAGTTCAATATCAAAAAAACAAACAATCCAAACCAAAAATGGGTGTAAGACCTAAATAGACATTTTACCAAGGAAGACATACAGATGGTCAAGAGACACATGAAAAGATGCTCAATATCACTAATTATTAGAGAAATGCAAATCAAAACTACAATGAGGTATCACCTCACACCAGTCAGAATGGCCATTATCAAAAAATCTAGAAACAATAAATGCTGGAAAGGATGTGGTGAAAAGGGAACCCTCCTGCACTGTTGGTGGGAATGTAAATTCATACAACCACTATGGAAAACAGTATGGAGCTTCCTTAAAAAGCTAAAAATAGAACTACCATATGACCCAGTAATCCCACTACTGGTCATATACCCTGAGAAAGCCATAATTCAAAAAGAGACATGTACCACAATGTTCATTGCAGCACTATTTATAATAGCCAGGACATGGAACCAACCTAAATGTCCATCGACAGATGAATGGATAAAGAAGATGTGGCACATATATACAATCGAATATTACTCAGCCATAAAATAAATGAAATTGCGTTATTTGTAGTGAGGAGGATGGACCTAGAGTCTGTCATACAGAGTGAAGTAAGTCAGAAAGAGAAAAACAAATACCGTATGCTAATGCATATACATGGAATCTAAAAAAAAAAAAAAAAAGGTACTGATGAACCTAGTTGCAGGACAGGAATAAAGACGTAGACATAGAGAATGTATTTGAGGACATGGGGTGTGAGAGGGAAACTGGGGTGAAGTGAGAGGAGCATCGACATACATACACTACCGAATGTAAAATAGATAGTTAGTGGGAAGCAGCAGCATAGCACAGGGAGATCAGCTCTCGGTGCTTTGCAATGACTTAGAGGGGTGGGCTAGGGAGGGTGGGAGGGAGGCTCAAGAGGGAGGGGATATGGGGATGTATGTATGCATATGGCTAATTCCCTTTGGTATACAACAGAAACTAACACAGTATTGTGAAGCAATTATACTCCAATAAAGACCTATTTTTGAAAAAAAGCCAAAGTTTCAAAAAGAAGCCATGCGTACCCTATCTTCATAGAGAGTTCATTTGCGTCCATTTATGTCTACAATAAAGGAGGTGATAAGAAATGGAAAAAAACAAAGAAAGCTACAGTTTCTTATTTCCTTCAGGCCCCATGTATTTACTCAGGTAAGGGCTTTGCATAGCAGCAGAGATTGAATTTAGTGGGCCTGTGTACTGTGAAATTTAGGATTGGAAAGGAATTTAGGAAGACACCTGCTTTCAAGAGAATCTCATCCCTTCACTCTTATGAACAGATAGGTTCTTCTGCCTGGCATGTTCATCCAGGTTTTCCCCCAAGGCCATACTCATTCTTCCTTTCCCCCAAGGAAAAAATAGTGTGGGTCATCAATTCTTAATCTATTTATTATTCCTGACCATTTTGTGAATCTGCTGGAATCTGTGGGCACTTTCCCTTAAAAAGTACATAATTAAAGGTACAATTATTTATAAACCATATTGGGTTCACATCTATGGATCTCAAGTTTCAACCTCAGGTAAGTCACATTTGTTCTTGGACTATGACAGATTCTGTATCACTATTTGTGTTACTTAGAAGGCAGGTGGATATAAATGGAATTACTTGAAGCAAGAGTACAAAAAAATTTCATTATATAAATGTATATAATTTCATTATATGTAAAACTTCACTGTATATATGTGTACATACATATATATGCACACTTATTTTATATATATAACATTTCAATGAACTGGAGGTTGCAATAAGGTCAAAGAATTGTAGTGAGAGGGTCCTTGAGCAGGTGAGGTGGAAGTACTGTTTATGGTGGACATAATGTGGGTGTTTGACATGGATGCCTTGAAGGCAGGGATGAAAAGATCTAAGGTTTGTTCGTGGAATGGGTGGCTGAAGAGGAGTGAAGGATAATATTTGTTTTAGGTGAGAAACTGAGGTCAGAGTATCATCTGGTTCATCCACATAGTTGTGGAAGCAACTGAGAGTGATACCAGGTATAGTGGTTGAGAGCTAGGGGCATCACAAGATGTTGGCTGATGGCAACTTCAAGGTGGGGTAGTAGGTAGTAGAGCCAGATGGTGCAGGCTTCAAAGAGCTGTTTTTTTGTTTGTTTGTTTGTTTGTTCATTTGTTTTTGATGGAGGACAGAAAAAGAGAAATTGTTTGGAAGTGGCCCTGGGGAGCATAAAGAACAACTACTAAATCTCTTGTGACCAAGGTGTATGGATTATGAAAATAAAATTGTTTCTACTTAAGAACAGTGCTTTTAAGGGAATGGTCAGGTTTCACTTAACAAAACAACTAACGTTTATGGAGTAGTGAAGATGTGTCAAGCATTATTCTAAATGTTTTATAAGAAGATTAAAGGCACACTCTGAGGGTTTAGAATGGAGAGAATTCATAGATCTCATATTAGGACTCTTCAAATGACTCAGGGTTTGAGAGGGAGGAAAGAGTGATCAAATTATCTTGGGAGCAGGGTATATGCCTCCACATGGGGATAAAAGCCCTTATGACTAGAACTTGCTACTCAAAGTGGGGTTCATGGTACTTCAGAGTCAGCATCACCTGGGAGATTAGTAAAAGTGCAGAATTGCGTGTCTTGTCCCAGACTGACTGAATCAGAAGTTGCATTTGTAAAATGTAACCCCAAGTGATGGATATGCACATTAAAGGTTGAGAGACACTTCCTTAGAGGACTGTTGGGGCCTTTCAGGTAAAATGTATAACCTAATAAGAATTAGGAACACAGAGGATGAAATTTTAGGGAGAATATGAGGGTACACGTCCAGTTTAAAGAAACTTGTTAGTAAATCTTTGTTTGCATAATATCAATGTGTGCTGGGCAGAAACAGAGGCATAATGGAAGCATATTGCAGTGAATTGAATAGAACTTAGGTTGCCACTCTAATGAAACTTCTGATTCACAGGTAACTGTGTTGTACGGGCATCTCCCCAGCTACATCATTCACCCTGTGGTTTGAGTGAGTGAATGTGTTGGGCTTGGGTAGAAATTTCCAAGAAAAGAAAATTGCCCATATACAGCTGTGACAATAATTAAAGGCTTTAAAATATGATAAATATCATGTCTAATATTGTCTCTTTTCTCTACTTGATTCATCATTTAGACTCATCTTAGAAAGAGTCTCTGAGTGCAGCAGACAGAATAAGGATTTGCCTTAGATTAACTTTTGTTTTTAGGGTCTCTAATATATCAATAGTATTTGGTCATTATGGATATTTGATGGATATTTGCTTAGAAGAATAGAAAAAAAAGAAACCTTGGAAAGTTTTTCTATCTATGCCAAAAGCATACCTCAAAAGTTTTGTATATAATCTGATAGCAATAGCTAATAAAAATGGAATAATTCTTTCATTGCAAGGAATTATAAACTAATGAGATGTTACAGTATAGTTTTAAAGATGAAGGTGGCAGACAAGCTCACTACTATATTAGAAAATACTTTTAGACCTTAGGATAATGCCAAATTGACTTTTTTTTTTTTTTTTTGCTCTCCCTGTCGTGGCCCCTCCCGTTGCGGAGCACAGGCTCTGGACGCACAGGCTCAGCGGCCATGGCTCACGGGCCCAGCCACTCTGCGGCATGTGGGATCTTCCCGGACCGGGGCACGAACCCGTGTCCCCTGCATCGGCAGGTGGACTCTCACCCACTGCGCCACCAGGGAAGCCCCAAATTGACTTTTAATTACTTGGACAATTACTGAAAATCATATAATCTTTGATTATTTTGGATTGTCAATGATACTCTCAGGTTTTCTCAGGGCAAGACAATTGAAGAATTAGAAAGCAGTACATTTAATCAGAGGCTAATCCATTCCATGCAGGATTGAGTGAGAATGTAGAAAAACGGAAATCTCTCAGTTACTAGCAGATACTAGAATTAAAATTATTTAAAAATAGATAATTGCAGCTCAGTGACACAAGTGTATTGCATTTCAAGAAAGAAGCATTTGTCAAATTGAAAACCCTAGTGGGGGAAAAAAAAAACAAACCCTAGTGATTATGAGACAATGCAAGTGAGTTTAGTCCAAGAAAAGGAAGTACTAAAATTTATGAAACAGAGTGTGTTAAACTGATTGCATGGCCCCAGTTAATGGCATCCCTCTATCATGTTGTTTGTCCTATATCTTTGTGGTTCCTCTTACACTGACTCTGGGCTTGGCTAAATGACTTGTCTTGGTCAATGGGATGCTACACACAGAAAATACAGAACTTTGTGTGACTGAGCTTGCTCTCTCTTGCTCTTCTGCCTTCATCATAGAAAGTGCTTGGGATAGCCTGATGGATCCTGAGACACATAGGATAGAGTTGAGTCCTCCTAGTTGGCCCACTGAGACCCCAGACATGTGGGAGAGCCCAGCTGAGTTCAGCAAAGCTGCTTACTCAATCCAAAGCCGACCACTGACCAATAGTTGAGCTCTGCCCAGTACAGCTCAGATGAGCATAATACCCAGGCAATGAAAAGGGTGATGAGTGAAAATAGTTATTTTTGTATACTCCTGAGGTTTTGTGGGCTTTTGTTATGTAGTATTGTCATGGCAATAGAGAACTGATACACAAAGAAAGGATAAGCATCCCAAAGTTTACTTGCAAGATATTACACTTTTCCTTTTGCTTTAGTTTCTGTTCAAAAATGATGTGGATACATAAATGCAAACATGGATTCAGGCCGAATAAAATTCCGTTAGAGTATTTTCACATTGTGCAAAATAAAAAAAAATAAAGAGCATGATAAAAGTAGGAAGTGGCTTTAATGCATGCATAAAAAAGATACCTATTTTCAGTAATACTTTAGGCTTCAACATATGCTTACATTTGTGTTGATGTATACTTCCTGTATGGGGAACTCTCACAGTAGTGTTATTCCTAATATACATGACATACATGTAGGTTAAAAGAGTCCAGTTTATAATGAGCCCAATGAGTCCAATTTGTAATAAGATCATTTGGTAATTAATGTTATTGGTGTTATAAAATTTACCTTAGTGCTGATACAATGAAAATAGTAATAGCTAACACTTGACATTTATTATATGTCAGAAACTGTTCTAAGTTTCTTACATATATTAACTCATATCATCTTCATAGGCTGTAGTAGTTACAATAGTTTTCACCATTGATAAATGAGGAAACTGAGGCACAGAGAGGTTGAATGACTTGCTCAAGTCCACACAGGACTATTGGTAGACCTGGGATTCGAATCCAAGTAGTCTGGCTGTAGATCCCACACTCTGAACATACTACTGTTCAAATTTATATTATGCAGCGATATTTTTTCATTTCCTAAAAGACACACCCAAGGGAGGAGAGAGCTTAAGTGGAGAAAGTAGTGTCTACCATATTTGCTCAACATGAGATAGATTTCTTTTTTATTAAGTAATTTGACTTACAAAATGCATGTAAAATTCTCTCCTTTTCTAAAAGAGGCCACTGATCATGTTTCTTCAGAGTAATAAGTCTTTCTTCTGTTTGTCTCATTCTTGTAGTCATTCATGCTAATTCATGCAGTTCAATTGTCATGTGTGACATAGCCGATTGGGTAAGAATAATAGGCCGGAATACAAGAGGAATAATCAAAAGGCATAAAAGTGGTTAGAATCAAAACCTTAAGGCTATAATGAGACTATGTTAAGGACTTCATTCTTTAACCCAGAAGTTCTCCATGTCTAGTACACGTATGACTTATCCTACAGAAATATGGATTTTACCTTCAGAGACAGAAAGAGTGTAGTTCAACGTGTCTAGAGAGCTGAAGAAATTTGCCTTTACAAAGCACACCAAATAATTCTTATGCATGGAGTTTCTAGAGCAGCACTGTCCAACAGAACTCTTCTGTGATGATGGAAATGTTCTAAATCTGTGCTGTCCACATTTGCCACATGTCAGTTGAGGAAATGAAGTTTTAATTTTACTTAATTTAGTTTTAATTTTAAGTAATTTGAATTTCAATAGAAATAGCCATGTGAGGCTAGTAGCTTTTGTATCAGACAGCTCTTGGGCATGGGCCAACACGTGATAGCCAGATGGCCAAATCTAGCCGTGCCCATTTGTTTACATATTGTTTATGGTTACTTTCACTCTATGAGAACAGAGTTGAATAGTTACAACAGATGCTATATGGCTTGCAAAGCCCAAAATACTTACTATCTGGTCCTTTACAGAAAAGGTTTGCTGACTCCTGATCTAGAGCATTCTTTGGGAAACAATGGCCTATAATTTCGGTTTTCTTTTGAAGGTAATGGGGAATCAAAGAGATGTTTTTGTAGGAGAATGTGAATAGATTGAATAACGATATCTAATTTACAAGGCTATCATGGGCATTTTTGGTAAGTTGTACTGTAATCACAGTAATCAAGACTCCAAATAACTGATATTTCATTGCTTTTTTTCATATTTTGACATCTTTGTGCTTATTTACAAGATTTTAAAAGTCAGTTTTAAGAGCTTTATCTGCTAATTCCATTATTTCTATCATTTCTGGGTCTATTTCTATTGATTGATTTTTCTCCTGAATAAAGGTTGTATTTTCTTGCTTTTAAAATAAGCCTAGTAACTTTTTAAAAGTTATTTATGATTTATTAACATATCTTAGGGCAGGGCAGGGGTGGGTGGGGGCTCCATGTCTATTGCCTCACGTTTCTACATGGAAGGACTTCCGTAAGACTAGTAATTTTTCATTGGATGCTGATCATTAGTGACATTTACCTTGTTGAATGCTTGATATTGTTGAATTCCTTTAAAGAGTGTTGGACTTTGTTCGGGCATATAACTGCATATAACTTGGGATCAGTTCTATCCTTTTGAGGCTTTCTTTTTAAGCTTTATAATGACAGTTCCAGAGAACCTTTATCCAAGGGACAGTTAGCACCAATAGCAAGGGAAGACCCTGCTCAGGACTCTACCTTAGGCCCAACATATAATAAAGTCTTTCTACTCTGGCTGGTGAGATGCCAGCTCTTCTCTACCTTGTTTTAGCTGTGAGAATTGTTGGGCCTCCTAATTTCCAGTAGCTCTTTCTGGGGCCTCATGAAGTTTCACCCAACACTTGCATGGATCAGTACTTAGGCAAAGACTAGAAGGGACCTCTCTGTGGGTCTCTGGATCTCTTTCTCTGTGTAGTTTCTTCCTCTTCAGTATTCTGTCCTAAAAATTCTAGCTGCTTCAACTTCCCTGAACTCTGATCCATGTTTTCTTAACTCAGGAAGACCTACTGGGCTCTGAGTTACCTGTCTCAGCACTGCAGCCTGGAGAATGCCTCCAGGCAGTAAGCCAGCGACAGTCATGGAGACTGTTTAGTTTGTTTCCCTTCACTGAGGAATCGGTTTCCTATGTTGCCTATTATGTCTGAAAATAGTTTCAAATATTTTATGTGTGTTTCTGAATGATTGTGGTGGGACAGCAATTCGTTTAAGTTAATTCTTCATGGGCAGAAATGAAAGTAAAATAATATTTAAATGATTTTAAATGCCTCTAATAAAAAAATAAAATTATCTTAAAACAGGAACATGTACTTTTATTTTTTTATTTTTATAATTTTTAAAAAGTTTATTTTATTTATTTATTTTTGACTGTGTTGGGTCTTCGTTGCTGCATGTGGGCTTTCTCTAGTTGTGGCAAGTGGGGGCTACTCTTCGTTGCAGTGCGCGGACTTCTCATTGCGGTGGCTTCTCTTGTTGCAGAGCACGGGCTCTAGGTGCACAGGCTTCAGTAGTTGTGGCACATGGGCTCAGTAGTTGTGGCTTGCAGCCGCTAGAGCACAGGCTCAATAGTTGTGGCACATGGGCTTAGTTGCTCTGTGGCATGTGGGATCTTCCCAGACCAGGGCTCGAATCTGTGTCCCCTGCATTGGCAGGCAGATTCTTAACCACTTAGCCACCAGGGAAGCCCAAGAACATGTATTTTAAAGTATTTAATTATGTTAGTTAAAATGTGAATATAAATTTAAAAATTTATAGAGCTTTAAACCAAGTCAATAAGAAATTTTACATATACAATTTGTTCCTCACTTTTCTTTTCATATTTACTCATGATCTGGAGTAGGAGTACATTTTCTATTAATTCAAACTGTTTCTCAGCTTGAATGAATTTGTCAAAGGAAAAAAAATCTTTCTATGGTTTTAGAAGGAACTATTCTTGTAGAATGAGATGACTCTATAGCTGTATTATAACAATTCGGGAATCTTTGGTGAATGTAGATGTTCTAGCGACTTCCTTCTTTTTATCAGTGAATCTCTTTAAAATCTCATCAACAATCTATATTCCTGCGTGACTCACCTTTAGCCCTCAAACCAATCCCAGTTATAATGGGTAAATTATTATTAGAGTTTTATGTCTTAGCTAGTCTGCCTCAATAGTTAAAGTGTGACCATAGAAGCAAGTGTGAGCACTTTGGCAAGACAATGAGGTGTGGCATGTACTTGTCTTGCCAATTTGTCAAAAATTTCCAGAATATCTTCTCATATATCATTTTATATCACTAGCAGTTATACACATAATTCTGTAATAATATTTTGACCTTTAATGTATCTTAAAAAACATTTAAATATAGGCTCAATGTTTTAATAAAGTGTTCTAAGCATAATTAACATTCTTTAGGTTAAAAAAGTAATGAGATAAATAATAAAAACAAATTTCCATTTTGTTGATTGCTGGGGGCTTACCAGTGTAAGCCCTGATCTAAGCCAAATGGAACTCTTTAACCTCTTGTGAAAGGGATACTGCAGCTGAAATGGATGAATGAATTAGAGACTAATGGTTCAATCAAGATGCTGAAGTCTGAGATTGGACACCAGTGTGAGGTTATAAATTCTATAGCTGCTATACTATTGTAGCAGGGAGGAGGATTGAAAGAAGGGGGAAAATAAGATATAGCACAGGCACAGAACGAATCATGGAGTGGTCATGAAGAGTTTGTTGAGGATCAAGAAGAATGACAGAAACTCAGTTCAGTCTTACTTAATTCACTTAAAGGCTCAGCTGATCTGAAATGACTATTGACCCATTTGAAACTGTATTTTCAGGGGATGAATATTTTATGGAGTGGACATTTGTAAAGTATAAAAATACTAAACAGTAAAATATAAAAATACCTAATAGCATAATTTCAAAATATATGAAGTAAACAATGACAGAATAAAAGAAATAAAAGGAAACTTAAAAATTAACAATTACAACTGGAAATTTTAAAATATTCATTTTCTACATATGCTTGAGCAGTATGTGTATTGTACCATTGTTGGTGCTAATGTTCTAAATATGTCTGTTAGTTCAAACTTATTGATTATTGATAAAATTATCTGAATCCTTATTTATTTTTTGCATGCTTGAGAGAATTGCATGAAAATTTTTCATCATGGTAGAATATTTGTTTATTTCACTTTGTAGGCCTGCCATTTATTTTTTAAAAATGAGTTTATGCTTCCAGGTACATACATTTTCTGGCATTCTGTAAAATATTTTACAGTTGTATTATATAATGGTTTATACATATAATGGAATATTATTCAGCCTTAAAAAAGAAAGAAATTCTGCTATATGCTACAACATGGATAAACGTGGAGGGCATTATGCTAAGTGAAATAAGTCAGTCACTGAAGGACAAGGGCTGCATGATTCCACTTTTTATAAGTGGTATCTAAAATAGTCAGATTCATCAAAGCACAAAGTAGAATGGTGGTTACCAGAGGTGGGGGGGAAGAGGAAATGGAGAGTTGCTAGTCAGTGAGTTTAAAGTTTCAGTTGTGTAAGATGAATAAATTCTAGAGAAGTGTTGTACAACATGTGCCTATAGTTAACAATACTGTACTGTGCACTTAAAGAAGATAGATCTCATGTTAAGTGTTCTTATAAGAAAGGAAAGGAAAGGAAGGAAGGAAGGAAGGAGGAGAAAGAAAGAGAGGAGAAAATACTAATAAATGGTATTATGTAAGTTAGGAGTGGGTGATCAGAATTAAATGGTTGGTACATAAATATTAAATTTAGAGTTGGGTACAGTCTAACTAAAAATGCAATGATTTGAAGATATTGGAAGTCAATTTTTCTCTCACATACTAGTCCTGTGGTAAGTGGGCCAGACCATACAGTCACTAAATACAGACTAAACAGTCACTAAATAGGGAATCCAGGTTTCTTCTTATTTGTTTTTCTATCTCTCCTATGGTGTTGTTCCTTGCAGAGACAAAGCAGGGGTAGTGGGCATGTCCATGCTCAGTTTCTTGAAAGGAGAAAAGAAAGAAAAATTTTTGCTTTCTAACTCACAACATATTACTATTATTATTATTTTTTTTAAAAATAAATTTATTTTATTTATTTATTTTTGGCTGCATTGGGTCTTCATTGCTGTGCGCAGGCTTTCTCTAGTTGCGGTGAGTGGGGGCTACTCTTCGTTGCAATGCACGGGCTTCTCATTGCAGTGGCCTCTCTAGTTGTGCAGCATGGGCTCTAGCTGCACAGGCTTCAGTAGTTGTGGCACACAGGCTCAGTAGTTGTGGCTTGCGGCTTTAGAGCGCAGACTCAGTAGCCATGGTGCATGGGCTTAGTTGCTCCGCAGCATGTGGGATCTTCCTGGACCAGGGCTCGAACCTGTGTCCCCTGCATTGGCAGGCGGATTCTTAACCAGTGCACCACCAGGGAAGCCCTACTATTATTTTTGTTAAGTAGTCAGCATTTGATCAGAATTTATCCATGTATTTGGCTCTTTCTGTGTTATTTTTATGCTTTGTATGCTCTTCATCCTTTCTACTGTCTCAGACTCTCAATCTGTAATATCTTTCCTTCCACTTGAAGAATATCTTTTAGAATTTATTTTAAAAACCATCTGCTTTTGGAAAGCTCTCTGTTTTTATTTGTCTCAAAAAGTCTTTATTTCAACCTCATTCTTATAAGGCGTTCAGTCTCTCAATCCTGTCAATGTCCAGGCCAGTTAAGATTTCTTATGTTGAAATGAACCACAGGTTCCATTCCTGGTGCTATAAAATTCTAGGTGACAATTATTTTCTTTCAATACCTTGGAAATATTTTTCCATTTATCTCTTAGCTTCAGTGTTGTTGTTGAGAAGTCAGCTCTCAATCAAACTGTCATTCCTTTGAAGAAAATCTTTCTTGTTCCTGTCAACTTAAAAAATATATATTTTTTGTTTTTGTTTGAATGTTTTTGGTCTTGTGGATGATAGTATTCTACAAATTTACTATGATGGGTTTTGGTGTAGATTTATTTTTATTTACCTTGGTTGGGTTTTATTGGACTTTTAAAATCTGTTCTGGAATATCCTCAACATTCAACTATTGACTCAGCCCTGCTTTTACTTCCCTCTCCATCTGGAAATGCCAAAATGCCAGTTAGATATATGTTAGAAATTCCAACTTTATTCTCTATCTCTTAAATATTTTTTATATTTTTTGTTTCTTTGTTTCTGTACTGCATTCTGGATAATATTTTTGAGAAATATTTTCTAATTCTATAATTCTCTCTTTAGTTGCATCTGATCTTATGTTAAATTTATCCTTTTTTTCATTTTGAGTAATTATTTTTGTATCTTTAAATCTTGGTAGTTTAAAAGAGTCACTCATTTTAATCCCCCTTTTTATGTATTTAAAGATACTGAACATGTTTATGATAACAAACTCTTATGGGAGGTTTTTATTCTATTCTGGTTGGTACAGGCATTTTTCTTATAATCCCTTGGGAAGTGATTTCAGGTTTCCCTTTAGGGTTTCAGTTTTAGAAGTGGTAGGAAGTTAACATTTCCCATCAAACCCCTTACCTTATACATGCCCTTAGGTATGTCTCCTATTCTCAGTGACCTGAGGCTTTGAGAACCAAAGGTCAAAATCACCTGTATTAGGCAAATGAACTCAGGGTAGAAGCCAGTTTCAGTAATAGGCTTATATCTCCAGATTCTTCTTCACTTAGCTTTTGACTCTGAGTATTTCTTACTTTCCAGATCATTAATAGATGAAAACATTTTACAAAAAAATTTCCTTTTGCATTTTTTTAGTTGTTTCCAATAAGAGGATTGTTATGGGATAAATTGTGTCCTTTTAAATTCGTGTGTTGAAGTACTAACCCCCAGGACCTCAGAATGTGAGTGTATTTGACGATAGGACTTTTTTTTTTTTTTTATGGTACACGGGCCTCTCACTGTTGTGGCCTCTCCCGTTGTGGAGCACAGGCTCCGGACGCGTAGGCTCAGCGGCCATGGCTCACGGGCCCAGCCGCTCCGCGGTATGTGGGATCTTCCCAGACCGGGGCACGAACCCGCGTCCCCTGCATCGGCAGGCGGACTCTCAACCACTGAGCCACCAGGGAAGCCCTGATGATAGGACTTTTAAAGAGTTAATTAATGAGGTCATATGGGTGGACCTTAGTCCAATATGACTGGTGTCTTTATAAGAAGAGATTAGGACACAGGCACACACAGAGGGATGACCATGTGAAGACACTGGAAGAAGATGGCCGTCTATAAGCCAAGAAAGACTCTTAGAAGAAGCTAATCCTGTTGACACCTTCACTTTGGACTTTTGGCCTCCAGAACTGTGAGGAGGCTTAAACAAATTTCTGTTGTTTAAGCCGCCCAATGTGTCTCACTTTGTTATGGCTACCCTAGCAAGCTAATACAGGAATCATTCAGTATATCTAAATTGGTGGTCTTTTTACATTTCTTTAAAAGTTCTCTAAAATGAAAGTTAACAATCATAGCACTTCTCTGGAACCAGAAGAGATGAATCCAGAAAATTTTATTCTTTGTAACATTTTTAAAGATCATTTAAGTTAAATTGAGTATTATATTTAATCTTCTGCTTCCTCTTTAAGACTTGAATATCCTGTCTATGTAACCTGGCCAGATTATGGATGGATAGGTAGCTACTCATACAGCAGTAATTTCAGAAATTATCTCTCCTGTTCAGTGATGTTCAAAAAGTTTATCGAAGAATCAACCTGTTAGCCTGATACTCGTGCACATGTCTCTGTCATTTGCAAAACCTTGGATGAAGGGATAATATGAATTGGGCGGGTATGATGATTCCAAGGTACACTTTCTGACCAGCTTTTAGCTACTTCCCACTTGGGCTTAAACAGGCGACTAAGTAAATATCCACAAGAGATTTCATCTGTGTAATTTGGAATCTTAAACATGGGCCAATACCCAACCCCAAAGCAGCATGAAAGTCATATAATAAATCTTTAGGCAGGGGTGTCTCTCTCTCTCTCTTTCTCTGTATTTTCTTATTGTATGGTAAGTTAGATGAAGACAACCCGCTTCCTTTATCTGTGTCTTGTTTTTTTTTTTTTTTATTCGGTACACGGGCCTCTCACTGTTGTGGCCTCTCCCGTTGCGGAGCACAGGCTCCGGATGCGCAGGCTCAGCGGCCATGGCTCACGGGCCCAGCCGCTCCGCGGTATGTGGGATCTTCCCGGACCGGGGCACGAACCCCCGTCCCCTGCATCGGCAGGTAGACTCTCAACCACTGCGCCACCAGGGAAGCCCTATCTATGTCTTGTAATGTGCATCTTCTTATGTATTGTACTTCATTTTTCAAGGTGCACATTCTCTACCCTGACCTGTGTGTGTGTATGTGTGAGGCTCCTGAATCTTTTGACAGTCTTGATCTTTCTCAGTGCTGGGGAATTTTGCCTGGGGTATGCTTTTAAGCTGAAAGGCATCTGCTAGAAATCATTTTCTCACTTAATCACTGAAATGGCCCTTCAAATGTAATTTGATGTTAAATTCCTATACTATATTGTAGGTTTTACTTTTTAAGAACACCAACACAATGGACAAATGTTTTCTATCAAATATGTTTGATGACTGATATTTTGGCTTGCCAGGGTAATGAAATGAGATTAGTGCTGCTACATTTGTTTCTCTTTCTCCCACCCGCCCCCCCTTCATTTTTGTTTGAAGAAACGACTGGTTAAATTACTAGGGTTGGAGAAATGCAGCTGCTTTCTTTATGTGCTGCATAATTTTGCTCTCTTGATTTCCTGGTTTACTTGGCAAGGTTTCTAAATCAGTGTTTAAATAGGAAAATGTCCTGACGAACTGAAAAACCCTTGTGGTTCTTAAATACATTTATGAAGCGGCACCTGATGATTTCCCAAATAAGAGAGTAGTACAGTTGCTTGAAATGTAACTTGTGCTTCTCTGGGGATCAGAGCATTTTTGACTTTTAATTCTTTTCTTGGTGGGGGCAAATTGCTGCCACTACCTTTCAAAATCTAAAGTCTAAATAATATCAGCTTAAGTCAGACAAATGATAATTTCCAAAATAAGCAATTTTTCAAGAAGGCTTCGTAAGAATTGCTTAGCAAGAAAGAGGTAGAACTTGGGGTGGAAGAAGTTTCTTAGAGGAAGTAAAGCTGATGATCTCTGACAGTGTGTATTAGGCTAACATTTGTGAACTTTGTTCATTTCTGCCTCCTCTGAATCCACAATAATAAACTTTCAACCAACATACTGGCCAACACATTTCCATTTTGACAGCCCAGTCATTTGGTTGTGCTGATAGAGTTTCTCTTTTAGAATGAAAGTTAGCCAAAAGTTTCTTTCTAACTGTGGAACCAGACAATCCTAACTAGCTAAAAGAAAGGAAGTTGTAACTACAAGCCGATTGTTTTTCTCTGCCTACTCAGGAGGGGCTGACTCAACCACTGACTCCTTTCACTCGTTATGTCCCTTAGCATACTCCCCTTGGCAATTGGATGTTTGAGTCGTTCTGTTCCCTCTCTTGGCCCCTTGTGCTGTCACTGTCCTGATTAACTTGTGTCAAGGGGGAAATATAATCAGGTAATCTTGGCTGCAGCTATGTGACTCATCTGCTGGTTGGACAGAATCAGAAACAAGTGAAAATGTCTGTTACTCTACCAGCGGTCCTTGCCAGGCTGCCTTAAGAGTGCTAGAAGGCTGTAAATAACCCTTGGCTCACTTGAGTTCTCCTTCTTTTAGGTCAGACTCTTGGCTGATGTGCAAGCCTTGCTGTCAACATAGAATCATGAGCCTTCCTTTAAACCCCTTGATACGAGAGGAGCCTCGGCCTGATGGTCTCAGTTTCTTTTTTTTTTCCTGATGGTCTCAGTTTCACTGAAGGTGACATGACCACCTGCTTAGGCCACAGGATATTCTGCACTGATGAGAGTCTAGGCTTGCTGTGTGGGTCAGCTGTGGGCTTAGATAGAGCTTAGCAATTAAATTCCAGAAGAAGAATCACTGTGGAAACTATGTTGAGCATGAATACTCTTGAAAGCCCCTTAAGTCAGGGTTTTATTATATGACACTGTGTCCGTGTGAAAGGGTTCATGTTAGACAGAGAAGGAAGAGAAGGGCGAGGCGGACAGTGAAAGGTGGAATGTATATGTTAAAAGAAAGTTCGTGGTGTGGTCCTGGCTCCCAGCTGTGTTTGGAGGCTTTCAGGCTTTGTGGATGAGGGTAGATATCAGACCACAGACATTGCTCCTGCTTCTACAACATAATTGAATAAACACTAGAGAATTGAGTGGCTTGTGGTAAGCTGTAATTATAGACTATGGTTCCATTTGCAAGAGGAAAATATTTGGACCTGATCGGATGCCTAAAGCATCCGGTAAGTTACTAAAATGTAAAAGTGGCTTCAAAAGATGACTCTTAAAACTGTAACCCAGGTCACAATAGAGACTAAATAGTGACAGCCAACTTTTAAAAACTTTTGCTTGTTCTCACATCCTTATTATTTACCTGTCTGATTAAAGATTAGGTTTTTGAATGTGAGAACGAAATATTGAGTGAAGACATAGGCCTGGCCTGTTGCTACATGATGATATTTAAATTTCATGTTCTCATCAAGAGCTGTATAGAGATGGTTCTTGATTTATAAAACTTGTCATGGCATGATTTGCACATGCTTGTCTAGCCTTCTCTCTCCCTGCACCTACTCCATGTCATCGCACTGTGCTGCCCTAGACCTGTGTCCCAATTCTAACATTTCATCCCTCAACCCCTCCACCATCATCTGTCTGGGAATCCCTGCTTCTGGTCACAGGAATTTCTATCAATAGGTTGCAACTAGAAAAAGTCCTAGCCAAGACCACTATATGGCACAAGTCTAGGAAGTAGCACTCCCGTAGAATACAAGGTGAATGGTTTTCCCTGGAGTTGTGCAAAACACCTGGCCCTGCTCTTACTTCTGATTCCTTGGAGGCAGGGAGGTATGGAATAGGCCTACCTGTGACCACTCTCACTGCTACAGCTGGAGGAGGTGACCCTGGCTTCCCTAGATGGAACTCAAATTTCCTATTGAATAGGTTCTACAGAACTCATTGTACTACAGGGTCCAGGGACATTATGGGGTAAAAAAGAATTGCATGGGAATATGTGCGTATGTGTGTTTGGGCAGAGGGAATCCAAGTTTCAAGCAACAAATTTGGTGTGGAACTTTTGGAATATCCCTTTTTGGTAATATGGTTGTCCCCTGTGTTAAACGCATCCAGTTCCTCTTCTTGCGTGCTTTATTTTACTTGAATTGAATTTTTATTGCTGCTTATGTACATATAGTATTTTACATAAATGCATGAATGTGACATTACCGTATACTTTGGCATCTCCACCTTTTAATTTTTATTTATTTATTTATTTTTGACTGCGTTGGGTCTTCGTTGCTGCGCACGGGCTTTCTCTAGGTGTAGCAAGCGGGGGCTACTCTTCGTTGTGTGCGTGGGCTTCTTGTGGCAGCTTCTCTTGTTGCAGAGCATGGGCTCTAGGCACGTGGGCTTCAGTAGCTGTGGTGCGTGGGCTCAGTAGTTGTGGCTCGTGGGCTCTAGAGCGCAGGCTCAGTAGTTGTGGCTCATGGGCTTAGTTGCTCCGCGGCATGCAGGATCTTCCCGGACCAGGGCTCGAACCCGTGTCCCCTGCATTGGCCAGCAAATTCTTAACCACTGTGGTGGCAGGGAAGTCCCTCCACCTTTTTTTTGCAGTTTTTTTAATCTTTTCTTTTTGGCTTGGCTTCCTTCTGCCTCTGTTCTCCCCCTACCCTGACTTTACTCATATCACTCCATGCATCCCGTAACAGCCCAAGCCGACCACCTTGTATGTGTGTCCTCCAGTGTTTTTCTCTACGCTTTATATGATTATAGAGAAATACATGATACACACATACTAATACATATATGCATATAACCATAAATAAATATAACACATACACAGTTTTTGGTCAATATTTCTCTTTATTTTAGGATGATTTATTATATACACTTTTCTGTATTTTGCTTTGTAAATCACCAGGTATTTCTTTTTAGTGGCTGTTTTGTGGTGTGGATATACCAAAGCTATCCAGTCATTCCCCTGTGGCTGGGCATTCACTTTGTTTCCTGCTTTTTAATAGCACAGTGTTGCAACAAACACTCTTGCTCATATTTTCTGTGGTTAATGTTACTCAGATAATGGTACTTTCATCTACATAGGATAGATCCCTAGGAGTGGCTTGGCATTGTTGAAATACATGAGGATTCTTAATTTAAATAAAGATATTGCCAGGTTGCTTTCCCCAAAGGCTTTAATATTTCATGCATATTCTCACCAGCCACATGGGGAAGCACTTATCCCATATCCCTGGAAGCAATATGCATTATCAGACTTTTTCATTTCTGCCTGTCTAATGTCTCCTTATTATTTTAATTTGAATTTTCTGGGCTGCTAGTTTGTTTTAATATGTGTCTTGGTATTGTTTTTCTCTGAATTGTGTATGCTCTCCATCTTACCCATATTTCTGTTGGGTTGTTTTTCCATATTGGGAAATTTGGAAGAAAATAAGTACATTACAGATACAAATGCTCTGTTTCCTTCGTTGCATGTGTTTTTTCCCCACATCAATTGTTTATTTAATTGTTTTGCTCTCTTTTTCTATACATTTGAAATAAATGGAGCCAAATGGGTTGTTTTTGTTTTTTATACTTTCCTGATGCCCAATCTTGGTTAAAAGGTTTTCTTCTACCTACACTGTATATAGCGTGTATATAGCTATATTTTCTTATAGAATTGTAAGTATCTTATTTTTTTGCCCTTAAGTTTTTAATGAAATTTGTATTTAAAAAACAAAAATCTCCTTTTTCATTGAGTTAAAATAGTACATTTGACCCATTAAATTTTCAAATATGTTGGCGTAAGTTTGGATTCTCTATTCTGTGCCAGTGATCTTTTGTCTGTCCCTAGGCCCATACCATGTTGACTTAATCACTGTTGGCTTAATAGAATCATTGGATATCAATCAGGGCAAGTCTCTCTGCCATTCTTCTATTTAAAATTTTTGACTATTTTCTGGGATTTATTAATTCCAAGGAAAATTTAAGATTATTTTATCCAGTTCTAAAAAACTCAAATTATATGTTTATATATTTATGTATGTGTGTATATATATATGTGTGTGTGTGTCTGTGTGTGCATGCATGTCTGTATATCACCTATGATATATATGAACATATATATCACTATGATATGCATATATGTGTATATATTATATATATTATCTATGATAACATATTCTGTTGGATTTTGATAGTAGTCTTTATTACTTTTAAAACACATTTTACTTGAAATTGTTAATAAGAATGGCATCTGAATTTTAGAAAATCTATTTCAGTATCCATGACCTGACCATTTGCTTTTCCTCCAACAATCAGTGCAATTAATTATGTCAATATATATTACCCAATAATGATCTGCCCTTGTATTCTTGAAATAAGCCCCCTTTTTTTTTTTTTTTTTGCGGTACGCGGGCCTCTCACTGTTGTGGCCTCTCCCGTTGCAGAGCACAGGCTCCGGACGCTCAGGCTCAGCGGTCATGGCTCATGGGCCCAGCCGGAGCGGAATGTGGGATCTTCCCAGACCGGGGCACAAACCCGTGTCCCCTGCATCAGCAGGTGGACTCTCAACCACTGCGCCACCAGGGAAGCCCGAAATAAGCCCTCTTGAACATAGTTTTGCTCTTGAACATTCATTTGCTACAAAGCTGGATTCTCTTTGATAATATTCTTTTGGAAATTGTGCATTTATATTCAGAAGAAAGTTTTCTTTTTTGTGGTATCTTTACCAGGACTTGAAGTAAAAGTTATACAGGATTCATAAAATGAATTGGAAGAGCTCTATATTTTTCTGTGGCCTGAATTAGTTGATTAACATTATTTTATTTTAAAAACTTAACATGTGGTGAAATTTATTTTTGGTGTATAGTTCTGTAAATTTTAGCACATCTAATTCATGGAACTACAACTACAGTCAGGATACAGAACAGTTTCATCACTCCAAAAAACTCCCTTGCAAATCCTCCCCACAACTGCTAGGCCCTGGCAAACACTGATTTGTTTTCCATCATTATAAATGGAGTCTTTTCAAAAATGTCATATAAATGAAATCAGAATATATAACCTTTTGAGACTGCCTTTTTTGAGACTGGCTTCTTTTACTCAGCATAATGCCTTTGAAATTCATCCATGTTGTTGTGTGAATCAATAGTTTGCTTGTTTATTCATTCAGCTGTTGAAGGACTTTTGGGTGGTTTCCAGGTGTTAGCGATTATGAATAGAGCTGCTATATACATCGTGTACAAGTTTTTGTGTGCATTTATGTTTTAATTTTTCTTGGGTAAATACCTAAGTGAGGGATGGTGGGGTTGTGAAGTAAGTGTATCTTTAAATGTAAAGTTAAAAAATGCAAAACTGTTTTCCAGAGGGGCTGTGTCATTTTGCATTTCTATTAGTAATATGTGAGAGTTCCAGTTGTTTAGCATCCTTGCCAGGACTCGGTATTCTCAGTATTTTTAATTTTGGCCATTCTAACAGGTGTGCAGTGGCATCTCACTGTAATTTTAATTTGCATATCCCTAATGACTACGTTAAATATCTTTTCACGAGCTTATTTGTCATCCATATATCCTCTTTGGTGAAGTGTCTGCTCAAGTCTTTTGCCCATTTTTAAATTGGGTTGTTTTCTGATTGCTGAGTTTTGAAAATTCGTTGTATGTTGTTAAAAGTTCTTTTTAGATAAGTGATTTGCAAATATTTTCTGCCAATTTGTGTCTTGTCTTTTCAGTCTCCTAACAGTGCCTTTCAAAGAGCAAAACTGTTTTTTTTTCGTTCTTTCCCCATTTTATTTAGATATAATTGAAATAGAGCAATATATACGGGTTTTTTTTTAATGTGTCTCACTCTTTTTTCCAGCTTTATTAAGGTATGATTGACCAATTAAAATTATATGACTTAGGTTGTACAGTGTGGTTTCTTTTCTTTTTAAGGCACACAATATCATTTTTTTGTTTCATGTATTGGGTTGGCCAAAAGGTTCGTTTGGGTTTTCCCATAAGAGCTTACAGAAACCCAAAGGAACTTTTTGGCCAACACAATTTTTCTTTTTTTTAAACATCTTTATTGGAGTGTATATGCTTTACAATGGTGTGTTAGTTTCTTCTTTATAACAAAGTGAATCAGTTATACATATACATATGTTCCCATATCTCCTCCCTCTTGCGTTTCCTTCCCTCCCACCCTCCCTATCCCACCCCTCTAGCTGGTCACAAAGCACCGAGCTGATCTCCCTGTGCTATGTGGCTGCTTCCCACTAGCTATCTATTTTATGTTTGGTAGTGTATATATGTCCATGCCACTCTCTCGCTTTGTCACAGCTTTCCCTTCCCCCTCCCCATATCCTCAAGTCCATTCTCTAGTAGGTCTGTGTCTTTATTCCGGTCTTACCCCTAGGTTCTTCATGACATTTTTTTTTTCTTAGATTCCATATATATGGGTTAGCATACTGTATTTGTCTTTCTCTTTCTGACTTACTTCACTGTGTATGACAGGCTCTAGGTCCATCCACCTCACTACAAATAACTCAATTTCATTTCTTTTTATGGCTGAGTAAATATTCCATTGTATATATGTGCCACATCTTCTTTATCCATTTATCCGCTGATGGACACTTAGGTTGTTTCCATCTCCGGGCTATTGTAAATAGAGCTGCAATGAACATTTTGTTACATGACTCTTTTTGAATTATGGTTTTCTCAGGGTATATGCCCAGTAGTGGGATTGCTGGGTCATATGGTAGTTCTATTTGTAGTTTTTTAAGGAACCTCCATACTGTTCTCCATAGTGGCTGTACCAATTAACATTCCCACCAGCAGTGCAAGAGTGCTCCCTTTTCTCCACACCCTCTCCAGCATTTATTGTTTCTAGACTTTTTGATGATGGCCATTCTGACCGGTGTGAGATGGTATCTCATTGTAGTTTTGATTTGCATTTCTCTAATGATTAATGATGTTGAGCATTCTTTCATGTGTTTGTTGGCAATCCGTATATCTTCTTTGGAGAAATGTCTATTTAGGTCTTCGGCCCATTTTTGGATTGGGTTGTTTGTTTTTTTGTTATTGAGCTGCTTGTAAATTTTGGAGATTAATCCTTTGTCAGTTGCTTCATTTGCAAATATTTTCTCCCATTCTGAGGGTTGTCTTTTGGTCTTGTTTATGGTTTCCTTTGCTGTGCAAAAGCTTTTAAGTTTCACTAGGTCCCATTTGTTTATTTTTGTTTTTATTTCCATTTCCCTAGGAGGTGGGTCAAAAAGGATCTTGCTGTGATTTATGTCCTAGAGTGTTCTGCCTATGTTTTCCTCTAAGAGTTTGATAGTTTCTGGCCTTACATTTAGGGCTTTAATCCATTTTGAGCTTATTTTTGTGTATGGTGTTACGGAGTGTTCTAACCTCATACTTTTACATGTACCTGTCCAGTTTTCCAGCACCACTTATTGAAGAGGCTGTCCTTTCTCCACTGTACATTCCTGCCTCCTTTATCAAACATAAGGTGACCATATGTGTGTGGGTTTACCTCTGGTCTTTCTATCCTGTTCCATTGATCTATCTTTCTGTTTTTGTGCCAGTACCATACTGTCTTGATTACTGTAGCTTTGTAGTAGAGTCTGAAGTCAGGAAGCCTGATTCCTCCAGCTCCGTTTTCCTTTCTCAAGATTGCTTTGGCTATTCGGGGTCTTTTGTGTTTCCATACAAATTGTGAAATATTTTGTTCTAGTGCTGTGAAAAATGCCAGTGTAGTTTGATAGGGATTGCACTGAATCTGTAGATTGCTTTCGGTAGAAGAGTCATTTTCACAATGTTGATTCTTCCAATCCAAGAACATGGTATATCTCTCCATCTATTTCTATCATCTTTAATTTCCTTCATCAGTGTCTTATAGTTTTCTGCATACAGGTCTTTTGTCTCCTTAGGTAGGTTTATTCCTAGATATTTTATTCTTTTTGTTGCAGTGGTAAATGGGAGTGTTTTCTTGATCTCATTTTCAGATTTTTCATCATTAGTGTAGAGGAATGCCAGAGATTTCTGGGCATTAATTTTGTATCCTGCCACTTTACCAAATTCATTGATTAGCTCTAGTAGTTTTCTGGTAGCATCTTTAGGATTCTATGTGTAGTATCATGTCATCTGCAAACAGTGACAGCTTTACTTCTTTTCCGATTTGGATTCCTTTTATTTCCTTTTCTTCTCTGATTACTGTGGCTAAAACTTCCAAACTATGTTGAATAAGAGTGGTGAGAGTGGGCAACCTTGTGTTGTTCCTGATCTTAGTGGAAATGCTTTCAGTTTTTCACCATTGAGGACGATTTTGGCTGTGGGTTTATCATATATGGCCTTTATTATGTTGAGGAAAGTTCCCTCTATGCCTACTTTCTGCAGGGTTTTTATCATAAATGGGTGTTGAATTTTGTCAAAAGCTTTCTCTGCATCTATTGAGATGATCATATGGTTTTTCTCCTTCAATTTTTTAATATGGTGTATCACGTTGATTGATTTGCGTATATTGAAGAATCCTTGCATTCCTGGAATAAACCCCACTTGATCATGGTGTATGATCCTTTTAATGTGCTGTTGAATTCTGTTTGCTAGTATTTTGTTGAGGATTTTTGCATCTATGTTCCTCAGTGATATTGGCCTGTAGTTTTCTTTCTTTGTGACATCCTTGTCTGGTTTTGGTATCAGGGTGATGGTGGCCTCGTAGAATGAGTTTGGGAGTGTTCCTCCCTCTGCTATATTTTGGAAGAGTTTGAGAAGGATGGGTGTTAGCTGTTCTCTAAATGTTTGATAGAATTCACCTGTGAAGCCATCTGGTCCTGGACTTTTGTTTGTTGGAAGATTTTTAATCACAGTTTCAATTTCAGTGCTTGTGATTGGTCTGTTCATATTTTCTGTTTCTTCCTGATTCAGTCTTGGCAGGTTGTGCATTTCTAAGAATTTGTCCATTTCTTCCAGTTTGTCCATTTTATTGGCATAGAGTTGCTTGTAGTAATCTCTCATGATCCTTTGTATTTCTGCAGTGTCAGTTGTTACTTCTCCTTTTTCATTTGTAATTCTATTGATTTGAGTCTTCTCCCTTTTTTTCTTGATGAGCGTGGCTAATGGTTTATCAATTTTGTTTATCTTCTCAAAGGACCAGTTTTTAGTTTTATTGATCTTTGTTATCATTTCCTGCATTTCTTTTTTTTTTTTTTTTTTTTTTGCTGTATGTAGGCTTCTCACTGTTGTGGCCTCCCCTGTTGTGGAGCACAGGCTCCAGATATGCAGGCTCAGCAGCCATGGCTCATGGGCCTAGCCGCTCCGTGGCATGTGGGATCTTCCCGGACCGGGGCACGAACCCGTGTCCCCTGCATCGGCAGGCAGACTCTCAACCACTGCGCCACCAGGGAAGCCCTCCTTCATTTCTTTTTCATTTATTTATTATCTGATTTTTATCATTTCTTTCCTTCTGCTAACTTTGGGGGTTTTTTTGTTCTTCTTTTTCTAATTGTTTTTGGTGCAAGCTTAGGTTGTTTATTTGAGATGTTTCTTGTTTTTTAAGGTAGGATTGTATTGCTATAAACTTCCCTCTTAGAACTGCTTTTGCTGCATCCCATAGGTTTTGGGTCATCGTGTTTTCATTGTCATTTGTTTCTAGGTATGTTTTGATTTACTCCTTCATTTCTTCAGTGATCTCTTTGTTATAACATAGTGTATTATTTCGCCTCCATGTGGTTGTATCTTCTACAGATTTTTTCCTGTAATTGATATCTAGTCTCATAGCGTTGTGGTCGGAAAAGATACTTGATACGATTTCAGTTTTCTTAAATTTACCAAGGCTTGATTTGTGACCGAAGATCCAATGTGTCCTGGAGAATGTTCCATGAGCACTTGAGAAGAAAATGTATTCTGTTGTTTTCGGATGGAATGTCTGATAAATATCAAGTAAATCCATCTTGTTTAATATATCATTTAAAGCTTGTGTTTCCTTATTTATTTTCATTTTGGATGATCTGTCCATTGGTGAAAGTGGGGTGTTAAAGTCCCCTACTATGACTGTGTTACTGTCGATTTCCCCTTTTATGGGTGTTAGCATTTGCCTTATGTATTGAGGTGCTCCTATGTTGGGTGCATAAATATTTACAATTGTTATATCTTCTTGGATTCATATCTTGTTCATTATTTAGTGTCTTTCTTTTTCTCTTGTAATAGTCTTTGTTTTAAAGTCTATTTTGTCTGATATGAGAATTGCTACTCCAGCTTTCTTTCTTTTTTTTTTTTTTTTTTGCGATACGTGGGCGTCTCACTGTTGTGGCCTCTCCCGTTACGGAGCACAGGCTCAGCGGCCATGGCTCACGAGCCCAGCTGCTCTGCGGCATGTGGGATCTTTGCAGACTGGGACACGAACCCGTGTCCCCTGCATTGGCAGGCGGACTCCCAACCACTGCGCCACGAGGGAAGCCCCCAGCTTTCTTTTGACTTCCATTTGCATGGAATATCTTTTTCTATCCCCTCACTTTCAGTCTATATGTGTCCCTAGGTCTGAAGTGGGTCTCTTGTAGACTGCATATATTTGGGTCTTGTTTTTGTATCCATTCAACCAGTCTATGTCTTTTGGTGGGAGCATTTAATCGTTTTACATTTAAGGTAATTATGGATATGTATGTTCCTATTCCCATTTTCTTAATTGTTTTGGGTTTGTTATTGTAGGTCTTTTCCTTCTCTTGTGTTTCCTGCCTGGAGAAATTCCTTTATCATTTGTTGTAAATCTGGTTTTTTGGTGCTGAATTCTCTTAGCTTTTGCTTGTCTGTAAAGATTTTAATTTCTCCATCAAATCTGAATGAGATCCTTGCTGGGTAGAGTAATCTCGGTTGTAGGTTTAGCCCCTTCATCACTTTAAATATGTCCTGCCAGTCGCTTCTGGCTTGCAGAGTTTCTGCTGAAAGATCAGCTGTTAACCTTATGGGGATTACCTTGTGTGTTATTTGTTGTTTTTCCCTTGTTGCTTTTAATGTTTTTTCTTTGTATTTAATTTTTGATAGTTTGATTAATATGTGTCTTGGCATGTTTCTCCTTTGATTTATTCAGTATGGGTGTCTCTGTGCTTCCTGGACTTGATTGACTATTTCCTTTCCCATATTAGGGAAGTGTTCAATTAAAATCTCTTCAAATATTTTCTCAGTTCCTTTCCTTTTCTTTTCTTCTTCTGGGACCCCTATAATTCGAATGTTGGTGTTTAATGTTGTCCCAGAGGTCTTTGCGACTGTCCTCAATTCTTTTCATTTTTTGTTCTTTATGCTGCTCTGTAGTAGTTATTTCCACTATTTTATATTCCAGGTCACTTATCCATTCTTCTGCTTCTGTTATTCTGCTATTGATCCCTTCTAGAGAAATTTTAATTTCATTTATTGTGTTGTTCATTACTGTTTGTTTGCTCTTTAGTTCTTCTAGGTCTGTGTTAAACTTTTTTTGTATTTTCTCCATTCTGTTTCTAAGATTTTGGATCATCTTTACTATCATTATTTTGAATTCTTTTTCAGGCAGACTGCCTATTTCTTCATTTGTTAGGTTTGGTGGGTTTTTATCTTGCTCCTTCATCTGCTGTGTGTTTTTCTGTCTTCTCATTTTGCTTATCTTACTGTGTTAGTGGTCTCCTTTTTGCAGGCTGCTGGTTTGTAGTTCCCGTTGTTTTTGGTGTCTGTCCCAAGTGGCTAAAGTTGGTTCAGTGGGTTGTGTAGGCTTCCTGGTGGAGGGGACTAGTGCCTGTGTTCTGGTGGATGAGGCTGGATCTTGTCTTTCTGGTGGGCAAGTCCACGTCTGGTGGTGTGTTTTGGGGTGTCTGTGGAGTTATTATGATTTTAGGCAGCCTCTCTGCTAATGGGTGGGGTTGTGTTCCTGTCTTCCTAGTTGTTTGTCATAGGGTGTCCAGCACTGGAGCTTGCTGGTCGTTGAGTGGAGATGGGTCTTGGCGTTGAGATGGAAATCTCTGGGAGATTTTTGCCGTTTGATATTACGTGAAGCTGGGAGGTCTCCTGTGGACCAATGTCCTGAACTTCGCTCTCCCACCTCAGAGGCACAGCCCTGACACCTGGCTGGAGCACCGAAGAGCCTGTCATCCACATGGTCAGAGTAAAAGGGAGAGAAGAAAGAAAGAAAGAAAGAAGATAAAATAAAATAAAATAAAAGTTATTAAAATAAAAAATAACTATTAAAAGATGTTTTTAAGTATTAAAAAAATAGAGAAAGAAAGAAAAGAGCAACCAAACCCAAAAACAAATCCACCAATTATAACAAGCACTAAAAACTGTGCGAAAAAAAGCTGCAAAAGAAAAAAAAACAGACAGAACCCTAGGACAAATGGTAAAAGCAAAGCTATACAGACAAAATCACACACAGAAGCATATGCATACACACTCACAAAAAGAGAAAAAGGAAAAAAAAAATATCCTTGCTCCCAAAGTCCACCTACTTAATTTGGCATGATTCATTGCCTATTCAGGTATTCCACAGATTCAGTGTACATCAGGTTGATTTTGGAGATTTAATCTGCTTCTCCTGAGGCTGCTGGGAGAGACTTCCCTTTCTCTTCTTTCTTTTCACAGCTTCTGGGTTTCAGCTTTGGATTTGGTCCTGCCTGTAGGTCGCCTATGGGCGTCTGTTCTTTGCTCAGACAGGACGGGGTTAAAGGAGCAGCTGATTCGGGGGCTGTGGCTCCCTCAGGTCGGGGGAGGGAGGGGTACGGATCCGGGGCGAGCCTGTGGTGGCAGAGGCCGGCATGACATTGCAGCAGCCTGAGGCACGCCATGCATTCTCCCGGGGAAGTTGTCCCTGGATCACGGGACACTGGCAGTGGCGGGCTACACAGGCTCCTGGGAGGGGAGGTGTGGAGAGTGACCTGTGCTCACACACAGGCTTCTTGGTGGCTGCAGCTGCAGCCTTAGCGTCTCATGCCCGTCCCTGCGGTCCGCGCTGATAGCCGCGGCTCGGTCCCATCTCTGGATCTCCTTTAAGTGGCTCTCTTAATCCCCTCTCCTCATGCACCAGGAAACAAAGAGGCAAGAAAAGTCTCTTGCCTCTTTAGCAGCTCTAGACTTTTTCCCGCACTCCCTCCCGGCTGTCTGTGGTGCACTAGCCCCTTCATGCTGTGTTCATGCAGCCAACCCCAGTCTTGTCCCTGGGATCTGACCTCCGAGGCCCAAGCCTCAGCTTCCAGCCCCCGCCCGCCCCTGCGGGTGAGCAGACAAGCCTCTTGGGTTGGTGAGTGTTGGTCGGCAGTGATCCTCTGTGCGGGAATCTCTCCGCTTTGCCCTCCACACCCCTGTTGCTGTGCTCTCCTCCGTGGCTCCGAAGCTTCCCCCCCCCGCCACCTGCAGGCTCCGCCCGTGAAGGGGCTTCCTAGTGTGTGGAAACTTTTCCTGCTTCACAGCTCCCTCCCACTGGTGCAGGTTCCATCCCTATTCTTTTGTCTCTGTTTTTTCTTTTTTCTTTTGCCCTATCCAGGTACGTGGGGAGTTTCTTGCCTTTTGGGAGGTCTGAGGTCTTCTGCCAGCATTCAGTAGGTGTTCTGTAGGAGTTGTTCACCTGCAGATGTATTTCTGATGTATTTGTGAGGAGGAAGGTGATCTCCACGTGTTACTCTTCTGCCATCTTGAAGCTCCCCCTCCAAAAGTTTTAATTTTGATGAAACCTGATTTGTCAGCTTTTCATTTTGTGGACTGTGCTTTTGGTGTCATATTCGTGAATGCTTTTCTTAACTCCAGATCATGAAGATTTTTCTGTTTTATTCCAAAAACCTTATAGTTTTGTCTTACATGGAGATCTGTGATCTAATGGATCTATGACCCATTTTGAGTATATTTTGTGTGAAGTATAATTAAATTTTATATTAGGTTGAGGTTTACTCTATTGCATATAGATGTCTAGTTGTTCCAATATCATTTGATGAAAAGACTATCTTTTCTTAATTCTATTAGCTTTGCATGTTGGTCAAAAATCAGTTGGCCATGCTTGTCCAGGTCTGTTGGTACACTCTATATTCTAGTCCATTGATCCATGTGTCTATCCCTTTGTGAGTATACAGTGTTTTGATTAATGTAGTTTTACAGCATTTCTTAAATTGAGCGTGTGATTCTTCTAACTTTGTTAATTTGCAAAAATATTTGACTCTTCTAGTTCCTTTGCCTTTCTATATAAAACTTAGAATCAGTTACCTATATCTACAAAAATACTGGCTGAGATTTTTTTGGAATTGTGTTGAATCTGTAGATCAGTTTGGGGAGAATTGAAATCTTTACTATATTGAGCCTTCCAATCCATGAATGTAGTATGTATTTACATGTATTTAGGTCTTCTTTCATTTCTTTTACCAGGATTTTTTCAGTTTCATCATACAAAATCCATGCATATATTTTTTATATTTATATACTTCATTTTTATAGCTATTATAAATGGTATTTAAAAAATTTGTTTCCAATGGTCCATTGCTAATATATAGTATAGAACATTAATTTTTTGTTTGCTAGTTTCATTTTGTTTTGTCTGGTGTATTTGTTGACCTTGTATCCTGCAGTCTTGCTAAGCTCAATTGTTAGTTCTCAGAGTTTTAGTTGTAGATTCCTTGGGATTTTCCATATAGACAACTGTGAGACCTGGGACTAAGGACATTTTATTTTTTTCTTTTCAATGTGTATGCCTTTTATTCTTTTTGGTGTCTTATTGCATTGGCTAGGTCTCTAGTATGATGTTAAACAGGAGTGGTGAGAATGGATATCCTTGCCTTGTTCCCAATCTATGGGAAACCATTCAGCCTTTCATAATTAAATATGATGTTAGCTATGATTTTTTGGTAAATGTTCACTGTCACTTTTAGGAATTTTCCTTTTATTCGTAGTTTGCTGAGAGTTTTTTTTTTTTTTTTTTAATCATGAATATGAATGGATGTTAGATTTCGTCAAATAGTATTTTCTGTATCAACTGATATGATCATGTGTTTTTTTTCTTCAGGCTATAAATATAATGGAATACATTGATTGATGTTCAAATATTGAACTAGTTTTTTGGGATAAATAGCATTTCTGGGATAAATCTCACTTGGTCATTGTAACATTTTTAATGTATATTGACACACTGAATTTGCTCACACTTTGCTGAGCATTTTTGTATCTAAGTTCAGGATAGATATTGATCTGTTGATCTGTAGTTTCTTTTTTGTACTTTTTTGTCTGGCTTTGGAATCAGGGTAATGCTCATCTCATAACATAGATGGGAAGTGTTTCTGGAAGAGGTTATGCAGAATTGGTGCTATTATTCTCCTTGAATGTTTGACAGAATTCACCAGTGAAACCATCTGTTAGTAGGGACTTCTTTTTCCAGAAGGTTTAAACTACTAATTCAGTTTCTTTAATATTGGGTTGGCCAAAAAGTGTCTTCAGTTTTTTAAGTAAAAATAAAGGACGCATTTTTCATTTTCACCAAGAACTTTATTGAACAACGTATTCACCCTTTTGTTCCACTACCTTCTGCCATTTTTCAGGCAACTTCATAATTCCATCTTCCCAAAACTTTTAACGTTTTTGAGCAAAGAACTGTTCGAGGTGCCTTTTACAGCCTTCCAGGGAATGGAAATTTTTTCCATTAAGAGAATTTTGTAAAGACCTAAATAAATAGAAATCGGAAGGTGCAACGTCTGGTGAATATGGTCAGAACTTCCCAGGGAAGGTGTAACAGTTTTTGCCCCTCGTCAGAGAAACATGTGGTCTTGCGTTATCCCGAGGGAAGATTATGCGTTTTCTGTTGACTAATTCTGGACGCTTTTTGTTGAATGCTACTGTCAGTTGGTCTAACTGGGAGCAGTACTTGTTGGAATTAATCGTTTGGTTTTCCGGAAGGAGCTCATAATAGAGGACTCCTTTCCAATCCCACCATATACACAACATCACCTTCTTTGGCTGAAGACCGGCCTTTGGTGTGGTTGGTGGTGGTTCATTTCGCTTGCCTCACAATCTCTTCTGTTCCACATTATTGCACAGTATCCACTTTTCATCGCCAGTCACAATTTGTTTTACAAACGGAATGTTTTCATTACGTTTAAGTAGAGAATCGCATGCTGAAATACGATCAAGAAGGTTTTTTCCACTTAACGTATGTGGAACCCAAACATCAAAGTGATGAACGTAACCAAGCTGGTGCAAATGATTTTCAGTGCTTGATTTGGATATTTTGAGTATGTCAGCTATCTCCCACGTGGTATAACATTGATTGTTCTCAATGAATGTCTCAATTCGATCGCTATCAACTTCAACCGATCTACCTGACCGTGGAGCATCGTCCAGCGAGAAATTTCCAGCACGAAACTTCACAGACCACTTTTGACATGTTCCATCAGTCAGAGCACCTTCTCCATACACTGCACAAATCTTTTTTTGTGTGTGTTCCGTTGGGATTTTACCTTTCTTGAAATAATAAATCATATGCCAAAATGTTTTTTTCATATTTAATATTAAAATGGCTACGCAAAAATTCACCAGTTTTGATAAGTCTTTTTTTTTAAATACACACTGATATGACAGCTTTCACATACAATCTAACAAAATTGTTTCGAATGACGTTAAACACAACTAAGTGCTACTAGAGCCATCTGATGGAAAAAAACGAACTAACCTTTTGGCCAGCCCAATAGTTACAGAACTGTTACAGGTTGAATTGTATCTTCTCCAAAATTCATGCATTGAGGTCCTATCCCTCAGTACCTCAGAATGTAAACCTGTTTAGAAGCAGAGTGCAATTAGTTAAGATGTAATTAGTTAAGATGAGATCCTAGGGGAGTAGAATGGGCCTCTAATCCAATATGACTGGTGTCCTTGTAACAAAAAGGAAATTTGAACACAAATGTGCACACAGGGAGAACATAATGTGAAGATGAATGCAGAGATAGGGTGATGCTTCTACAAGCCAAGGAATGCCAGAGATTGCCAGCAAACCACCAGGAGCTAGGAGAGCACATGTAACACATTCTCTCTCAGAACCCTCAGAAAGAACCAACTCTATTGACATGTTGATCTTGCACTTGTAGCCTCCAGAACTGAGACAATAAATTTCTACTGTTTGTCCCTCAATTTGTAGTCCTTACTTATGGCAGCCCTAGTCAACTAATACAAGAACTATTCTGATTATATATTTCTTCTTGTGCAAATTTTGGTAATTTGTGGATTTTGAGAAAGTGGTCCATTTTATTTGTTGTTGTCAAATGTATGTGTCTGGTATTATTTGTAGTATTCCCTTATTATCCTGTTAATGTCTGCAGAGTCTATAGTGATGTCCCCTTTTCCATTTCTGATATTGGTGATCTGTGTTTTTAAAAAATTTATTTTTTGTCAGTCTTACTCTGGAGGTTTATCCCTTTTAATAATGTTTTCAAGGAAGTAATTTTGGTTTCACTAAATTTCTCTATTGCTTCTCTGTTCTCAATTTTATTGATTTTTGCTCTTACCTTTATTATAATTTCATTCCTCTACTTGCTTCGGATTTCTTTTGCTCTCTCTCTCTTTTTTCTAGCTTAAGGTGAAAGTTTAGATTATTGATTAGAGATCAGTTTTTCCAATATAAAAATTTATTGCTATAAATTTCTCACTAAACACTGCTTTAGTAATATCTCATTAATTTGGGATGTGTTGTATTTTCATTTTCATTTCATTCAAGATATTTTCTAATTTACATTGAGACTTCCTCATAGGCTTTTAGAAGTGTGTTGTTTAATTTCCATGTGTTTGGAGATTTTAAAAAATGTTTCTGTTGATTTCTAGTTTAATTCATTATTTTCAGAGACATATTTTGTATGATTTCCATTCTTTAAAATTTTTTAAGGTTTGTTATGGTTACCAAGGGGGAAAGGCTGGGTAAGGGATAAATTGGGAGATTGGGATTGACATATACACACTACTATATATAAAATAGATAACTGATAAAAAAACTACTGTATAGCACAGGGAACTCTACTCAATACTTTGTAATGACCTATATGGGAAAAGAATCTAAAAAAAAGAGTGGATATATGTATCTCTATAAGTGATTCACTTTGTTGCACAGCAGAAACTAACAAAACATTGTAAATCAACTATACTCCAATAAAAATTAATTTAAAAAATTAAAAAAAAATTGTTAAGGTTTGTTGCTAGGGTTTAAGATCACCTTTTTAAAAGCTAAATGAAACTGAGCTGTAAACGTATGTGTTCATGGTGCTGTTTTTCAATGATGAGTTATTAATCACCTTTTAAATCTATTATACGGCAATCTAGCTTATTGAAGTTTTCACATCATTTTGGGTCATTTTTTGCCAGTTTTTTTCATTTCCTCTAGATTTTCAAATTTGTTACCATATAGTTGTCTGCAGTATTGTCTTATAATTCTTTCAATCTCTTCTCTATCTGTGATTATGTTTCCTTTTCCATTTGTAAGCTTGTTTTTTTCTTCTCTCTATTCTCCTTTATGTAGACTCATGAAGGACTTATTTAATTTATAAATTCCTTCTAAGAATCAGTTTTTGAATTTATTTATAATAATTACAGTATTTTTCTTTTTCCTTAATTAGACTTGTATAACTTCCTTGCTTTTTTGTTTCTTGCTTCTTTCTTTCTTTCTTTATTTTTTTAGTGTTTCAAGATGAGTACCAAGTTCCTTTTTATTCTTATTTTCTGGTAATGGAGGCTTTTGAATCTTTTCTTCTGAGTAGTGCTTTTGTTTTCTCTCAGCGGTGTTTTTATGGGCTGTTTTCTCTTGCATTGTTTTCCAGATAGTTTGAAATTTCCCTCTTGATTTTGTTTTCATTCCAAGGTTTATTAAGAAGTGTGTTATAAATTTTCAGATATGGAAAGCTTTTTCAATCATTTAATATTATTTGTTTCTAATTGTATTGGTGAACAAAGAATATGTTCTGTACAAATATGACATTAAAAATTCATTAATCTTTTAACAAGTTCAGATTAATTTTAAAAAATATTTCATGGAGATATGAAAAAACAAACACTCAATATTTGAGGAATATAAGGTTTTCTCTCTATAAAAATTATTACATATATATCACATGTATGTCACACATATATACCCAATACATTCAGTTTATTGATTTTTATCCTTTGTAATTTTTTCTATTAGATAGGTCACATTCTTAAAATACCTCAACTAATATGCTTATTTGTCTTCTTTACTGTATCATATTTTAACGTCTCAGATATTAATATCTTACCCCTGATTTTTCTTTATTTACACTTATTTGATATTTAGTTCACTCTTTTTTTCAAGCTTTATGGGGTATAATTGACAAATAAAATTGTAATATATTTAAAGTATACAACATCTTGATTTGATAAATGTATACATTGTAAAGGGATTCCCTCCCTCCATCAAGTTAATTAACATATCCATTTCCTCACATATTTCCTTTTTTTTTTTGGTGAGAAAACTTAAGTTTTACTGTCCTAGCAAATTTCAGTGATACAATACAGTATTATCAACTATGATCACCATGTTATACATTCGATTCTCTGACCTTATTCCTCTTATAACTGAAACTTTGTACCCTTTTACCAACCTTTCCCCATTTCCCTCATGCCTAGCTCAGTCTCTGGCAACCACCATTTTCTATGAGTTCGAATTTTTTTTTTTAGATTCCCCATATAAGTGACAACATGTAATTTCTGTCTATCTTGCTTATTTTGCTTAGTGTAAGGCCCTCCTAGTCCATCCATGCTTTTGCAAATAGCAAGATTTCCTTCTCTTTTAAGACTGAAAAACATTCTAGTGTGTGTGTGTGTGTGTGTGTTTTGTAATATATATATATATATATATATATATATAATTTTTAAAAAAATTTACTTTTATTTATTTTATTTTTGGCTGCATTGGGTCTTTGTTGCTGCGCACGGGCTTTCTCTGCTTGTGGCAAGCGGGGGCTACTCTTCGTTGCGGTGCAATAGGCTTCTCATTGTGGTGGCTTTTCTTGTTGCGGAGCATGGGCTCTAGGCGCGCGGACTTCAGTAGTTGTGGCACGTGGGCTTCAGTAGTTATAGCTTGTGGGCTCTAGAGTGCAGGCTCAGTAGTTGTGGTGCATGGGCTTAGTTGCTCTGTGACATGTGGGGTCTTCCCAAACCAGGGCTTGAACCTGTGTCTCCTGCATTGGCAGGAGGATTCTTAACCACTGCGCCACCAGGGAAGCCCCTATATATCACATTTTATTTATCCATTCATCTGTTGAGAGACACGTAGATTGTTTGCATGTCTTGGTTATTATGAAAAATTCTTCAATGAACATGGGAATATAGGTAGTGATTTTATTTCCTTTGGATATATACCCAGGAAGTGGGATTGTTGGTAACCTATTACATATTGTATTACATATTTAATCTACATATGTGGATTTGTAATTATATATGTAATCTATATTACATATAGAATTACATATGGGAATTCTTTAAAAAAATTTTTTAATTTAATTTTATATATTTTTTTATATAGCAGGTTCTTATTAGTCATCAGTTTTATACACATCAGTGTATACATGTCACTCACAGTCACCCAATTCATCACACCACCACGCCAAACCCCCGCCACTTTCCCCCCTTGGTGTCCATACGTTTGTTCTCTACATCTGTGTCTCAATTTCTGCCCTGCAAACTGGTTCATCTGTACCATTTTTCTAGTTCCCACATGCATGCGTTAATATACGATATTTGTTTTTCTCTTTCTGACTTACTTCACTCTGTATGACAGTCTCTAGATGCATCCATGTCTCAACAAATGACGCTACTTCGTTCCTTTTTATGGCTGAGTAATATTCCATTGTATATATGTACCACGTCTTCTTTAGCCATTCATCTGTCGATGGGCATTTAGGTTGCTTCCATGACCTGGCTATTGTAAATAGTGCTGCAATGAACATTGGGGTGCAGGTATCTTTTTATTTTTATAAATTTATTTATTTTAATTTTTATTTATTTATTTGCTGTGTTGGGTCTTTGTTGCTGCACGCGGGCTTTCTCCAGTTGCCGCGAGCAGGGGCTACTCTTTGTTGCGGTGTGCAGGCCTCTCATTGCGGTGGCTTCTCGTTGCAAAGCACGGGCTCTAGGCGTGGGCTTCAGTACTTGTGGCTCGCGGGCTCTAGAGCACAGGCTCAGTAGTTGTGGGGCACAGGTTTAGTTGCTGTGCGGCATGTGGGATCTTCCCAGACCAGGGCTCAAACCTGTGTCCCCTGCATCGGCAGGTGGATTCTTAACCAATGCGCCACCAGGGAAGCCCCATGTGTCTTTTTGAATTATGGTTTTCTCTGGGTATATGCTCAGTAGTGGGATTGCTGTGTCATATGGTAATTCTATTTTTAGTTTCTAAAGGAACCTCCATAGTGTTCTCCATTTTGGCTGTGTAAGTTTACATTCCCACCAACAGTGCAAGAGGGTTCCCTTTTCTCCACACACTCTCCAGCATTTGTTGTTTGTAGATTTTCTGATAATGCCCATTCTAACTGGTGTGAGGCGATACCTCATTGTAGTTTTGATTTGCATTTCTCTAATAATTAGTGATGTTGAACAACTTTTCATGTGCTTCTTGGCCATCTGTAAGTCTTCTTTGGAGAAATGTCTATTTAGGTCTTCTGCCCTAAATTTAAATTTTTGGATTGGGTTTTTTGTTTCTTTAATATTGAGTGGCATGAGCTGTTTATGTATTTTGGAGATTAATCCTTTGTCCGTTGATTCATTTGCAAATATTTTCTCCCATTCTAAGGTTTGTCTTTTTGTCCTGTTTATGGTTTCCTTTTCTGTGCAAAAGCTTTGAAGTTTCATTAGGTCCCATTTGTTTATTTTGGTTTTTATTTCCATTATTCTAGGAGGTGGATCAAAAAAGATTGTGCTGTGATTTATGTCATAGATTGTTCTGCCTGTGTGTTCCTCTAAGAGTTTTATGGTGTCTGGTCTTACATTTAGGTCTCGAATCCATTTTGAGTTTATTTTTGTGCATGGTGTTAGGGAGTGTTCTAATTTCATTCTTTTACATGTAGCTGTCCAGTTATCCCAGCACCACTTATTGAAGAGAATGTCTTTTCTCCATTGTATATCCTTGCCTCCTTTGTCATAGATTAGTTGACCATAGGAGTGTGGGTTTATCTCTGGGCTTTCTATCTTGTTCCATTGATCTATATTTCTGTTTTTGTGCCAGTACCATATTGTCATGATTACTGTAGCTTTGTAGTATAGTCTGAAGTCAGCGAGTCTGATTCCTCCAGCTCCGTCTTTTTACCTCAGGACTGCTTTGGCTATTTGGGGTCTTTTGTGTCTCCATACAAATTTAAAGATTTTTTGTTCTAGTTCTGTAAAAAATGCAATTGGTAATTTGATAGGGATTGCACTGAATCTGTAGATTGCTTTGGGTAGTATAGTCATTTTCACAATATTGATTCTTCTAATCCAAGAACATGGTATATCTCTCCATCTGTTGGTATCATCTTTAATTTCTTTCATCAGTGTCTTATAGTTTTCTGCATACAGGTCTTTTGTCTCCCTAGGTAGGTTTATTCCTAGGTATTTTATTCTTTTTGTTGCAACAATAAATGGGAGTGTTTCCTAAATTTCTCTTTCAGATTTTTCATCATTAGTATATAGAAATGCAAGAGATTTCTGTGCATTAATTTTGTATCCTGCAACTTTACCAAATTCATTGATTAGCTCTCGTAGTTTTCTGGTGGCATCTTTAGGATTCTCTGTGGTATAATATCATGTCATCTGCAAATAGTGACAGTTTTACTTCTTGTTTTCCAATTTGTATTCTTTTTATTTATTTTTCTTCTCTGATTGCCATGGCTAGTACTTCCAAAGCTATGTTGAATAATAGTGGTGAGAGTAGACATCCTTGTCTTGTTCCTGATCTTAGAGGAAATGCTTTCAGTTTTTCACCATTGAGAATGATGTTTGCTGTGGGTTTGTCATATATGGCCTTTATTATGTTGAGGTAGGTTCCTTCTATGCCCACTTTCTGGAGAGTTTTTCTCATAAATGGGTGTTGAATTTTGTCAAAAGCTTTTTCTGTATCTGTTGAGATGATCATATGGTTTTTCTTCTTCAATTTGTTATAAGGTGCATCACATTGATTGATTTGCGTATATTGAAGAATCCTTGCATCCCTGGGGTAAATCTCACTTGATCATGGTGTATGATCCTTTTAATGTGTTGTTGGATTCGGTTTTGCTAGTATTTTGTTGAGGATTTTTTCATCTATATTCATCAGTGATATTTGTCTGTAATTTTCTTTTTTTGTAGTATCTTTGTCTGGTTTTGTTATCAGGGTGATGGTGGCCTCATAGAATGAGTTTGGGAGTGTTCCTTCCTCTGTAATTTTTTGGAAAAGTTTGAGAAGGATGGGTGTTAGCTCTTCTCTAAATGTTTGATAGAATTCACCTGTGAAGCCATCCGGTCCTGGACTTTTGTTTGTTCGAAGATTTTAAGTCACAGTTTCAATTTCATTACTTGTGATTGGTCTGTTCATATTTTCTGTTTCTTCCCGGTTCAGTCTTGGAAGCTTATACCTTTCTAAGAATTTGTCCATTTCTTCTAAGTTGTCCATTTCATTGGCATACAGTTGCTTGGAGTAGTCTCTTAGGATGCTTTGTATTTGTGCGGTGTCAGTTGTAACTTCTCCTTTTTCATTTCTAAGTTTATTGATTTGACTCCTCTCCCTCTTTTTCTTGATAAGACTGGCTATGGTTTAGCAATTTTGTTTATCTTCTCAAAGAACCAGCTTTTAGTTTTATTGATCTTTGCTATTGTTTTCTTTGTTTCTATTTCATTTGTTTCTGCTGTGATCTTTATGATTTCTTTCCTTGTGCTAACTTTGGGTTTTGTTTGTTTTTCTTCTTTCTCTAGTTCCTTTAGGTGTAAGGTTAGATTGTTAATTTGAAATTTTTCTTGTTTCTTGAGGCAGGCTTGTGTATCTATAAACTTCCTCCTTAGAACTGCTTTTGCTGCATCCCATAGGTTTTGGATTGTTGTGTTCTCATTGTCATTTGTCTTCAGGTATTTTTTGATTTCCTGTTTGATTTCTTCAGTGATCTCTTAGTTATTTAGTAACGTATTGTTTAGCCTCCATGTGTTTGTGTTTTTTACGTTTTTTTCCCTGTAATACATTTCTAACTCATAGCGTTGTGGTCAGAAAAGATGCTTGATTTGTGACCCAAGATGTGATCTATCCTGGAGAATATTCCGTGAGCACTTGAGAAGAAAGTGTAATCTGCTGTTTTGGATGGAATGTCCGATAAATATCGATTAAATCTATCTGGTCTATTGTGTCATTTAAAGCTTCTGTTTCCTTATTTTTTTCATTTTGGATGATCTGTCCATTGGTGTAAGCGAGGTGTTAAAAGTCCCCCACTATTATTGTGTTACTGTCGATTTCCTCTTTTATAGCTGTTAGAAGTTGCCTTATGTATTGAGGTGCTCCTATGTTGGGTGCATATATATTTACAATTGTTATGTCTTCTTTTTGGGTTAATCCGTTGATCATTATGTAGTCTCCTTCCTTGTCTCTTGTAACATTCTTTATGTTAAAGTCTGTTTTATCTGATATCAGTATTGCTACTCCAGCTTTCTTTTGATTTCCATTTGCAATGGATATCTTTTTCCATCCCCTCACTTTCAGTCTGTATGTATCCCTAGGTATGAAGTGGGTCTCTTGTAGACCACATATATATGGGTCTTTTTTTTTTGTATCCATTCAGCCAGTCTGTGTCTTTTGGTTGGAGCATTTAATCCATTCACGTTTAAGGTAATTATTGATATGTATGTTCCTATGACCATTTTCTGAATTGTTTTGGGTTTCTTTTTGTAGGTCCTTTCCTTCTCTTTTGTTTCCTACTTAGAGAAATTCCTTTAGCATTTGTTGTGGAGCTGGTTTGGTGGTGCTGAATTCTCTTAGCTTTTGCTTGTCTGTAAATCTTTTGATTTCTCCATCGAATCTGAGTGAGATCCTTGCCGGGTTGAGTAATCTTGGTTGTAGTTTCTTTCCTTTCATCACTTTAAGTATTTCATGCCACTCCCTTCTGGCTTGTAGAGTTTCTGCTGAGCAATCAGCTTTGAACCTTATGGGAGTTCCCTTGTATGTTATTTGTCATTTTTCCCTTGCTGCTTTCAATAATTTTTCTTTGTCTTTAATTTTTGCCAATTTGATTATTATGTGTCTCGATGTGTTTCTCCTTGGGTTTATCCTGTATGGGACTCGCTGTGCTTCCTGGACATGGGTGGCTATTTCCTTTCCCACGTTAGGGAAGTTTTCGACTATAATCTGTTCAAATATTTTCTCTGGTCCTTTCTCTCTTCTCCTTCTGGGACCCCTATAATGCAAATGTTGTTGCGTTTAATGTTGTCCCAGAGGTATCTTAGGGTGTCTTCATTTATTTTCATTCTTTTTTCTTTATTCTGTTCAGCAGCAGTGAATTCCACCATGTCACTTATCTATTATTCTGCCTCAGTTATTCTGCTATTGATTCCTTCTGGTGTATTTTTCATTTCAGTTATTGTATTGCTCATCTCTGTTTGTTTGTTCTTTAATTCTTCTAGGTCTTTGTTAAACATTTTTTGCATCTTCTCGATCTTTGCCTCCCTTCTTTTTCCGAGGTCCTGGATCATCTTCACTATCATTATTCTGAATTCTTTTTCTGGAATGTTGCCTGTCTCCAGCTCATTTAGTTGTTTTTCTGGGGTTTTATCTTCTCCCTTCTTCTGGTACATAGCTCTCTGCCTTTTCATCTTGTCTGTCTTTCTGTGAATGTGGTTTTTGTTCCACAGGCTGCAGGGTTGTAGTTCTTATTGCTTCTGCCCAGTAATTCTATTTTTAATTTCTTGGTTTCCTTGTGTTTTGCCAGGATCAAAGAAAGGAAGGACTGGGTCCATCATGTGCTCCTTCTTGGCCTTTTCGGTATCAGGGTGTCAGGCCCTTTTCTAGGGTTGATCTTGACCTTGCCTGGGAATACACAGGTCTCTGCATTTCTGTGGTCTCCCTGGAATCTACCACTTTATGACACTCACCCTCAGTTCTAGTCTCAAGTGCTTAACCAATGTAAGGCAGAGACAATCTTGCAGGTTTCTCTCCTCTAGGACTTGCACAGAACCCAAGAGTTTATCTGGTCCTGCTAGCTTGTAGGGCTGAGCAGCTATTCATCGCAGGAAAGGAAGATAGATTGATGTTGGTAGTGGGGGAGAAGAGAGGTATAATCAAGCCACAGTTTCCCAGAATCACCTGCTAGTTTCCTCTTCTCTATGATAGCTGTGCAAACATTCATTGGGTTTGGAGGGTTTAGCTGTATCCTAAAACACAGACTTAATTTTTCTTCATGTTGCCTAGTAATTTTCATTTAAATTAAGGAGTTTTACACATCAGAATTGGTATTTTACCTGTTGAGACATAAAAAGCCTAAACAAAGATAGTAATTTTTATCTGAAACTAAGCTTAGGCAACTTAAGTAGCGAAAATTGTTATAAATTAAACCAACTGTCAAGTATAGCCTCATTTCAGCTTTCCTGGTGATTTAGTTTAGTTTTCTTAGGGAAGCCCCCAATCTGTAGTGTTTCTAAAACATAATATTCATGTATACTGAATACATAATACATGAATACCAATAGTGTTAATAGTAAAGAAGTCTCATTCTAGTAAAAGCAAACCATGTGTGCATATTTGTGTGTAAGCAATAGCGGTTAAAAGGTCACATTAGAATTTTCTTCTCAGTAAGTAAACAACCTTGTTTTGTATAGAACTAAGCTGAGGCTAAAAGGAGGAGTGCTTTGATTTTTTTTTTTATCCCTTGTGACCTTTTAATGACCTTTGGATGCAGACTATAGAGAAAGAATATTCTGAAGGTGAAAGAGAAAAATTCCTTAGGGGTATTTTTCAGGTATGTTTTTGTTAAGTGTTTAACATCACTGAATTCTCAGATCTTACATATTTTTATGACACAGAACACATACTCTAAATGCAGGTGTATTCCTTTAACTGCAAGTATTTATTTAACAAATTTCCTCTCAAGTCTTCTGGTGTCAGACACAGTATGACAGTAGTTAAGGATCTGTCATCGTTCCCATTAAAAACCTTATTGTTTAGGCTTTGCTTCCTTGAGTGTTTCAAATTACATCTAGCTGAGACTTGCCAAAGAAGTTGTCAGCTTAGATATGACTTCGATTTTGAAAAACTGTTGAAAATAGGAAAGCCATTTATAGTGACAGAAAAAAAGAGAATTTGGCTGGCATCAAATGTCTTTTCTTGCTGAAATATACTTGTTCATGAAGTTTTCCAAACAATTGCAGTATGGATTAGTACATTTTGACACTTTAAAAATAAGCATGCTTTAAAATGGGATAGATAATTAACTGGAAAAATATATGTCTCAGTGTATATTAGAAATGTTTCCTGGCTTCATTTTATCACAAGTGTCCAATATGTCACTATGATAGGATTGAAATGGCAAGATTCTATTTATACAGAATATGAATCAGGAACATCTCCAGAAACATCTACCACAAAAAGAACATTTGCATAAGAATATGCATTTTCATCTCTTTGGTATAGTCAGGGAATTAGGTTAAAACTATAGTTTTTTTGTATAATGCTTATATTCAGCATAAAGTAAAACTCAATAGGTTAATCAGTAATTAGATCTCTCAAGAAAAGACTTTTCTGAATTGTCAAACTCTAACAGAATCACCCAGAATGCAGTTCAGAGAGATAAAGAGATGGGAAAATAGAAGAGAAATTAAGAGCCATGGAGGAAAGAATTAAAAGCACCAACGTTTATCTAATAAGAGTTCTAAGAGAGATTAGAGAGAATGGGGCAGGGTTAATATTCTAAGAGATTATGGCCACATTTTTTTTTTTCAGAATTGAAGAAAGACATGATTCCTCAAATATAGCAAGCAACACTAAGTTGCAAGCAAGATTTGAAAAACAAATCCATACCTAGAAAATCTAAAACCTACCAGAAAAAAGAAGTGAGGGTCTTATTCTTTTCTAGGTAGAAAATTTTACTGATGACAGGCTTCTCACAGCAAAAAGTAGATGCCAGATATCAATTAAATAATTTTTGCAAAGTCCTGTGGGGAAGCAAGCTGGGATTCCATTCCCAGCTAAAATATTGGTCAGGAGGGAGTGCAAAATGTAGATATACAAAGACTGAAAGTTTATTGTTCCGTTTATTGTTTATAGAGTTTATTATTCATTGATTATTCTTTCTGCTGAAAGGCCTACTGGTATATTTACTTCAGTAAGAAGCAAAAAGGAAAAAGTAGGAGGCAAATAAAAGAGGAAAGTATGTTGTTACATGCAAATTAGTGTTGGCTGTTTCCTCTCCTTCCCCTTTCCCCTGCCCATGCCCTTCAAGCCTTCAGTAATACAGTGAGGGGAGAGGCTGTTTGAGTTAAAGCCATACTAAGGTCCTCTTCTTTTTGGTGGCATCAAGACTTTTTTATGGAGATACAATTTACATATAACATTATATTAGTTTCAGGTGTACCACACAATGATTTGATACGTGTATATATTGTGAAATGATCACCACATTAAGTCTAGTTAGTCCATCACCACAGAAAGTTACAAATAATTGTTTTCTTGTGATGAGAACTTTTAAGATCTAGTCTCTTAGCAACTTTCAAATGTACAATGCAGCATTATCAACTACAGTCACCAAGCTATATGTTACCTCTGAGATTTTGATTAAAAAGAGCATTTGCTGAAAACACATATTAAAAGTTTGAAAGCCACCACAGAACAAATACAAATAGAATTAGGAAGTGGAGCTAAACCAACCTCTGAACTTTGTGATAATTCCACTTAAAGAATGCACTTTTTAGGGCTTCCCTGGTGGCGCAGTGGTTGAGAGTCCGCCTGCCGATGCAGGGGACACGGGTTCGTGCCCAGGTCCGCGAAGATCCCACATGCCGCGGAGCAGCTGGGCCTGTGAGCCATGGCCACTGAGCCTGCGTGTCCGGAGCCTGTGCTCCGCAAAAGGAGGGGCAGCAACAGTGAGAGGCCCGCGTACGGCAAAAAAAAAAAAAGTGCACTTTTTAGTCTTTACCTCCATGTCCTGGTCAAGGTGAAGTCTGGTTTCTCTCCAGTTCTCTCATTAAAACAGAAGCTCAACTGATTGGTTCTTTCTTTTTAACCCACCCTGTTTCCATGCAAAAGACATTAGTGTCCTTCTGGAAAAGTTGAGAATATAGACACTCCCCTAAGCTATCTGTAGATGCTGTGGGTTAGGAAGATATTTTGTTAAACTTCATTTAACTGAAGGGATATAGGGTTGTTTTGGAGAAGGAAAAGGAAATGCTCAAAAAATGAAGTATCTCTAAAATGATAGCTGTGATACTTACTGTTTACTGAGTATCTGCCTATGCCAAGCACATTACATTAACTTTTTTAACTCTAAAAATGACCTTACACTTTTGATATCATCAATCCTGTTTCAAAGATGTGACAATGGAACAGCTTGTAAAAGGGACCCTGAATTTGAGGGCAGGCACCTCTGGTTCTACCTCTTTATTCTCTCTGCTCTGTAATGCTGTATCTCCAATAATATTCTCACCTATGAGGATCTTGTTCTAATGCTTGATATATCTTGATCTTTTGAAACTGGGGGAGAAATCAGTGTACAAAGCAGGATACACAGTGTTGCATTCTTCAATAGTGTTTTTTCACTTTTAGTTTTTGACACACTGTGATGTGTAAAATGAAAAAAATATAAAATAGGGCTTGTCCACAGTGGGCTAAATCTTTAATTCTCTTAAGAACATTAGTGGATTTTTAAAAGGCATTCTATACTGTTTGGTATGTGCGTAATTTTATTTTTTTGTTGGGGGGATGGTTGGTGATTAGTATGTTCTCTAGAAGAGACAGAACTTGTGTTTTTTTTTTTTTTTTTGGCTGCAAAAATCTTTATTTCCATTTGGCCCAAGGCTTGGGAGAGGGGTCAAGGGCGGTTAAAAAGCTGCCCAGTGGCTGCAGAGTGGGGCTTCAGGAAAAGCTCTGACGCCAGAGGGGCTCCTCAGAGGCCACAGGACTTCAGAGACTCCTGTTCGTGCTCGAGGGTGAGCCTTTCAAAGAGATAATCGGCCAGCCCAGCCTGCGGAGCAGCCAGCCTTCGGCGGTTGGTCAGGTGGTCGCCCATCTTCTTGATGAGTTTCACCTGATCCTCCCGGAAGCAGCTCTCCCGGAAGTCGTAGGGGTGGGAGTCTGCGCGGGCGGAACCCGGGGCGCGCAGATCCGATAGGGCCTGGTTCAGGTTCTTCTCCCTGAGAATGGCGGCTTCCACAGCGTCCTGGGTTTCACCCCACTTATCTTGAGAAGGCTTCCGCACATCTTGGAAAAGGGCGTGGCTCCAGCACCGGTTTTGCATTTTCAAGAGACGCTGGGCGCCCTCGCGCTTTTCCTCGGCCAATTCCTGAAGAAAGTGTCCCACGCCGTGCAGAGCCGCATCGTCGGGGTCGAAATAGGAGCCCAGAGAGAGGTAAGTGCCCGCCATGCATCTTGGACGGCGGCCTCCACCTCGGTGGAATAATTCTGACGAATCTGGGAGCTCATGGTTGATTGGTAGTAAGGAGCTAAGCGCAAAAAATGGTGTTGGCTGGTCCTGGAGGCCGAGGATAGCTGAGTGGCTGATTCCAAAGGTTGTGACTGGAAAAAAGGTTGGAGGGTGGTCAGAGGCTGGAGCAAGGAAGGTCCCTGGGTCTGTTCATTCCAAACACTGTTGAAGCAAAAGACAGATATGCAGGACAGCTGAGCGCACTGCCTAAAGTGATTTTTTTAAAAAAGAATCACATTATGGTAAACCAAATTATAAATAGGCAATAATTTATTAAAGTCTAAATGAAAAGTTTCCTCTGTTAAAGAGAGTACTGTTAGATGGCATCCTGCTCTCTGAATGCTCGGGGCTAGAAGGTGCTTTTTGATAGTGTGTCCTCACCTCTGAGCCCTAACCACATAGAGATGGAAAAAATCATTTGAGAAAACGACATGAAATTGGAGAAAACTTTGTCCATGTGAATTCGACCCTACCTAAGAAAACTGCTTCAGGACCTTTAAGATGCAAAAGCCTTATTCTCATTGCCAGAGCACATGTGAATTGTTCAATCTCTTCCTCAGAATTTGGCTTCCCGTGTAGATTTCACGACAGGGAAGAATCTACTGAGCAGCATTCCGGCTGTTACATTAGCCTCTTATGAATTTGTATGATGTTCTTTTGTTTTTGAGAAACTGATCTCTGCCTAGGATATTCACAAAATCCAATTTCTGAGCCTTTAGAACTGAAGCCCCATTTCTGGATTAAGATGCTCTCTTCTGAGGCCTCTAGGCCTCTACCTAGTGATGACCGTCTCTGGACACACCCCTTCAATCTACACAATTCTTCTGGCTCATCTGTGTTTTATTGTGGTTATTTCGTTTGTTCTCTGTGTGTTCACATTTATCCAGTATTGAGATTGTTATTTTCAGCCTCACTTTCTCTGATTTGCGGGGGTGGGGGGGGATTTCCTGAAGCAGTACTTGTGGATAAGTTAAAAAGAATAGGATGTTCACTGGAAACAAAGAAAAACTTCCATGGTAAACCTAAAAGGAAACAAATTCATTTCACGGGTATAACATGGACCTAAACTCTACAGTTCAACTGCATGTGACAGCACAAATTTCTAATCCTTGTGTGGCTGGCATATGTGTGTTGCTTTTGCTTTCAGAGAGCTAGAGGCTGTGAATTTACTTTAAAGTTTGATCCTCGAAGGTATCTCTTTTAGAATATTGAGTTATAAAAATTTAGGATCTAAACTTTGGGTTTATGTGTGCAAAAAAGATAAACTTTCTCTTGATCAAGCACTAGACTGACTGACTGATATTGGAACTGACTGATAATGGATTAGAAAAATAATGTAACAGAGTCATGCAGCATTTATTTTGGAAATAGCATGGTGTGAAAAAACAATTGAGAACCACATAAAATGAACACTGAAATGTTGACCTATGACTTTTGCATGTCTTTTGGTGTGAAAGAATTCACCATCAAATCTAAATCAACACACAAAGAATAAGCAAGATCTAGGAGTCAGAGGACATAGAAAGTCAGACGAAATGGTGTGATTTGAGTGTCTAAGGTTGAAAGATGGGTTACATTGACTGTGTTCAGGAAATCTCTTTCTTTTTTTGGGGGGTATGGTGCTTTCTAGGGGGCCCATTTTTAACCCCATTGCATCATGGGTATACTCACATAATACAAATAATGAAAGGTGGTTACATCACTAGAGTGACAGAGCTCCCTACATGAAGAGCCAAAGGTCAAGAAGAAGCAAGGCCTCAGGTATGAATTCTTGTTCTCTTTTGGCTTTCCATCTTCTATCTCCTTTCTGGATCTCACAGATCAGTGATTTCATGGTCCTGCATCTCACACTGGTGTTAGTCACCTGAGCCTCTCTTTCCTCAGCTAAACGTGGGGGTAATGACATCTACCTCTAGTCTCATGAGGGTCAAATGGTTCAATATATACATGACATTTAGAGTAGCTCCTGGCAGGTAGAAAGCATTCAAAAGTTCCTCCACCACCTCCTGATCACATCACCTTCTTATCAAATCACATTTCCTTTGGAGAAGAAGGAAACTGAGTTTCTTTCTTTAGTCTGGAAAACAGGCTGAGTTAACTTGTTATATTTCTTCTGTTCAAATATCCTGAATACTAGTTTGCTAGGAGATGCAATAACAAAATACCACAGACCCGGAGGCTTAAACAACAGAAATTAATTTTCTCACAGTTCTGGAGGCTGGTATTCCTGAGATCAAGGTGTTGGTAGGTTTGGTTTCTCCTGAGGCCTCTCTCCGTAGCTTGCAGATGGCTACCTTCTCGCTGTGTCTTTGCACGACCTTTTCTTGGTGCGTGCCCATACCTGGTGTCTCTTCCGCTTTGTATAAGGACACCAGTTCTGTTGGATTAGGACCCCACATTTATGACCTCATTTAACCTTAATTACTTCTTTAAAGGTCCTATCTGGAAATATAGTTGCACTGGGGATTAGGCTTCAACATATGAATTTTAGGGGATACAGTTCAGTCCATAACACCCTATAAGACATTTTAAGGCTTGCATTTAGGTGAACACTTGGGCCACAGTTACCAAGCCTGGCTCTCAACCTTCTTGAAGATGTTCATAGGTGTTTTGGCCTCAATAGGGGTAAATACATTGCTCTGAACATTGGGATTTAGCTCTGTTCAGTGACCCCTCACTACACCTGCTCCTGAATATTCCTGTGTTGAAAGGAGCTTCACTTTCTTGATCATGAAGTAGAAGGTAGGCACTACCATCAGGGTGCCAGGCTGAGTGCCAGAGTGTAATCAGACCCCCATCCAGGGCCTGGAGGAGTCAGGGGTATTTACCATCCTACAGTGGAGATTCACTTTAGGAATAAGACAAAGTAAGCAATTTGAGTGGGCATTCATTGAGTTCCAGGTCCTTTCTGTGACTCCCACTGTAGCTGTGTATTTGGCAAGTTAGAAGGTCAATTTATTTACTTTTGCCACGGAACCTATTGGTAGGTGGAGCTAGATGTTTGCATGGAAATGGATAAGCCAGTTCGCTTAAATAGTACATGGGTTCACAGGGTACATAACTGAGTTCAAAGTTATGGTTTGCCAGTTAGGCGTAAACTGAGGGAACCCTGACCGAGGCTACTCAGTGTATAAAGAAGAGAAACTGATAAGATGGCTTCCATCCCACACTAGGTCATCAACAGAAAATGATGCTTTTGTGTCTGAGGCAGGGGGTCCAGGACTTCTCTGAGCACATCCCTCAGGTGGCAGGTTGGGATTTGGAGACTGGCCACATGAGGGAGTCTGAAGAGTTGTGTCCTGAGGTGCTGGGCCACGTTAAGTCTGGAGCACCACTGGCTGAGGTAGCCCCAAGTGGAGTGCTGTCATTCCTTCATTTTGCAGGCCTCTGGGACAACCCTGTTTCTGCAGATACCAGTCTCTTTGCTGTGTAAATCTCCTGGGTGTCCCAGCATGAACTGCCACACCAGGTCTCTAGATGGGAATGTGGTGCCCATTCAGAAGCAGCAGCTTCTCTTGGGTGGTGGAGGGCAGTGCCTGAGGTTTGGAGTTAGCCGGGAGGTGAGAGATAAGACCGACTCAATGAACACCAGTCAACCAAGAGAACTCCTTGGACATTTTAGGGGAAAGGGCATTCTGTAATCTAGGCACATGGGATTGCGGGTTGACTATGGAGATATGATACACGCTGGGACACTCTGATGTGACTACTCGAATCAGAAATGCTACCTTGCATGGAGAGGTGGGTACACATGCTGAATCAGAAGTGTGCCTGGCCTGATCGCTCCACTGCTTTCAGGGGTCTTTCGAAATCATAATTCTGATCATGTAATTCCAAATCTTTCAACAGTTCCCAATTACTGTACTCAAGGATGAAATTTTCATGCCCTTGCCCGGAATGCAAGCCCTCACACAATGTGTCCCTTGGCCACCTTCTGTGCAGCCTCACTTCTTTTCATTATTAGCTCCTTTTACAAAGTGCCTCTGTACCTTTACCCATGCTCTTTCCCGGCAGGGAAAGCGGTCCCACCCTCCTAACCAAGTTCCTACTCATTACACATGACCTAAGTCAGTGATCTTCTGGAGTCACCTCTCAACCACTCAGAGGATTACTCATTCCCAGCTTTGTTTGACTTAAGTATTTCACATTTCAATGATAATATTTACTCTAATTTTGTCATTATCATTTTGCATCCTAGTTTTTACTAAAGCTGGCTTCCATAAGCTTCAGGTTCCACCAAATCTGGATCCACCCCAGGACATAAAAACTAGGCCTGGGATTCAATCATAAGGGTTGCAGAGCTACAAAGGAGACTGAATGTTCATCTTTTATATGTCTCCTAAGCTAGATAAAGTAGTGAGTATGCTTGGGAAGTAGTGAGTATCATGTAGATTTTAATTTTCTTTACACCTCTTCTAAAATGTTAGATCCTGAAAAACAAAAACGATCATTTCATTTTCCAGTTTCTCCTATCAAGCAAAGAGCATGGCACTTTGTAAACCCTTAGTAATGATTTGCAGACTAAGTGAACTTTGCACTAGGTGTATGAAGCATAATATAAAACTATGAGACATTTAGAGCAGAGCTGTCCAATTGGAATATGTGAGCAGCCTGTTTAGTTTAAACTTTTTTAGAAGCCTTAAAAAAACTAGAAAGATGCAAGTGAAATTAATTTTAATAATCTGTTTTATTTAACTCAAGATATCCAAACTCTTATTTCAACAAGTAATCTATATAAAGTGATTAATGAGACAGTTTACCTTCTTTCTTCATGCTAAATCTTTGCAATCTGTTGTGTATTTTACGCTTCCGGCACATGTCAGCTTGGACTAGCTTCATTTCAAGCGCTCAACAATCACATGTGACTTGTGGCTATCACATTGGACAGTATAGATGTATGGTTTTAAAAATAGTGACAGGAAGAAGAAAACGCTTTTGATCCAGCAGTTTAATGATGGTTGCATCGGTGACTTCTAATAATATTTTCTGCCTCCTAAAATCACATTAATTTTGTGTCAAAATGCCTTCCTCACCAAAACCTTACAGTAGATTGAGAGTAAAAATCCACAGGTATCAGTCTTTAAATGTAAATGTGAGTCATAGTATTTTTAAAGCTGCCATAGAAGAAATGCAGCCTCCCGGGGTCAGGTGTTTTTAACATGCAAATAGCATCTTGAAGTCCTGAAAGAGATAGAGTTCTCATTTATGAAGCGTTATGGTAACTCCAAGACCCTTCATTTCACAGCAGAATTTCCTGAGCTCATTGTGTGAAAAGAGTGCATTGTCTAGTACATTCTGTCTTGGGAAGCTCACCTGCTGCAACTCCAGTAGATGTGAAAGCTATATGTTTACATGAGAAAAACTTTCATTAGACATTCCTGGTGGTAAATTTTGTAGTCTGGGAGCCTTGTGTAAATCACTGGTGTGGCTTTGCTGACTTCCTAGTCAAACTCCGTTCAGTGTGTCACTGCACGCAGCAAATTAAATTTTGATGAGCTTGGGAAAGTAATTGGGCTGTAAATGTTACCCATTACTCAGAGAATTGTAAATGTCCGGAAATGAAACTAAATGATGTAAAATCCAATTGATATTTTCGGAGCAAGCAGAACCATAGAGATATAGAGCAGTCAGGGGCCTACGTCCAACTCCTAATATTTCACATTAAAAACCCCAAGGCCTGGGACTTCCCTGGTGGCACAGTGGTTAAGAATCCGCCTGCCAATGCAGGGGACACGGGTTCGAGCCCTGGTCCGGGAAGATCCCACATGCCGCAGAGCAACTAAGCTCGTGTGCCACAACTACTGAGCCTGTGCTCTAGGGCCCGCGAGCCACAACTACTGAGCCTGTGCACCACAACTACTGAAGCCCACGTACCTAGAGCCTGTGCTCCGCAACAAGTGAAGCCACTGCAATGAGAAACCTGTGCACCGCAAGGAAGAGTAGCCCCCCGCTCGCCTCAACTAGAGAAAGCCCGTGCGCAGCAATGAAGACCCAGTGCAGCCAAAAATAAATAAATAAATAAATTTATATAAAAAGAAAAAAACCCAAGGCCCTGAGGGGTTTGAGTGGCTCAACCAAGGTCAGATGAGTTATTTCGGCGACAACTGGGATTAGGACCCATTTCTACCGACTTCTTAGCTCAGTGTTCCTTCCTCTCCGCCATGTGTCCCTGCACCTCCTCCTTTCTGCAGCTTTGGTCATTTGTCTAAATTTTGTTATCTCAGGAAGGAGAAGGAGAAGCAGAAAAGCCGAAAACTGTCAGCACTTGGTCCTTGCATTATTATGTAGCGTGTGATAATTGTTCCCATTTCCCACCACAGCAGGATAGAAACATAACATAGGTAAATGTCAGTTTTGGGGGAAATACTAATTTTCTGAGCTGGAAGCTGATGGAAGTAAAATGGGAAAAAAACAACAACAACTGGGTCAGACAACAACTAAAGGGATCTGGAGCAGGAAAGGCCGTTCTGCTGGAGCTCAGCCTTTGAGAGAGGTCAGTCAGTAGGTGCTCCATCAGTATTGATTTGATTGATCACTTGAAACAGGTGAGAGAGGAAGGAGAGGGATTGTTGGTGGTCCTTTACCAAGGCTTGGGGCGTTTTGGATTCAGAGGAGTTTGGGGTTCCTGGAGGGCAGAATCCAGGGGTGCCTTAAACGAGGTCACAGGAGGGTAGGCAGCTTGTCTCCTGTAGACAGACATGGCACTGGCTTCTACGGGTCAGTCTCAGATGGGCTGTTTCCCAGCGGTGTGTCCTTAAAACAACTTCCTGCCTTTTTTTTTTTTTTTTTTGCGGTACGTGGGCCTCTCACTGTTGTGGCCTCTCCCGTTGCCAACGGAGCACAGGCTGCGGACGCGCAGGCTCAGCGGCCATGGCTTACGGGCCCAGCCGCTCCGCGGCATGTGGGATCCTCCCGGACCGGGGCACGAACCCGCGTCCCCTGCATCGGCAGGTGGACCCTCAACCACTACGCCACCAGGGAAGCCCTTCCTGCCCTTTTAAAGACAAGAGGGCTGACCCAAGTGACTGTTTCTGGAGTTCCTACATCAGCCCTGTCTTAGGATCTGTGGGGGTGGTGAGGACCTGGTGTGACTGTTCACGGAAGGTGAAGGAATTCGAGGATTGACCACGTCTACAGAAAACAGGCACGTCGTGCCATCTTTCCCTCTGATATGAAGAAATGTGACCTTTCCCGCCTTTCTTGGTGGCTTAGAATAATAGAATTGGTACGGGGGGACAGAGGGAGCCTGGGTAAAGCCTACAAAATGAGGTTTTCTTTGCATCCTCCGAGGAGCTCTGACATGGCCTCTCCTCTCCCATTATTTTCCACTTTAGAAATAAAATCATCCCAGTGCTCCATACATGGGTCCTGTAGCGTTCACTTAACAGCGTGTTTATTTGAAATCTTGGACTCAGCGCTGAGGGGAGATGGAAACTGCTAGCCTCAGGCCCTCTTGATCTCCTGCTCCTCGTGAATGCTGCATTCATCACTTAAATGTAATATATTTATAATCAGGGCCAAGGCAGCCTGACCCTGTTTTATTCTAAATAGATCACAGGCAGCTGGATATGGGGGCTTCCTGCTTTAAATCAGATGCAAAACGTGTTAGCTGTCAAGGACTTTGTTATGATTCCGTTGATCTCTTTCTTTGTTTTTATATAAAAAGAAAACAGAAAGTTGGTGGTGGGTGAAGGGAAGGTGGTAGGGGCTCCCCAGAAAACCAAACTTCAGGAATTGCTCAGCAGTGGAAGGTTACATAGCCGGGTCTTTCCATCGGAAGGGGCGGGGGCAGGAAGATAGCATGTCCGAAGCTTAGATCTTCCAACCCAAGATAATTAATTTCGAAGCCACATTTTTTCCCCTCTCTGGAAACATTAATCATGAAAATTAAAAAAAACACAAAACCTTGAGTCAATTGTTATTTATCGCTTCTCTGTGCAGCAGGGCATAAAGAGCACTAACCAGGAATGTTCAACCACAATTTTTTTTTCCTCCTAGGACTTAGTCTGGGGCCAGCCCTGTATGTATATATCATTTTAGGGAGACAACTCCAGTCTTCTTCAGCCTCATCTTCTATACTGTTGTGCTTTAACCATCTCTGCTAAATAAAGGTGCAGTCCCGTTTGGTGACTTGAATCGTTCTTAAAAGTCAGAATGGTCAGAGTAAAGCAAGCACTACCTATTTTAATGATGGTAGCAAGTAGAAATCAAAGATCCAGAACTGAACATTTGCACAGAAGGAAATCCACGGGGACATTGTTGCTTTAAGGCATCTGATTATTTATCTGCCTACAGCAGGTTCCTTGGCTCTCCCACTCCACCCACCTACCCACCCACCCACCCACCCACTGTTTCCCCTTGTTACAAGGTGTTCTATCTTGGAGATGAAACAAGTGAGGGCTAAACTAATTAACTAACAGCTTCAGCACCTTGCATTCCTGAAGATTTATCCCATTTCGAATTCATTGCCATTTCCCTCCAGGGAAATAAAGATTGCTGCCTATTAAAGATGGGGACAGAAAAAGGCACCTTCACTGGAGACAGCCTGTACAAGAAAATAATACTGTAATCATTCCCTCCAATCAGCTGAAAAGGATTAAATCTTCTGCTTCTAAAGTAATGTTCCAATTGAGCCTTGGGGAAGAATAATTCATGATTAGGGAGAAGGCTGGTCTAGCAAATGTGAACATTATGTCCATTACTTAAACACACTTCCTGGGCTGACTGCTAATGTACCCAAGGGACTCGAAGCCCCAGCAACTGATAGGCGCAGTGGAACAGGCAGACAAGGACAAGAAGTATTATCATCTGCATTCAACAGCACTGTATAGACTTTACCACTGCTAAATCACTGCCTTTGGTAAATAGCCCAGATAACTCATTTTAATAGAAGAATTCTTCTCTTCTTTATGTGTATTAAACAACAGACTCTTATGAGCGGTGGCAGTGTATTGATTCCTGGGAAAGGCCGTGTGAATACCAATTCTGTAATTTATGCTGTTTTGTGGCTCTGGCTGTATTTGTTATGCATAGTGTATTAAACATTCAATAGCTCAATTTAATCTTTGCAGCCAAATTGCACAGCACATCATGCCAGATAGTGGTTGTTTCATATACACAGCCCATCTGCTTCCTGTTCTATAATTCATTCAGCAGGCAAAGTTTCTGGCAGCCTCAGGCTACCAAAATATATATATATATCCTTAGGGTACCAGAAGTGCTTGGCACTCAATTAGTTTTCCGGGTGTCTGGTGCTATGCGTGCATGAGCATGGGTATGTGTTTCCACTTTTATGAGAATTAAAGATGGGAATAGTTTGCTAAGTTCTGTGTCCTCATCTGGAAAACTTTTCATAAACTTCTGGGGTTTCACAAAACCCAAAGAGAAAAAAATGTTAGAAGTGAAACACAATGATCATTCTCCCTTGGGAAATTATCCATCGCAATAAAATGTGTTCTCTCAACCATCCCTAACTAAATAGATTGATTTATATATTGTGGGGGTGGATAAATAAAACGAACCCCGAAGAACTATAAACTCTTGGCTTCTTCCTCTGGGTGAACCACCTGGGATTAGCTCTCTTATGGCGAATGTTTATTTTTCCTAAAATCCCCTCTTCTCTTGGAGGTCTGCCCTCTCTCTTCTAGGGGATGGTAACTTTGTCCTTTCCTAATCTCCACTTTCTGTTTGCTTTTAAAGAAGCCAGTGCCTAAATGTTGTCCAGTGGGAAACTCCATTTGCAGTTTATTGAAATCTTTCTGTAACTCCCAGTACAAATACTTGATTTTCAGCGCATTTTATGGCCTTTATAATATACAGGGGACAAAGACCGTCTGGGTTTGGGGTGATCATTTTACACCTTTTTGGGAAAAGTGACTGAAGACCCATCTTACGGACTGGAATTACAGCTTCTCCGAGTGGAAGTAGCTCATCCATTCCAGTGACCTCACTTTACAGGTAATAACAGCCAACACTTGCATAATGCTTTAGAGCAAAATCAAACATGCCGATCCAGCAGGGACCAGTGAGACCTCCCAGAAGGTCGAAACCTGAAGCCCACCTGGTGATGGTGTTGGGAACTGGATGCAGAGCCACAGAAGGCTGTCGCCATGCAGAGTGCAGGCCCTGTGTTTGCAAATCTTCCAGATTTTCAAGAGAAGCTGGAAATCTGGATTATTTTTTTTTAAATGGCAAATCTACTGGTTTTTTCCAAATGTTGGCATTAAATGATATTATATATTTTAAAACACTGCATGGGCCAAACAAAACACATCTGTGGGCCTGCCAGAGCATATGGGCCTCCAGTTTCTACACTTGTAGAGTTTATGCCACCCTGTTTCATGCATTCTTGTTATATTTTCCTGGTAGGACACTGAGGTCTAGGGAGTTAGGGTGTTGCCCAAGTTTATACCACAAGTGAGAGGGTGGAACAGGGACCAGGATTAAATCTCCTGGCACACACTCTGGGGCTCCCTTGACATAACTGTGTTTTCCCCTGTAGTGCACAAAGATTCACCTAACATTCCTTTTTAGTAATTGGAATTTTCTCTTTGTAGCAGGGAATTCCACTTTACTCCTACTCTTAATATCCACTCTGGTGTTACCATCATTAGCACAAATTATTTTGGTTTGATTCAACCCCAACTGTCTCTAGGATTATGATCCTTGGGTAAACTGTATGTCCAGCAAGTACAACTCAACAATGCAAACGAAACACTTAATGTTTTATCCCTCTGTCCTTAACATTTATTCATTGGTAATAATCTCCCTGTACTACTTCTTCTCCCCCTATGAAAACTATGGAAACCATGAACGTTTCTGCTCATTCTTCACTAATAGACAGTTCTGCAGTTCCTTTGTGTTGCAAACAGACCCTTTATTTAGCAGTTTGCATGCTTAGGCCTGAAGATTAATCCAGACTTCCTACCTGACTTGTTTGTGGTAAGCAGATTTCTAAGAATGACCTCTGATCACCCTTAGTCTTATATAATTCCCTTCCGTTTACATATAGCTCTCCAGTTTTCCCAGCACCACTTATTGAAGAGGCTGTCTTTTCTGCAATGTAAATCCTTGGCTTCTTTATCAAATAAAGGTGACCATATGTGGGTGGGTTTATCTCTGGGCTTTCTATCCTGTTCCATTGATCTATATTTCTGTTTTTGTGCCAGTACCATACTATCTTGATTACTGTAGCTTTGTAGTGTAGTCTGAAGTCCAGGAGACTGATTCCTCCAGCTCCGTTTTCTTTCTCAAGATTGCTTTGGCTGTTCGGGGTCTTTTGTGTTTCCATACAAATTGTGAAATTTTTTGTTCTAGTTCTGTGAAAAATGCCATTGGTAGTTTGATAGGGATTGCATTGAATCTGTAGATTGCTTTGGGTAGTATAGTCATTTTCACAATGTTGATTCTTCCAATCCAAGAACATGGTCTATCTCTCCATCTGTTTGTATCATCTTTAATTTCTTTCATCAGTGTCTTATAGTTTTCTGCATACAGGTCTTTTGTCTCCTTAGATAGGTTTATTCCTAGGTATTTTGAGTGTGGGTGAGATCTGGGAGTATGATGAGGTATTGCTTTCATGGTGGTGTTACTTTATATGGCAAAAGGCCTGTTATTCCAGTGGGGCAAGTCTAATCACATGAGCCTTTTAAAGGCAGAGTTTTCTCTTGCTGGGAGTAGAGAGGAAGTCAGAGAGATGCTAAGCCCGGGAGGGAGTCCATGTGATGTTGTTGCCTTTGAGGATAGATGGGGCCACATGCAAGGACCAGAGAGCAATGAGGAGCTGAGAACGGCTACCGGCCAATAGCCAGGAAATGGGGACCTCAGACTTACAGCCACACAGAACTAAATTCTGCCAACAACCTAATGAGTTTGGAAGTGGATTCCTTTCCAGAGCCTCAAGATAAGAACCTAGTTGGCTAAGGCTTTGATTTCAGCCTTGTAAGACCCTAAGTGGAGAACCCAGATGAGCCATGCTGGACTTCTGACCTCCGGAACTGGTAGGTAGTAAGTGGCTGTTGTTTTAAGCTGCTAAGATTGTGGTAATTTGTCACGTAGCAGCAAACTGATACAATTTAAAATCCCTTGCTCCCCAGCTAGGCCTTCAGTGGTGAAGGGGAGCCTCTTGGCTTTCCTGCTCTTCTCTCCAGGCTCACCTTCTTTCTCCCCCGAGCTAGCTTCTATTTTACTTTGGGTGAGAGGGGTGGATAGCAAGGAGATGTAAGGAGTAGGACAGTTCTTTGCTTGGCTGGTGGCTTCTTCTCTCTGGGCCCACAGAGGGTCCCAACTGGCCGGCTGTGTTGTGGGCATTTTCCAGGAATTTTGGAGGTTCTTCGCTGCCCCTCTCGTGTAGAGCTTTCTGGGCCTGGACTGATGCTTTTTTAAAATTCTGAGTGGCCTTAAGAAATTTCTGTGTGGCTTAGGGACTTCCCTGGTGGTGCAGTGGTTAAGAATCTGCCTGCCAACACAGGGGACGTGGGTTTGAGCCCTGGTCTGGGAAGATCCCACATGCTGCGGAGCAACTAAGCCCGTGTGCCACAACTACTGAGCCTGCGCTCTGGAGCCCGCGAGCCACAACTACTGAGCCCGCGTGCCACAACTACTGAAGCCCACGTGCCTAGAGCCCATGCTCCGCAGCAAGAGAAGCCACCGCAATGAGAAGCCCACCCGCTACAATGAAGAGTAGCCCCCGCTCGCCACAACTAGAGAAAGCCTGCGTGCAGCAACGAAAACCCAGTGCAGCCAAAAATAAATAAATAAATTTATTTAAAAAAAGAAATTCCTGTGTGCCTTGCTGTCCTAGATGACCCACTTTTGGCCGACGTGAAACACATGCTCCCCAGCCTCCTACTTGCTGAAATGAACGCCGGGTTGCAGATGCCTCCATGTGGCCGTGCACTTCTCCCTTTGCTGTCAAAACAGCCACCTCCTCCCTCACCCTTCTTTCTGTGGGCTGGAGTCAGGCCCCGGTCCACAGTCTGCTTTGTCTTTCTTGGGGATGGATCAGGCACCAATTCTTTTTGTGTCTCGGTGACAGGCAATCCATTTCGAAGCTCTCTGAAGTGAACCCTTGCAGATTCCCTCACTAGACATGTGTCGAGAAGGCAGCTTTCCCCACCTCTTCCCCTCAGGGGCGTGTGGCGCGGTGGGACCAGGCTGTGGCTTCGCATGGTTCTGAGAGGCAGCATTCATATTTCAATCTATGTATTCAGAAGCTTCTGGAGCTCTGGAACACCTAGAACACATAGAATGCAATCAGAATGGTGCCCCAGGTTGTGCAGTGGGGCTCTGCCTATGGTGGGGATTCACTGTGAGCACAGCCTTCTTCTAAAAGAACCCTTCACCAGTCCTCTCTCTGTACTTTTTTCCCCTTTTATTTTCTCAGAGTGGGTGGCTGGAGACGCAACTGGTGGAACAGGTTGTCCGATGATTCCGTTGTAAATTCTGCTTACGGGAGGCTGTGTCTCACCCTAGCTTGGGTATCTTGTCACATGAGCCCCTTACTGCCAAATACTGTGTGAAGGGTTACACCTGTCTAGCTGAGCATCCGCATCAGGGGCCAGCACCCTGCAGCGCTCACCGGAGAAGGCACTGAGAGGGTGGATTTAAAAAAAAATAGCATCAGGACTGGATGCCCCAGCCGTGCTACCCTGTCCCTGCACTTGCTGGTCAATAGGTTCTTCCACTAGCTGGGAGCTGGAGTTGCCAGTGGTCAGAGCCTTGCCTCTGGTCACGCATCCCTGGAGGCTTTGCTTTCCTATCGCAGGCCTTAGTTGACTTTGCTACTGGCCACCTGTGCCCACTGAAAAGTTCTTTTTAGCCTTGAGCTTTTCTTATTCTCTCCGTGTGTGGCTGCATGTGCGTGTGTGTGCGTGTGTGTGTGTGTGTGTGTCTGTGTCTGTTTTTTATCTGTGCTTTCCCTCTGTTGAATGCTGGGATCTTGGTGGTGTTTCATTCGGGAAACCCAGTCTGGCTGACGTCCATGATCCCTCTCTCCTGCTTTTGCTCACCCACTGCCTACACTTCCTTCCTCTCGGCATCTGCTTACTCTGTGCCAGGCCTAGGCCCTGGGAGACGAGCTTGTTGGCAAAATGTGCTGATGGGGAACATGCGTTCAGATGGCAAAGTGGGTTTTTGACACAGCTGGCCGTCTTCAGGTGGGTCACCTGCATTGCCAGAAACACAGGGGCATCTTGTTCATGAGACTTAAAACAGCCGTTCTGAGTGATTGAGCAAGTGTCAGCTTCACAGGTTTTGGGTGAGTGTCTGCTTTAATCAGCCAATGGTTTTCTAGTCTAGAAGATCACACGTGGACAGCTTGCCTGAAGGGCATCTGAACATTTTTCTTTTCCTATCTGAGTCTAACCTGTTACTCTGTGACTCCCAATTAGATCGATAGGAACTGCCATTCTCTTCCCCACTCTTTATCAAAACAGGCCCAGGAACCATGAATTCATATGATATGCCTGCCAGCTTAAGGTCTTAGCAGTCCCAGGATGTTCAAAACATAGTTTTAAATTTGGGTGGGGTGTGTGTGTGTGTGTGTGCGCTCGTGTGCACGTGCGCATGTGCCCTGGACCAGAATTAACCACCTGCTCTTATGCAAGTCACACTTTTGTTGCCTTTCTTCCTTTCTTCTTGGGTTGGTGGGTAGGTCATTGCCTTGGTGGAAACCGAAGATCCTCCCAAAGCCTGAACAACCATGATGTCTACTCCAGGGCCTGCCAAGTGTCTGTGATTTCTTCCAGGAGAATCTGTCATTTAGGTTACGGATATATAAAAATCCTCATATTTAACTTTCTAAAGCTACATGGTAATCAGCCAGTCCTCATCGTCTAGCTGTGCTTTCTTTCAGTAAGTATATATTGAGTACTTGCTGCGCCCTCACTCTGCTGGAGGTTGTGGAGACACAGAGGGGTCAGAGAGACCATAAGGATTCAGTCTGGCAAGTGGATGACAAAGTGCATAATGTTTTGGTGTGATGGGGTCTCTGAGAGCAAGGCATGTACTCCCAGACAGTAGGAATGGATGGGCGCGAAGCGTTGCTAAGAGTGATGGGAGGTATGAACAGGGAGTGGAGAAGCCATGCTGGCTTCCTTGATGTTTTGTCCACACCTTTTCTTTTCATGCCTGTTTTCCTGTCCCTCCTGCCCCTTTCCTCTTGCCTGCCTTTCTTCATGTCTTCTTGACACTGCTGCTTCTCTTCCTCCATCTCAGTCACCGCCCCCTTCCTTATCGTGCTTCTTGTCTCTAAAGTTGCTGCTTCCAGAGGGGTAAAGGGGATGGAGACTAAAGGAACATGTCTTTCGTTTTCTTCTTGTGCGATTCTGACTTTGAAAGAAGAGAAGGAAATTTAACATTAGATGTTAGGCTTATTATTATCATTATTATTAAAGCACTTCCCGAGTTCATTGAGGAGAGTGCTCATGCACTAGGATTAAAGGAAACAAGGTGCACAGGGTTGGGGACAAGAGGTGGGATTTACAGCCCACCTTTTCCTAGGTGCTCCAGCAAAGAATCCTCAAAGAGCGACCCAAGGACAGGACAATTCCCATGTTGAGTTTACAGTGGACACGTTTAAGGTTCAGAAGGCAAATGTGAAAATTGCCTCAGCTGCTTAAGGCTGTCTCCTTGTTATTGTCCCTCTTGCTTTTCAAACTGGCCTGCAGATGAGTCCTGTGTGCTGTCACTTGTGTTCAGCTGGAGTGTGGGAGAGGCGGCGTGTAGTGTGTTGTTGCCTAAAGTAATCTCTGCACTCATTCGCCACCAGAAAGAACACCAGGGCTTGCTTCCTTTTGGGGAAACAGGCACACCCTGGCTGTACTTTGTATCACAGGGCACAGGACAAATGGCTTCTAAACTAATGGCCAGTGATGAAACAAGGGACTGGGATCCTTTATTTGATGAATGATTCTCATTGCGAGCACAATAAAATATTACCACAGCTTCCAAAGTCAGCCTACTCGGCCAGTGAAACACAAGGGAATTAAAAACAGGAAAGCAAACCCAAAACAAAACAACAATATACAAAGCGATGATAATGTTACTGCTAATTGTCCTCCACGTGAAAATCTGAAAGCCTTACACTACCTTCCTTAAAAGGGAGGATGGGTTTGGTAAATTAAATGGGATTGGTATAAACCAGGCTGCTTTCCAGTGAATGCTTCGGTAAAGACGATATTCGGAAAAGGCATAAACACTCAGTGCATAATAAGGCAAAGGGCTGTAGGGAGTAGTCCAATAAATGGAAAAACGTCTGCTCAATGAAAACACTTTACAAGTGAATATATATATTTGCTCTAAAAGAGATATCTTAAAGTCTAACAGAGGTACCATTCAGGTGGCGATAGCATCTCCCCCTGGTCCTAGCAGTGAACCAAAATTGGAGGGAATGCAACGTGTGGAAAATTATAAGCACTTTATTCCGACATTAACTAGATTTTCTTGTTCTGTAAACACATGCGCATCTGATGTTCCCACCCAGGCTATTCATTCTAGGAGGAGTGTTTGCTCTCTCTCACGTTAACCATTTGGTTGCTCGATGAAACGCATCACCATCGCCCTTTGTACCCATTTAGCACCTCTGAAAGTCACTACATGGATGTAGTGATGAATGATGATTGATTTTTTTTCTTGCCAGCTTAATCGTCGCCCTTGAGTGGGGCTGATGTAGACCCAGCTGTGCTTAATTAGCCCACAGGACTTAGAAACCATATTTTAAATCCAGGCTTGTATTGGAAGAAGTCTTCTTGACGAGGCAGCCTGCTGAGGTGAACCCAGACATGTGGTAGATGCAGTTTTTCATCAGGCCCAAGGAGCATGTTTGGGAATTGGATGGTGCCTGAAAAAGACATGTTCTCCCTAGACATGGGGAAGCTGTTGTTTGTTGCCTTCTAGAACATGGGGTAGAGAGGGAGATGGCTCAGTATGAATTTTTTTCTCTGTGGCATGATCTTAACTAATTACTTAGGACAAATGCTTGCTTCAGTCTGGAAGGTAGGTGTGTTATATCACATCATTTTATGTGACATATTTGGTTTTTTGTATTTTTGGCGAATTTAACCTTCTCTAGTGTCTACCTTAAAATGTGAAACTCTTTATTATTCTTGAAAATGTTCCATGTCTATAAAGATGTCTTTTGGTCAGAATCCAAAATAAAGAGCCAGGCTTCCTCATTCCTTTCCTTCTTTGCTTGGCCAGTGGAAGGCTTCCTACCTTTCTTCCTTCTTTCCTTTCTTCTTTCTGTTTTCCCTTTCTTCCCCTAGACATAGCTTCTTTCCTATAATTAGGAAAGTGATTTCTGAATTCACCCTATTCCCTGTTCAGTTGAGAGGCTTTGTGCTGATGTCTGCTGCATGAGCAGTTGCCCACTAAGCGCAGCCCACATAACCATAATCTCGTATTGTACACACAGTAGGAAATCATCCAAGGGGCATCATCGCTTCAGGTAGCATCTGGCTTGAGTCAAATCTGGACTAATGACATAGGAAAGCTGTGACTCTTGTCAGTACTTCTCTTAACCTAGAAGGCCCAGAGGAACTTGATGAGGGTTGGATTCTCAAGGAGTCTTCTAGGAGTATTTAACAGATATACCTGTAGATATTGTTGGGAATTGTGAAAATGTTCTTATGTTCTTTTTTTTTTTTGCTCAGAATGGTGCTGAGGGGTCAGTTAAACAGACTTAGTCTCATTTCATTGATGAAAAAAACCCAGGTCTAGACTAAATAGTAGTACGTTCATACAAGGGCATAAAAATAACTGAAATATATATATATATATATATAAGGAAACAGAGGAAAACCTTGTTGCAAGGCTTGTGCCATACTATTAGGCTGTTGACTAGGGGGAACTTGTTTTTTTTGTTTTTTTTTTGTGGTATGCGGGCCTCTCACTGCTGTGGCCTCTCCCGTTGCGGAGCACAGGCTCCGGACGCGCAGGCTCAGTGGCCATGGCTCACGGGCCCAGCCGCTCCACGGCATGTGGGATCCTCCCGGACCGGGGCACGAACCCGTGTCCCCTGCATCAGCAGGCGGACTCCCAACCACTGCGCCACCAGGGAAGCCCAATTAGGGGGAACTTTGATGCAAGTGGAGTAAAGGGAAGACTAGTGAGAGCATGAGGAGTGGGAGTAGCAAGTGAGGGGGCTCCCAGCCGAGGCCCAGTATCCTGGAAATTGATCCTAAGAGAGTTGCCTCCGAGGGTGGTGGGAGTGCAGATGGAACTGCTACGAAGTGCTGATGAAGAGAATTGTCAGTGTGAAAGGCAACATTTTGGTGTTAAAGAACAGTATTGTATTTAAGAAGAATGCTACGTTATTCAGAACCCTTTGGGCTGCAAGTGATAGAAACTCAGTTTAGACATTTTAAGCAAAAAGGGGAATTTATTGGCTTACATAGTTTAGAAGGAAATAGGTATAGCTCATTGGACTGAAGTGACAGCCTAGGACCGGGGCCTCAAGAACTTGACTCCCATGTCTTTCTCTGCCTCTTGCCACCATCTCCATCCAACCATCCATCCATCCACTCATCCATCCACCCACTCATCCATCTCTCATCTGTATCTGTGCTCCGACTTTGTTCTGCAGATAGAATTCCTCTAAATGGCAGGGTTTAACAAACACAGTGGAAAGAGCTTTGTTGCCTAATCATGCATATGACGGTCCAAGGGAGGGACACTATCTGGCCTTGTTGGGTCATCTGATCCTCCCTAATGCAATGGAGACGAATGAGGTATTATTTGGCTAGGGTGGGTCATGTGCCCATTTCTGTGGGTGATACTTTAAGGTGAGGAGAGAATGGTTATATTTGTATGAGAAAGATAGAACAGCTTGCTGGGCACACAAAAATAATGGTTACCTCAGTCTGCTAAAAATTCCACTGTAATGTTACCACTAATCAGTCTAGAAAACATACCTTTTTCTGAATAACAGTTTATTCTGTTCAAAGCTTTTTCACTTACATATTACCTAAATTTTTCCTCAGAATGGTGCTGAGGGGTCAGTTAAACAGACTTAGTCTCATTTCATTGATGAAAAAAACCCAGGTCTAGACTAAATAGTAGTACGTTCATACAAGGGCATAAAAATAAATAAATAAATAAATAAATAAATAAATATATACACGCACAGACACATATATATGTATATTCTTTAGTCAGTTATATACAAACTAGAAGATCTAGGTCTAGTTCTAGTTCTGCCACTAACAAGGCTCTTGACATTAGCAAATCTTACTTCACTATTTTGGGTTTCAGAGGGAGTTGGACTAGATCAGTAATTCCCAGACTTTAACATGCATCAGAATCACCTGGATTATTTGTTAAATGCTCATTGCTGGGCTCCACCCCCAGAGTTTCTGACTCAGTAGGTTAGGGGTGGAGCCAGATAATTTGCATTTCTAACAAGTTACCAGATGTATTACTTTCCTACTGCTACTCTTAAATCACCACAAACCTAGTGGCTTAAAACAATGCAAATTTATTATCTTACAGTTCTGGAGGTCAGAAGTTTGAAATGCTTCTCACTGGCCTAAAGTCAGGATGTTGGCAGAGCTATGATCCTTCTGGAAGCTCTGGAGAAGAATCCATTACTTTGCCTTTTCCAGCTTCTAGAGACTCTCTGCATTCCTTGGCATGTGGACCCTTCCTCCATCTTCAAAGCTGACAGTGTAGAGCCTTCAAATCTCTCTCTGACCTCCTCTGCTGCCTCCCTCTTCCACATTAAAGGGCCCTTGTGATTACATTGGGCCCACCCAGATTAGCAAAGATAATCTCTTTATTTTAAGATCAGCTGATTAGCAAGCTTAATTTTGTCTACAGTTTTAATACCCCCTTGCCATGGAACAAAAATATTCACAGGTTCTGGGAATTAGCACATGGAAATCTTTGGGGGCCATTATTCTGTCTACTACATCAAGGATCACTCACTGAGAACCGTTGGACTACAGAATTATTGCATTTTATTCAGCTCAAAAATTCCGATTCTAAGACAGCTAAGCAGAATTGTTCTCACTTCTCTGAAAATGGATTCATTGCTTACCTGTTTTTATAGTAATTCTTTCCATTGTTTGAGCTTCATTACAAAAATAATTTGCTCCAGAGTTAAATTGCTCTCCCAATGAAAGCCATTTATTCCCTCGGCTACAACAGGAATAGTCCCAGTAAAGGGCTATCTCCATGAGGCTTTCTGTCCATGAGTGCGGTTCTGGCTCAGGGTGAGGTAACATGAGGTCTGAGGCTGGGAAGGTCTGTATTCTCCAGGTTCAGATCAAATAGTCTGTCTCAAGTTTATTTTGTGGTTTCAGGTTATCTACTTTTGTCATTCTTGAAGAGTTAGAAGTTTTCCTAGCATTAACTAACTGCAAGCAAGAAGGCCCTGAGAAGGCAGAGAATGTTATAAAAGGCTTCAATTTCTATCCTCTGGGCTTAAGTTAGTTATTGGTGAGACAAGGCTTTGGGTCAAGTCTCCTAAGAACCACTGGGAGTTGCTATGGGAACTGCTCTGTTGTCTCCTTTTCCTTGATTCCTGCCTCTTCATCATTTTGAATCTGAGCAAACAAATCTGTCTGACAGTACCTCAAATGCGTATCTTGGATCTGGAAACGGATAAAGTAATTCTCACTTTTTCCCTTTCCGTCCCTTAATCACATCACTTTTTTGCACTTAAATCTGAGTGAATCTAGACTTCCCTTTGCAGTGGAAACACTCCTTGTGTGGTAATCTGTATTTATAGTGAATGAAAGCTTGGTTTCATTTAGAAGTCATTGTATTATAAGCTACTCTGTGAGAATCTGCTCTCTTCTGGGCAAAGCCTTCCTGTGGCCATTTTTGTTTTCTTCTTTTAGCTCCTTTTCATCATCTTCCTGTAGTCACATCTGTCCCCTTTGCAGCAATTTGCTCTGAATTTCATATTGTCTTTAATTTAACATGGTCTTAAGCATTTTATAGGGAAATGCTTTAAGGTCTAAAGAAATAAGTCTCTGACACAGAATAGCGAGGAAAATTTCTGTTGGTATTGAAATAACAGTATGTTTGCTGGACTTTATCTTCCTAACCTAAAATGTAATTTTACTGACATGCATTAAAAGGAACTCTGCGAGCTTTGGAATCTTTTCTTTTGAATCCACTAATTACCTTTATTTAAATTGGTAAGTCCCCTACTGCTCTAGAAGATTTGAGGTATCTTATTAGAGATGCACATTTTCAAAACTTTCCAAAAAATGTATGCACATATACATCTATTTATACAAAATCTAGGTTAGTGTAATTAATATAATTGAGCATTACATGTGATTTTGAGTTTCATGACAATGAAAGTACAAAGGGAAACTCAATTCACTATAATTTTCATCTGGAAAAATGTTAGCTTAGCGTTTCCTCAGGTGAGCCAATTTTTTAGATATTATATATTTAAAAAATACTTTCAGGGATATACAAATCCAAATGCTGATATTCAGGATGTTTATTACATTATCGTTTGTACCAGCAAAGAAGTAACTAGAAGTAAACATTGAGGAAGAGTGGTATAGTAATATTCCACACAACTATTACAAACAGTGATATGTGTTCATATAGTAGAATCTTAAGATGGCATAAAAAAACATATTGAAAATGACTACTTTTCATTATGTGAAAATGTTTATGATGATACACCTAGAATATGAATATACACTCTATAACAGAATATCAACGGTATGTTATTTGAAGGGTGGAATTATAGGTCACTTTTATTTGCTTGCATTTTTTCCGCTTATCTGTATTTTTGTATGTAAACATGTATTCCTTTCCAGATTTTTTTAATTAAAAAAATAATTTTCTCCATAGGCCTTTAGAACAAGAGATGTTTGACAGCCTTAAGCAATATATGATACCTTAAACAATGGTTTTACTGAGAAACAGAACCGTTCTTCCTGAAATTTATCAAAATCTGAGGGCATAACTTAGCGAAGGCATTTCTTTGCATCGTGAAGCAAGGTGGTGGCAATCCAGTGAGCCCTGGACTGATGACTTCAAGTGACTCAATAGATATGCAAACACATTCGAGCAGTGCTTCTTGAATTTTAGCATCCACACAGAGTATCTGGAGAGCTTGTTAAAGTGCAGATTCTGGTTCAGTAGGTCTGAGATGGGGCCTGAGACTCTGCAGTCCCAACATGCTGCTGATCCATGCGTGCTTTACATAGTAAGGGCTTAGGTCACCTAAGGAACCAGGTAGAACTTACTGGTTCCCACCGCAGGCTGTCCGTCAGGGTCACCTACAGAACGTTAAAAAGTACAGATTTCAGGGCCCACCTTAGATCTGGAGGTGGAACTTAGGGATAAGTATCTTATCAAAACCTCCCCAGTGATTTGGATAAAGTTGGTTCAGGACAGGGTGTGTGTGAGGTTCATTTCCTGGGACAGTCTTATCTGTCACTCATTCCAGTGGTGGTTTTGACAGGAGCAGCACAAAAGCCTGCCTGGAGTGTGGCCTGTCTTGCCCTGTGTAAGAATTTGCTTCTGACTTTATAGCAGACATTGAGGTAACAAGCTTGTCCATGTCACTCGAAGGAGGAAGCCAGGTTGATATTGCCACCCTCTCTCTGCCCTTTATGGGCCATTGTGGTTGTTTCTAGAAGGAAGGTATTAATTTTCCATAATTTAGGTTTGCTCAAATAAATATATTGCTAACTGCGTAATATTATCTAACTCTGTCAATGAGTTTATCTAGAAACATACTCAACAAACATGTCATTGAAACAGAGTCATTATTTTGTAATTTCGTTTCTCCCATGTTTAACTTCTTATATAAAAAATCACATAGGTGATACTGCAGCTGTCTGTTCAGAGTGGACAGATTAATTATATTTGCATGAAGTCCATGTCGGACTCGAATTGAGAAATATACTGAGCAAATGCCCACATGGACTCACTACATAAGGTTTTCTTGGAAACTGGAAAACGTATGAGCTGCCAAGGAGGTCAGCGTCCTTCGGGATGTCTAGTGCATGCAGAAAGCGACGTGTGACAGGACAGAACACGTCCGTTTATCCTCTGCTAGGTCTGAGCCAGCAACTCATATATGCCAGCCTGTCACTCAGAACTATGCTCGTGCTACTGGTATCACCTACATATGCTTGTATTTGAGAGCAGTAAAGCCCTGGCTTTTGAGTTTTAATAAGGCATACCTAATTTCCACATAAAAATTGAAGGTTAACCATGCTAGCATGTGGTGGACAATTTCCATCTCAAGTGCAAATTTACTTTCCACAGACATTGCTTTCCAGCAGGTTTCTGGGAAGCCCACGTAACTGGGGTGTGTAGGACAGTTAATGAACAATTCTTTGATTAATAGATTAACTGTGACTTTGTAACAAGCAAATCGGTGACTCTTACTAGAATACATCCTGAACGTCAGATTTTATTTTCCTGTTACCAGAGTTAGACTTCGTGCTGCAAAAGGCAGTAGGACCGGCCCTCTCCGCTAAGTCCCCTCTATGGTGAATCAAGCCTTCATTTCTCTGAGATGCTCTTTGTATTATAATCCCTATTATGATAACCTGCTGAGCTAGTGGGTTGCATAAATGCACAGAACCGCTGTCCAGGAGTGATCACAAGGTGAATAATTTTACCTCTTGACAAAGGAGAAGAGTCTCTCCATTTTCCCTGTCCTTGCTGCCCCTTTCTCCTTGCCTGCACTCTGGGAAGCTCCCTTTCTCTTTTGCCCCTGGCACGAGTAAGTATTCACATCAATATTAAAGAACCATGAGCTAAAGTTCAGGACCAGAATGATACGGATGAGCATCATGTAGCTTCCCATTTGGAGTCCTTTCAAGTTGATTTTTCTCTCGACTGCAGCTGGCCAGCATATGTGGGTCACCCGGCCACACAGCATTTTCTCTTCGATGGGGACCATTTATAATCAGGCTGCTGACCTCTCAACATTTCCTTCTTCCCCAACCTCTGCTGTCCTCTCTTTTTGGTCCTCTTCTCTTCCTACTTCCTGATTCTTCTTCCTCTTCCTCCTTCTCTGGCTACAGATAGAAGCAGGAGCCTGGCTCCTCCAGGGTCAAACACATAATGTCCTGGCTTACCTCCTGTTTGATCCCAGCCCCATCCCTGGGGGGATACAGTGTTATTGTTGTGGCCCAGTCTTGTAGCACCACAGGCTAATGGATCAGTTCAGCCTTCAGAGCATCCTATGACCTGTCGATATGAAATTCTAGCAATTACTGAAGTGGGAAGGCTGGGAAGTGGCTAAAAACCATTCCCTATTGATCACTCTAGAGTATGATGAACTTGTTTAAGAAAAATTGATCTGACACATTGATTTTTTTTTTATCAGAGGATCTTATGAATGCAATTTAAGTCATAATATTTCTTGCCTTGCCGTGTTTTCTTCACGAGGAGAATCTGTGAGGCAAACCAGCCAATGAGAGATAACTAAGAACAGTTCCAAAGCATCCTACCCCTTGCCTGCTCAGTCATTTTAGAAAATGTTTTTGTATTATACCAGTTTTTAAATGTGAGGTCTCCTATCCTCCATGTTTTTGTGTTTTTTAACCCTCTCATAAACCTTCTTTACTAAAACTCTCTCTTCCTTCCAGTCCATCACTTGTCCAGCTCTAAACTCCTAATCGGAGGTTTCTGTTTGAGGAGCAGGCCCTCTGATGTAGCATCTGTGTTCTTATTTATTACATGGAGAATAGATTTTGGAAAATGAGAATCTTAATCATGGCCAAAGATAGCCCTGTCTCTGGACATCTCTGAGAACTACTTGGATAGTGATGGTGATAGATTGCAAACCCCAGGGCCATTCACGCCCTGAGCTGTGTCACATCTACAGCACAAGCTTGGGCAGCTGTTGTGTCAGCTAGAACTGCACTGTGCACTTGAAGAGGTGCCCCAAGTCCTCACCCACTTCTAAACATCTCTCCCACGCATCTCTATGGGCTGGCATTCCCTTCTCTCTCTAAGCTGGCGTTCTCTTGGGGAGTGGATCAGTGGTTTCCAAATGTGGGTGATCAGCAGTAGCATGTTGGGAACTTCCAAAAATGCAGATTATTGGGTCCCATTCTGGACCTGCTGAAGCACAATCAGGGAGTGGAGTCTGGGAAATTATAATTTAAAAGGCTTCCTAGCTGAGTCCAATTCCAGCCTTTTTTGGGGTCCACTGGATTAGATAACAAAGTTGTGTGAGTGCGTGCGTGTGTGTGTTTGGTAAAGAAAGAGTTGGATAGAAGTGTAAAAAGAGAATGTTACCCCAAATTGCAATTTATCCCTTTAGAACTCCTTATTAGCACTTTGAATTTGAATGTACATGTACAGGAATTTGTTGATGAGACGAATCTAGTTGATACTAAGTCCAATAGAAAAGAGGTAAAGGACAGAGCGATTTCCAGAGAGGGTTGTACTGAGGGTAGAGGGTAGCACAGAAGACAGATTTGGCACCCTTTGGTGTTGGGTCCAGGAGAAGGTCTCCAGGCAAAGCTTCAAGCTTGTGTCACAAAGGGAGAAAAGATACCTATGCCTAAAATTTCTGATGGCTCACTCGTAGTAAAGCCCACGCCTAGCTTCTCTGACGTGTGTGGAAGAAGCCCATTTCCTTCCAGATTAACAGACTGTGTTGAAAGTGGAGAACCATTCCCAGACCTTTCAACACAAGAATTCAGGGGTTGTGTCTTTAATTACCTTGTCAAGCCTCACAGAGAACGTTCTAAAGGAGTTGCACCACAAGAGAAATGCAGGTTGCCTGAGTTCCGGAATACATCCAGGAAATCTGTTCCCAAATGATTTTCCATTCCATTATCTCAAAGACTTGCTTCCAAGGGTGAAATGTTTAAGCACCTTTGCTGCCTGCTTTGTGAGTTTGAATAAGCTGAGAGGTAGGTCAAAAGAATCTTGTTCAAGTTACTTAAATTGGAGATTACTTGGCAAATAACCTAAGTTTCAGTGCAGTCTAGTAAATTCAGGTTTTAACCATTTAATACTTACCAGTGTTTACTTTCTTCTCTGGGCTTCTGCAAAGTAGACTAGATAGTTTGCCATGGTAGTTCTTAGTCTTGACTGTAGTTTAAAATCACTAGGGAGCTGTCACAGGTACTCAGGCTTGGGTCCACCCCCAGAGATTCTGACTTAATTGGTCTGGGGTCAGGTCTGAGGATTTCTGTAAAAACTCCCGAGGTGATTGTAGATTGTGGCCAAATCTGAGAACCCCTGGCTTATTTAGATTGGAAGGCAGCAAATTGAAATTCTGCCACAGTTTGCAATCTTTATTTTAATTTGCTGCCTGTCCACTTCTGGAGACGACAGTGCACAGCAGAGATGGGAGGTACCTTCTGTCTGCCAAATTTGGGAAAAAAACAAAGGCCTCTCATTTCAAGTACTTCTCAGGTAGCACGTGGGCTCTCTTCAATATGCAGCTCTGCTTTCAGCAAAATTGTTAATTACAGATCATAATAAGCTGTTAGGAGCAAAACACACATAATTTGAAAGTGAAATGAGGCACAGTACACTGATAAAGCAATTGTTTGTTTAAGAGGTGATTAGCAACAGCAAAACAAGCAAACTGATACTTGAACCTGAAAGAAATTATACCCATTTGCAATTGGTAGATTCTTTGGTTATTTGGGCCTCACAGCCTAATGCAAAGGTACGAGTCTGTCGCTGTCAGCTTTCCTCTCTTCTGTGTGTGATGTAGGGAAGGTATAGTCTATGCCGTCTTAGAACTAAGATGATATTAAAAGAATAACCTGTCAGAAGGACTAAGGAAAGGGAAGTATCTTGGTTTCTCAAAGAAGCACAACTGAGATTTAAATTGTTCTGAGCTATGATAAATTATAAGGCTTTAAAACCACTGTAATCACTGAATGAACAAAACAGTTTGCCTTGGTGCCTTTGGTAATTATGCGTTTTTGGTCTCCTTCACTTTCAGGTTATTTTCCCCTTGTAAATGTTACACTCTGGCACCATGTGCTGTGTCAAAGCGTGTTAATCTCAGTGTGAAATGCTGGGGTTGTCTTGAAGAGTAAGTGAGCCCAGAAATATTTGCAGTTCAGACCAGGTTAGGTAAAAACACCACTAATGAGACATTTGGTGACAATAGCTTCTGAATCACAACTCTATCTGGGGTATGGGGTGAGGTGAGGTGGGGGATCACCCACTAATGTCACAGGAGAGTTTTACTTGAGTGAGTAATCTTTGGGGGCTCAGCCTCGTTCCTGAAAATTCCCAGGGTGGTAGCTTCACGTGGAATAGATGCCAGTTAATGAATAAGGGCTCACAGGCTGAGGAGAGAGAACCATGTTATTAGGGTAGATTGCAGCAGGGAGGTTTAATAAGCAACGGAGGTTAACAGGAAATCCTTAGCTTTTTGTTGCCTGATAATGCATTCAAATTTTGCAGCCTGTGCTTGCTAAAATTGAGGAAGGGCCTAATTGGTACTTACGAGAGTCACCACGGTTCAGAGTCCAGGTTCCAGTCCCAAGCACACTGTCCGATTCCAAGGTTGGCAGCAGAATGTGAGGCTGCTCTGTGTAGCTCATCTGGTATTGTTGTCTTTGGAAAGTTCCAGCAAGAAAGCCTCTCTCCGGTGTCTTGAGTGAGAACGTGGAGGCAACAGTCAACCTCGGTGCCACCACATTTTCAAGTTGCCTGGCTCTCTGGGTTAATGTTGCATTCCATCTAGGGGCAGAGCCTGTACCTTCCAGTTTCCTTGGAGGTAACAAGTCCACGTGCTCAGCTGCTTGGATAAGAGCTAACACTTACTGAGCAATTACTTTGTGCTAGGCATCGTTCTATGCATGTCACCTGTATTACCTTCTTTAACAAGTATCTCATGAGGCACTTTCATTCTCTCAACTTTGCAAAAGAGGGAAAGGAGACAAGGAGTGGTTGCCCGAGGACTCAAATAGTGGAGCTGGATTGGAACCAGGCAGTCTGACTCCGGAGCGCTCAGAATGAACAGCCAAGTCACATGCCTTCAGAGATACAAACTCTTCCCTCTTTCTGTGCTTCCCACCTGCCCCACCCCAGCTCCCAGCTTTCTCACAACCCCAGGACTGGGGGCGGATAACCCAGTACTGGGCCAATCTCCCCTCTTGGCCCTGGAAGAGGCTCCAAAGTCCTTGTTTTAGAAAGTTAGTCTTTATGTGATATCGTGCCTTTCTGTAGTTTGATTTGTACAATGCTGGGGTTTATGGACTTGTTCTGGAACAGAGGTCTTGAGGGAGAGCCTGTAGGTGATATTCGTCGTGACCTCCTTAGGTGATGTCATAATGCATCCTCTCCAAAGGACCGTGCCTGAGCCTCCCGGTAGGCCAGTTGTAAACAATACAACAGATCAGGGGATTTACAAATCCTAGCGAGATTGCAGCTGGGGCTGCAAATGTATAACCCAAAAGGCAGGGAGACAATGTGAAGTCTGATACGGTTGCCTGGAGGTATTAGGGAGGCCAACAATCCTATAAATGTAATTGGTCTTTCGAATTAGTTGTGATGGACTCATCAGCCTGCACGTCTTATGCAGCCTAACTGGCTGGACTCAGGACTGCATGCATAATAGCCCTCTTTGACATTTATAAGCCTAGGCCATTTATTTTGAGTCAAATCTTCAAGGTGTGCTTCTTGATTCAGACTGCTGAGAGCTGCCTTCACGTGGGGAGCTGGTCTTGTGCCTGAATGTGCAGTGGCCCGGTTTGCATGCAAGACCATCTCTTGCCTCCCGTGTACCGTCACAGGTTCTCAGAATGTTCCCTCCTTTCAGCCTCCTTGTGTAGCTTGTTTTGAATCTACTTCTGCCTCCTCCCACTTCCTCCTATTACTAATGAGCCTCTCTGGGTGAGACGGTATGACATCTAAGGGCCTCTGGGAGCAGCAGGAAAAGCTGTCGGTCTGTCCACAGAGGAGTCCCATGGCACTGACCATTTGTCTGTGGCCATGTGGGCCCCATAAACAAAGCAGATCTGTCCGGCTCTCCCTCCCTCTGTGGCTTTTGGGCCTGTGCAAGTGCATTTCCCAGGACAGTTGCAGGAGACACCAAAACTTGTCTTCATTATGGCTCTGACTCATAACCCAATTAATGGTGTCAAGAAGTGAAACATGGTCCCCAGGCCCAGCTGCCTTTTGAAAGCAAGTCCCAGCCTGTTCAGAGGAGTAACGAATGGTGCTCCAGAGAAGGCGGCTCAGGATCTCTTCTGCCAGCTGGTAGCCAGGGGGAGGGGTTCTGAAAGGCACTGTGCAGTGTCAGCTCTCAGTTTTGGGGTGTGAATGCACTTGGTCTCAAAACTGAGTGAGAGGGAGGGCGGGAGAGCGGGAAGGGAAGTGAAAAGGTCCGTTGCTTCCCCTGACTTCTGAGAGAGGTCACCTGCCTCAACTGCCCTGGATTTCTCAAGTTTAAGGCAGGCCGACCTGTCACCTTGAGGTCTGAGATTCTTTAGGAAGAATCTTCTCATTCACATTGACCAGACACTCATTTTCCCCCTCTGGGGCCCCTGCGTGGGCTGCTTATGACGTGCCTTTCCTGACAACACTGCCATCGGTGTGTAGGGGAAAGGCCAGCATCACGTGACCGTTTTCCAGCTTCCATTCTAGAGGGTATTTTGTAGGTTGAGATGTGTTAATTTCCAAAGGGGGTGTGCTAGGAAGGGTTCTCTGCGAGACCAGGGCATACACCTGACTGAGCTCACACAATTTTACAACACGCTTCCCCTTGGCTGGGTGGTAATTCTCCTTTCTAGGAAGCCATTTACTTCTTTCTGAATAAATCAGACCTCTTCACAAATCATATGCAGAGCCCCTTTCATAACACTCATGAGAGCTGCCATTGGGTGCCACAGAGACGTGGTGAGAGGGTCCCGATGCTCACAGCAGCCCATCCAGTGGGGAAACGATCCCCGTTTCTCAAGTGAGCTCTGTTGTCATTTTGAAGGAAGGCAGTGGGTAGAGAGGACCGTGGCTGGGCTTCACCTCGAAAGGGAGCTGGAAGCTGAGCTGCTGGGTCCTGCAGTTAAAAGCCCATCTCTTCTTACTGCTTTCTCACCCCCTGCAGTCATCTCGGGATTTTTAATATCCCAAGAGGCCTCAGCCTTATTTCATGTCTCCAGGAGAGAAGGCGGAATCTCCAGGAGGGTGAATCTCCCAGGGAAAGGTTCAGAGGGAGGAGAGCGCCCCAGCAGTATCACCCAAACACCTGCGGCCTCTCAGGTCTCCCTCAGTGGCCTCCTCCCTGGAGAGGACTGAACCCAGCTTTGCCTGGATTCTGGGAGATGACAGCCTGTGGTGACAGGGAGGCAGTTGAACACCCCGCCCTCCCTACCCCTCCAAGGATCCCCTAATGATCCTTTTCTTCTCTTGCAGCCAAAAGCTGCTCATTTGAGAGCTCGGGAAACAAAACGGTCTTTGTTGCTTAAACTGAAGTCATTCCCATGGCTGATTGTCCCAGTGGTCCTGTTGTTAACAATACTTCCTCCTCCTCCTCCTGCTCGCTCCTCCCCCTCCTCCCCTTCCTGCTCCTCCTCCTGCTTGCTCCTCCCCCTCCTCCCTCTCCTCCCTTTCCTCCTCCTCGTCTTCCTGCTCCTCCTCGTCTTCCTGCTCCTCCTCCTCCTCGTCTTCCTGCTCCTCCTCGTCTTCCTGCTCCTCCTCCTGCTCGCTCCTCCCCCTCCTCCCCTTCCTCCTCCTTCCCACTCCCTTGCCCTCTATGATTCTTATTTATTTTGGCCACATCTCACTGCTTGTGGGATCTTAGTTCCCCAACCAAGGATCGAACGTGCACCCCCTGCAGTGGAAGTGCAGAGCCTTAACTACTAGACGACCGGGCAAGTTCCGACCTCTATGATTCTTAATCATTACACTTCTGCAACATGACAAACCTAACAGAATCTTGCCAAAGCGAGAGGCCCCAGGGAGTTAGTACTAAAAGTAAAACAAGAGCCAAATTCATTTGGAAAGGTTTGGGTTTCATGGGAATGGTTTGGTGCAGTGAGAAGGAGCGAAGGGGGAGGCGGCCCAGCTGGTTGTCTCCCCGGATGGTTGCCCAGGGAGTGGGGCCACGAACTGGATTAGTCATTGTTCACCGATTTTAGATCATGGTTGTCTCTGAGAATTTGAGGAGCCTGCACAGCGACACAAGGTTTGGGGTGTCAGATGGGTTTCCCTGAGTCCTCAGTCCAAGGGCTAATGCTCTGTACACTTCTAACTCGCCCCCCCGGCTTTATCTATCTTAGTTAGAAGCCCGGTGGACACATGTCCTTAGCCCATGTCACTTATTGCCTTCACTGGGACACTTTTGAGAGTGACAGAGGCACTATTGGTAACTACGCTGGGACAACATACATCATCTGAGATGGTCCCAAGCAAAACGTGATATGGTGTCTCTCTCCCTGCTCTCGTCATGGGGTTTGGTAGCAAGATCCAAGACTGGGAAGTGGGTTCTACCATGAACTACCTAGAATTTCTGCGCAACCCGCAGCTTACCCAACTGTAAAAATCAAAGAATTGGGCTGTCTTCATTGTTTCTTTGTGTGCTGGTGTTTTGAATCCTATCATTTGCATGAATGGAAGAAAAAGTATTTTGGGTGACATATTTTGCCTCATACTGGTAGGTTCAATCAATGCATCCACTCAAATATCTAGGGAAAAAAAGTGCTTGGTCTTGGGAATTCCCTGGTGGTCCAGTGGTTAGGACTCCACACTTCCACTGCTGGGGGCCCGGGTTCGATCCTTGGTTGGGGAACTAAGATCCTGCAAGCCGTGGCCAATAAATAAATAAATAAATAAATAAAATTTTAAAAAAGTGCTTGGCCTTGTGAGAATAACGTAGTGCAAAGAACCTGGGAACTACCATATATGAGGGTCTGTCCTTTTCTGAAAGAGTGGGGCAATGCTTTTATGAAACTGCTCCTCCTTGTTCCAAGTAACTGACCATGGTATTAAGTACTAATTATTCAGGGAGCACCCACAGTTCACTGAGGGCTTCTGCAGGAGCATCTCAGAGGGGAGGCATTCTCTGTCTCGAGGACCTAGGCTCTCAATTATATGGAAAAAACAAGCCTGCATTTAAAAATACACTAGCTGAGGGCTTCCCTGGTGGCACAGTGGTTGAGAGTCCGCCTGCCGATGCAGGGGACACGGGTTCGTGCCCCGGTCCGGGAAGATCCCACATGCCGCGGAGTAGCTGGGCCCGTGAGCCATGGCCGCTGAGCCTGTGTGTCTGGAGCCTGTGCTCCACAACGGGAGAGGCCACAACAGTGAGACGCCTGCGTACCGCAAAAAAAAAAAAAAAAAAAAAAAAGCACTAGCTGGGAAGGTACTGAAATCCCAGAGCTCCTTGACAAGGCCCAGGTTTGGCCTAATTTGGGGGAAATTCTAGCATTAGGATTTCACTATTCACCTTGTACATCTCGAATAAGCAGGAACCACAAACATTAAAGACAGTGGAGGGCTCGTGGGCAGGTGAGAATGAGTTCAGGGCAGAGAGCCCTGGACCCTGAGGCAGGCTTGTTTGCGGTTATTCTGGGTTTGCCATTGATTTTCAGGATGTCCACAGGCAGATCCTTTACATTTCTTTCAAAGATTTCATTTTATCCTGCTGTTCACACTGAATGATAATTGAGACCAGAGCATTGTAAATGGCTTGCCATTCTGCATTTTGAAGTTAAGGGGCGCACTGCGAAGCTGGCGGTGGAGTGTGGAGGAATCAGTGGGCCTGGTGTTAGGAGGACACAGATTCTAATCACTGGACCTCACTTGGTTTGTGTGACCTTGCCGGGTTTTTTTGTGCTAGAAGTCTCTGTTTTCTCATTGGAGGGTGGGTTTTTTTTTTTTTTTTTTTTTAAAGTAGCAGAATTCTTTAACAAAGAGGAAACTTTATATAGATCTTATATAGATTCCCCAATTTTAAAAAAATGTGTATGTGTGTATGTATATATATATATGTATTTGTTGAAATAACTTTCTAGGCCCAAGATGTAGCTGCTTCTGTCTGGGGTACACATCAGCAAACCAAATCTTAGATGACTTTTGTTAATGCTCCACTTGACCAGAAACCCAGTATATCCAGTCATTTGCTCCCCAAACACCAGGCCAGCTCTGGGCTCTATACTTACTTGTTTGTTCCTTATTCATTTTCTATTTTTCTCTTCCTTGCTTCTCATTCTTTATCCTATAAAAGCTTCCTGCTTTCTGACCCATTTTGCAATTCTCTGGACCCTTGAGAGTGGAGAATGCCTGCTTCATTTAGTGTTAAACTTTGTTTGTATCTCGTAAATTGTCTTCTTTAATCATTTTAACATGTACAGAAAGCTGTTTGGATTAAAGGGGGCTTAGAACCCGGAATGCTGCCAGCTCAGCCTTCCCCCTGGCAGCCCTCATAGCTCCCTGAGGCACCTCCTCAGCTTGGCCTTGGCCAGTGCTGAGGCTGGGGTGAACTTTAAAAGGTGCCATGCCGCAGTCTGATGCGCCTCTGCACCAGGCCTTAGCCAGCCCACAGGGCGAGAGGAGCAAGCGCTGGGTGGAAGCGCCTCCTCTCCCTTTGGTTTGGTGCACATTGCCCAGGCCCAGCCCAGTGACCCCGAGTGCTGGAAAACTGTAGAACACCTCCCACAAGCTCCTTCCAGAATTTGGCCTTCTGGCTAATAGACGCGGCCTTTCTGGATTGAGAACTGGAGCCTACGGCACAGGTAACCATTGGAGCTGTCGGATGATACAGACAGGACCAGAAGCAAAGTGCTTGTCAGTCAATCAAGAAGTCTGGCTCCTGAGACACCCATCCACCTGAAAGCCAGCTGTCCCGGTTCTCTGGCCGCCAGACCTGCTGCTCTCTTGGCAGTTCTGGTGGTCAATTTGATTGTTACCCAAGCAGGTTATCTGCCGGTTATCTGGGACTGTGAAATAGGATTCTTGAAGGCTAGAGTGAAGCAAGTGGCCCTTGGGGACCAGACACCTTAGGCTGTAAATCAATCTCTGCAGTTCAGACACTACAGCGGTTAGACATTACAAGGTGAAGAGTGGCCCCCTTGTGGGACACCCTGCAGCGGTTGCCACGTTAGCCGAGAAGATTGTGTTTCTGGAAACGATCAGATGGAAGATACAGAATCCCCTCTGGGGACTATGTTTTGGACACGGGGGAGCATCTGTTAACAGGAAATGAGTATAGCTGGGTCCTGGGAATGATCTGGGGAGTAGCTTCTTTTTCTTTTTGTACGAAAAAGGAACAGATGCTTGCATAAAATATATTTCTTGATAATTCTGTTCAATACTTAAAGAACTCCAGTCCTACCCACCAGGAAATGAACAGTGGATATTTTGTAACTGTTTGAATCTCCTTAGAGTCCTAGCATCCTGAATAATTATGTCTCCTAAAATTTCATTTTCTTGGATTATTTCCAAACAGTCAGCTATATGTTTGAGTTATACTTGGGAAGAGTCACCAAGTGACTTGCGTTAATGAACTGATGAGGCCATAGACTGTCCCTTGATAATCCCTGAGAAAATACAGATTCAAAATGTGCAAATCAAGTGTTGAACTTAAATTTTTCAGTTTGGGAAAATGAAAAAGTTCTGGAGATGGATATGACGGTGGTTGCACAACATTGTGTTTGTTGTATTTGGTGCCACTGAACTATGCATTTAAAAATGGTTAAGAAGGTAAATGTGATCTTCTGTAAATTTTAGAATAAAAAAAAATGACAAAGAATTCAGGTCCTAGTTTTTGTTTTTAGGCTTTGCGCAATCCAAACCAAAGGTACTTTGGCTTTGTTTTTAGATTCATGACCCATGTGGGTATGGCATATTTCGTATCTCCCCAGACTCTTCAGCTCACTTGTGAGTCTCAGGTTCCCAAATATTAATTCTCGTTTCTCTGTCACGTGGTTCCTGCTCACCCATTTCAAATACCAGGGAGCAAAATAAAAGCAGGCAATGTTTCCATTGCAGAAATTCATATAAAAGCTAATGATGTGAGGGCCTTGCAGAGATTTCAGAATCTGTGTTTACTTTGGAGAAGCATCCAAAGTTTAGAATGGTGGGAGCTCCTTTCCACTCACTGTCAGTTCATGCTTTACTGTCTTCCTGCCTCTGAGCCCTTCATTCCATAAATGCTCATCACATCCTATACTGTTCATGGTACTGTGTTAAATGCTTTGAGAAGTTATCAGACTCATCTACCCTCTAGATAGAGGCTCTAGAGATGTGTGCATAATGAAAACAAAAGAACGGACAGTATCCTGAAATAGACCCCCTTCCTCCATGCACTCAACAGTTACTCATTGATCCCCAAAACATGCCAGATACTTTAGTTATTATGGGATTTCAGAAACAGCAGAAAGACCCTCCAGGGAGGGGCATTAGGGAACTGTCTCTGGAAGACGTGGCGTTTCAAGAAGCTAGTTCCTGAAGGTTGTGTAGTATTTGAGGGGCATTCCACAAAGTGAGAATGGAATAAAAAAGATAAGAAGGAGGAAATCAAAGGGTATGTATGGGTAAGAATAGGCTATATCACGTGGGTCAGCAGACTTTTTTTGTGAAGGGCCAGATAGCAAGTATTTCAGCTTTGGGGGCCATATGGTCTCCATTGCAGATACTCGTAGACAATATCTAAATGAATGGATGTGGCCATGGTCCCAATAAAACTTTATTTACAAAAACAGGTGTAGGTTCATTTTGACCCACTCGCCATAGTTTGCTGACTCCTGAGCTGGAAAGTAGGATGGATGAAGGGATGCAAGAAGGAAGTAGCCCAGAGGCTGATCAGGGTGGTACTTGCACACCAAGCTAAAGACATTTTTCCAAAGTAGCAATCAGAAGACACATGTCTTGAAGCAAAGTGAATGTCTTGATTAGAACCAACAACTTTAAATAGCATCTTTCTCAAAGGAGGCCCCATAGTTGTCTCTTCCAGAAGCACTTCTGGGGACTTTTTTTTTCCTAGTATTATTCATTGCACTATTACACTCATAAATTCTTAGCTTTAAAAGTAGTTTGTTATCAAACCTTCTAAATCACTTGGTCTTACCCACTAAACAAGGAAAGGAGAGGTGGTTATAAGTTTCTTCCAAATTTTCTGTCTTGGGAGGATATTATAGATGAGAGTAGGGTGTAAGAATTAGCCAAGATTCTTGCCTTGGTCTTTCCATATATTCTACCATAGCTCCTTTGAGTAAGGCCTAGAGTTTTGCAATACCTTCATGGCCTTGCAGATCAGAACACTTGTCTTTTCAACCTGAGTCCCCTGCTCTCAACTTTCAAAGTCCTGAATTTCCAATTAAATTGTACTTTTCCAGGCCTCATCTTGCTTGACCTATACAGTATTTAAAGCTCCACACTCCTTCCTCCTGGTTACTTCCCTGCTCTGGATTTTGTGATATCACTTTCTCTTGGCTTTTCTGATTTACTTGTGACGTCGCTCCCTCTCAGCTTCTTGGCCTGGTTCATGGACCCCAACGCCAGTGGCAGAGTTGGTGTGCCCGCCTATTTATGCAGTTCTGTTAGGAGGCCCATTTGGATAACAGATCTAAAGCCACAGCTTCCTTCTTGGCCTCTATTGGTAGAAAAGGTGGTACTTTAGTCTCTTAATCAGTGTTGCTCCACTATTTTATTTCTTCATTTGCTCAGGGAAGAAAGGGTGCTATTTGTTGGGCCTTTCAGATACCCCAACATTATCCACCTTTCTATCCAAATACTCCATAGCTACTTAGAACTCAGTATGTCTAAAAAATTTGTCTAATCCTGAACACATCTGTTTATTTATTAAAAAATTTTTTATTGGAGTATAGTTGCTTTACAATGTTGTTAGTTTCAGGTGTACAGCAAAGTGAATCAGTTATACATATACATGTATCCACTCTTTTTTAAAATTCTTTTCCCATATAGGCCATTACAGGGTATTGAGTAGAGTTCCCTGTGCTATGCAGTAGGTCCTTATTAGTTATCTATTTTATATATAGTAGTGTGTATATGTCAATCCCAATCTTCCAATTTATCCCTCCCCCTCCACCCTTATCCCCTGGTAACCAGATTGTCATGCTGAGTGAAGTAAGTCAGACAAAGACAAAGACAAATATCATATGATACCGCTTACATGTGGAATCTAAATAAAAGGGTACAAATGAACTTATCTACAAAACAGAAATAGAGTTACAGGTGCTATTTTATTTTTCAAAAAGAAGATTTTCTCCTTGAATTTGCCATCTTTAAAATGGTGTGATTTTGTATCCATTAACCTAAGCTAGAAACCTAGAGTCATCCCAAGCTCTTGTTTTTCCCTAACAATATTCTCTGGCTTCAGTCTCTTTCATACATCCCATCTTCTTCATCCGTCTGACACTGACATCATCCAGGTCATCAGAATCTCTGCTAGGTTCCTGAAACAGCTTCTTAACAAGCCTCAGTGTTTCTAGTCTTACGCCTTCCAGCTCAGTTTTCCTTTCTGTAGCCAGAATAATCTTTATAAAAATACAAAGCCAATTATGTCATTACCTGGTTAAAAAATCATGCTATGTTTTTTTCCATTGCCTACAAGGTAAAACCAAAACTCTTAGGATGGCAGTAGGACCCTTTGTGATCTGGCCCCACTTATGCTTCCAGCCTCATCTCCCAGCATTTCACCCGACCATGTATTCTGAGTTCTAGCCATTTTTTGCGATTTTAAGTTCTCTTAATCTGTCTTACAGATTCATGCCTCTGTCTCTGTGCACACAGATACCATTTCCTCTCTTGAAGATCAGATGAATATTTTACTTGTCTTTTAAAATTTGGCTTAAATAGCATCTCCACTTTGCCTTTCTTTCACTCACTTTCCAATAAAGTATCACTTCTTTTAATCCCCCATAAATGGCAGACAGAAATATAAGGCTTAGAGTAGACTCACATAAATCTTGATAGATATGTAAAATGATGACTATAATATCAGTTGCTGATCATTGATCTCTCAGAAGATCTCAGGAAAACCTATTGATCAAGCACAGCTAAGCTTATTAGGCCTACCAAAGTAAGGGAGAAGGTTAATTTGGCTGACTTTTAGTAGTGTCTCAAAATGGAGAAATGAGGGGTGGGTATATATGACATTTTAGGACCTAAGCTGTGTGATTTTAAGGTGGGTCTTTCGAGGCAGGGAATTGGTTGGGATTGGGCCGGTGACTATGATAAAATAACTTTTGGTTGGTAGACATAGCTAGGCAAGATCTTAAAGTAAGCCCTGATGAGCAAATTTAGTCTTAATAAGGTATTTTAATTGGTTCATAGTCATCTTCCAGGAGCAAATATTTCATGGAACAAAAGGGTACTTCCTTTTGCTTGGTCCTACTATTTTTAGCACACAAGCGGGAAAATATTTTTCCAGTAAAGTATGTTGGTTTAACTTCTCACTATCTCATAGGGATATTGTAAGGATTGACTGATTTTAATGCATATGAGATATCTGTCACAGTGCTTATATAGCAAGTTCTCGATAAAAAGGATTTATAACTGTTCCTCTGTATATTCTGTTTGTTAGAACACCTACAACCCTTTATTTCAGTGATTTGTTTTAACGTCGCTCTCTCCTACCATATCGTAAGAGCTCAAGTACCTGCGCTATGTTTTATTCATCTTGTCTCTCCAGCTCCTAGCACAGAGCTTTGCCACTTAATGGGTTCTCAGTAAATGTTTGTAGGATAAATGAATGGATGTGTTGTGTTACATACATTCTGTGTATGTGGGCTGACACTGAGGAACTTGTTATGTTGGTGACTAGCATGAGAAGGGAAGAGAGGACAAAAGCTTCCTAGAATGCAGGAAGTGAGTGAAGAAATGGAGAATCTAATTTTTCTCTTTCTCTTGCATGCTAAGGAGCAACTCTCTTGCTCTGAAACTGAATACATTTAGCAGATAGCCATCCATCATTCCCTGTTTGCAGACAAGAGCAAGCGATAGCTCCATTAACTCTGCCCACATAACTCGTGGAGCAAAACCTCCAAGGTTGGTTTGGATTGGGACCTGGTGCTACCTGATGTGGAACAGGGCAGAGAGGCTGAGCAAGACAAGCATGGCTGGTGACTGTTTCTTATGTTTAATGGGAAAATCTTGAACTATTGCAACCCTCAGCACTAAGAAGGTAGGGATGACTTAAGAGAAAACCAGGACCATACAGCAACAAAATGATATTGATGGTTCTGCATCTTAACAGTGAGTGACACTGTTCACGTTAAATACAACGTTGAGTCTTTTGCATTCTGTCTACATTTCCCTTTTTGCTAGGAGACCTTTCTATACTACACAGATCAGTGGCCTTGCAAATCATGTATTTGCTCCAATCACCTGAGGCAAAAAAAAAAAAAATTTGGGTTGTGTAATAGCTGTCTGATCTTAGTTTATACTTCTTTTAGAGCTTTGAGGATAGGGCATCATACTTAGTTCTGTAAAGATCTGGGTTTTTTTTTTTTTTTTTTTCCACTCTAGTATGCTTCCCTAAGGGGAAGGTCAGCCTCTTATTCAGTATTATAATGATTGCCAGGCCCTTTCCCATGTATCCCAGTACTGAGAGTGTCTGGCACATATAACAGAAAATGTTTGTAAATGTGATGGTGATGAAGTGAGTATGCATAGATGGAGCAGCTGAGTGAATCAAACAAGACATTTCTTTTAAAATTATATTAATTTTTTCTTATTTTGAATTATAAAATGTTTCATTGGGAAAAACATAACTAAAAACAACTTTATACACCTGAAATTAACACAACATTGTAAATCAACTATACTTCACTTAAAAAACTTTATAAAGAAGGGAAAAAAAATCCTTAAACTTAACACTGTTAGTAAGCGTTCCAGTCACTCACTTTCATACACACACATACACACAACATATAAATATATAAGTATGTAGACATGTATATACAAATGTAAAATACATTTATACATATTTGTGTGTAAATATGTATATATATTTAAGTCTCATATATGTATATCAGTGAAATTAGATTTTGATTAAAGAAATAATTTTGAACTTTTTTTATCATTATTATATAGTGAAGGATTTTCACATGTTTTAAGATATTTTTGGAAATATTTTTATTAACTGTATCATGTTTCATCTCAAAGCTGTACATTATTTACTTAAATTGTTTCTGAGTCTCCTACAGGAGCAACACTGTACACAAATCTTATTGCGTAATCTCCGTTTATGTCTTTACAAGAAATTCTAAATTTATTGTAAGGGACATTTTGGCTCAAAGGGTAAGAATATTTTCAAGACTTTTATCCATGATACCACATTGCTCTTCTTAAAAATTATACTGATTTATGATTCCCTCTGCAGAGCGTGAGCTTTCTTTGTCCTGTATCAGTTTTAATGGTAGGTTTTAACATTAGAGGAAAAAACTGGTGTCAGTCTTAAAGGAAAAAAGTAAAATTATATTGTTTTAATTTGCATGTGTTTCTCCATTTTGAATGACTTATGCGTTTCTTCTGTTTTACTACTAATGTTCATGATTTTCTTATTGACTTGGCAATAAGAGCTTCTTATAGATTGGGGATATTTTTTATTAATTTTTTTCCAGGTTGTCATTTATCTTTTACGTTAGAGTTGACAAACGTATTAAAAGTTATGTGAAATCAAATATGTCAATTTTTCCCCAGTGTAGATTTTTCCTTTGCAATTATGCTTAGAAATTTTACTACAAAGTCAGATAAACATTCATCAAGAATTCCATGCTTCTTTGGTTTTATTTCTTATATTTAACTCTTTAATTTGACTGGCGTTCTTAGGTGTAACATATGAGTTAAGGATGATATAACTTTTTTTTTCAATTGGGGTATAGTTGCTTTACAATGTTGTGTTAGTTTCTGCTGTACAGTGAAGTGAATCAGCTATATGTGTATATATATATATCCCCTCTTTTTTGGATTTCCTTCCCATTTAGGTCACCATGGAGCATTGAGGTGAAAACCTATACAGCAGGTTCTCATCAGTTATCTATTTTATACATAGTATCAGTAGTGTATATATGTCAATCACAATCTCCCAATTCATCCCACCCTCCTTGGTATCCATATGTTTGTTCTCTACATCTTTGTCTCTATTTCTGCTTTGTAAATAAGATCGTCTATACCAGTTTTTTCACATTCCACATATATGCGTTAATATATGATATTTTTTTTTCTCTTTCTGACTTACTTCACTCTGTATGACAGTCTCTAGGTCCAGGGGATAATATAACTTTTTAAACTCGAAATATTTTTGCGATTGTTTCACTCTATTTTAATACAGAATTTTAAGTGTCCCAGATAATTTAACACATAATTTTTCTCTTCCTCATTAATTTGATATTGTACTAATATCTAATGTAACTCGAATTTTCCCATGCATCATGAGCCTGTGGATACTAATTGGATCATTTTAACAATAGTTATTTCAGTTTCGCTAGGATGTGTTCCCTGTTAGAGCAGGAACTCCAGTTGTTCATCTTACACCCCTCCTGCCCCCTTCCCCCGCAACTCTTTATCCCAGGACCCATTCCCTTTCAAGTATTCTGGGAATTCTTAGGAGCTGGCTTGTTTGTACTCTTGGACAAGTCTGACTAAAGATTTCGGGGACAGTGCTCTTGCCTCAAAATCAAGTATTTGTCCTGGACTTCCTGTTACTTCACTTAAGTGGAACCAAACAGTTGATGAGATAAAGTCTTTATGTATGCATTAGAGCTAATCAAAGAAGAAAGAATGACAGAATTAAAATATGCCATCTTGTAGCCCCTAACATAGTGAGTAATGGTAATATTTTCAATGGCTGCTAAGACTACTAGGTAAAGAGCTGATTGAGAACTTTTTAAGGGAGGCTATGGCTGTAATGTATATAAACCCCCGATCAATCTTAACATGAAGGAAAGAGACAACCAAACATTACATACCTCATGATGGGATTCTGCTACACAACTTTTTTTTTAATTGAAATATAGTTGATTTACAATATTATATTAGTGTAGAGCATAATGATTCAATATTTTTATAGATTATATTCCATTTAAAGTAAGTAGAAAATAATGGCTATATTTCCCTGTGCTGTGTAATATATCCTTGTTGCTTATCTATTGTATACATAGTAGTTTGTATCTCTTAATCCCATACACCTTTCTTGCCCCTCCCTGTTCCCTCTCCCCACTGGTATCTACTAGTTTGTTTTCTATATCTGTAGGTCTGTTTCTGTTTTGTTATATACATTTGTTTGTTTTACTTTTTAGATTCCACATATAAGTGATAACATATAGTATTTGTCTTTCTCTGACTTACTTCACTAAACATAATACGCTGTAGGTCCATTCACATAGTTGCAAAGGGCAGAATTACTTTCTTTTTTTTATGGCTGCCATTATATATCTGTCAATGTCACATCTTTATCCATTCATCTGTTGATGGACACTTGGGTTGCTTCCACATCTTGGCTATTGTAAACAATGCTGCTATGAATATCAGGGTGCATGTATTTTTTTGAGCTAGTGTTTCAGGGTGTTTTTTTGGAAACCCAGGAGTGGAATTGCTTCATATGGTAGTTCTATTTTTAGTTTTTTGAGGCACCTCCATACTGTTTTCCATAGTAGCTACACCAATTTACAATCCCACCAACAGTGTACAGAGGTTCCCTTTTCTCCACATCCTTGCCAACATTTGTTATTTGTAGATTTTTTGATGATGGCCACTCTGACAGGTGTGAGGTGGTACCTCATTATAGACCTGAATATACATTTTTCCGAAGAAGACATATAGGCAGCTAACAGGCACATGAAAAGATGCTCAACATTGCTAGTTATTAGAGAAATGCAAATCAAATCTACAACGCAACTTTGAAGTATTCTTACTAAAAATATCCAACTTGAATCTGCTCAAGCCTCGAGATCCAAGTACTAGCTTTCTAGAAACACAGGGGATATGGGAACATGTTAAACAACACCATGAAGATACAATTAACATTTTATTTTGTTTTAAGTAGTCCCTTTTTCTACATAGATATCTTAGCGTCTAACTCAGAGGAAGCTATGTCAAGATCTGCTAGGTGCCATTTTTAAATGGAAAAACAACCACAAATTTTTGGTCACCTACTAGGGACATTTTTTCTGTTTCATATAGGAGTAATATTGAGAAAAATATTGAGAGTTACCACTATGAGAACAAATAATATAATTACTGGATGAAGGAGGCTGGTTCTTTGTTCTAAACAGCACTTTTTTTTTTTTAACATCTTTATTGGAGTATAATTTCTTTACATTGTTGTGTTACTTTCTGCTGTATAACAAAGTGAATCAGCTATATGTATACATATATCCCCATATCCCCTCTCTCTTGCGTCTCCCTCCCACCCTCCCTATCCCACCCCTTTGGTGGTCACAAAGCACCGAGCTGATCTCCCTGTGCTATGCGGCTGCTTCCCACTAGCTATCTATTTTACATTTGGTAGTGTATATATGTCCATGCCACTCTCTCACTTCCTCCCAGCTTACCCTTCCCCCTCCCCGTGTCCTCAAGTCCATTCCCTACATCTGAGTCTTTACTCCTAAACAGCACTTCTGAACACTCAATACCCAATTTTCAAATTCGATAATTCACTGTCTTACTTTTTTTAATATTAAATTTTCACTTTGCTGATATGAGATACTACATTTAAATATTTCTTTGAGAGTAGAGAATGGGGGCAATAGACACATTTTCTATTCTCTAAAGTGCTGTAAACAACTGGTTTGGATCATGAAGTTTCTTTTTAAAAACCTGAAGACATTTTTATCATTTTACTAATAACACAATTTATAGTAGAAGAAAAAAATAAACTCATAATCACACTAAGATATAACAATTATTACTCTTTTGGTATATTTTTTATGGCATTTATGAATATGCATGTATATACTTTTAAAAATAATTATGGGATAATCCAATCTATAACCTGAAATTTTTATTGAATAGGAGATAACGAACAACTTCCTACATCATTATTTATGCTTCATTTCATCAGAGTATTTTACTCCACCAGAACATTCTCTCAAGTTACCACCAGTGAAAGTTTTAGCAACTGGACCTCCACATAATGCTGTGAACTATTTCTGTCCCACATGCCACCTGGGATGAAGTCCCCATTGTCAGCTGGGCAGTGAGTGATCTGTTCCCCAAATCCCAGGTTACTGCCAGCTTTCTGGGGTCACTCCTGGTAACAGCTCTGACATTCAGATGCTCCAGGAATCAGACACTGAGACAGAGTTAGGAGGATAGGAGGTTTATTGGGGATTAGTGACTATGAAATAGAAAAAAGGGGACAAAGCAGGATTGGGCAGGGAAAACCTACAGACCATGTTGCAGGTCTGACAAACCTAGAGGGATGGGATAGGGAGGGTGGGAGGGAGACGCAAGAGGGAGGGGATATGGGGATATATGTATACGTATAGCTGATTCTCTTCGTTATATAGCAGCAACTAACACAACATTGTAAAGCAATTATACTCGAATAAAGAGGTTAAAAAAAAAAATAGCCAGCCCGACAGGAGCTCTAGAACTAAGATTACCCATAAGGACTCCTGTGTTGGGCAGAAATCGCCAGGTCCTGCAGCCCTGCTTGCTTAGTCATTGGCTGGAGGTTGTCTGGGGAGAGTGTGGTCTCAGTTTGAAAGCTGAGATGCCTCCTGAAGGTGGTAACAGCTGGAGGCTCTCAATCACCTGCACTCCTTGCAGCTGAATAGCAAGTTCTTTCTTGATGGGTGATTTGGGCCACCTCTACAGTAGACATGTACCTCAAAGCACGCTACTGATTTTAGTGGTGAAATAGACATAAGATTTACTACTTTAACCATTTTAAGTATGCAAGTTAGTAGCATTAAGTACATTGACATTGTTGTGTAGTCATTATCAGTATCCATCTCTAGAACTTTTTCATCATTCTGAAGCTGAAACTCTCTACTCATTAAACAATAACTTCCCATTCTTTCCTTCTCTCAACCCCTGGTAACCACTATTCTACTTTGTATCTCTATGAATATGACTACTCTGTGTACCTCATATAAGTGAAATCATACAACATCTGTCCTTTTATGTCTGGCTTATTTCACTTAGCATACTCTTTTTTAGGTGCATCCATATTGCAGCATGTATTGGACTTTCATTCCTTTTCAAGGCTGAAGGATATCCCACTGCATGTGTATACCACATTTTGTTTATCCACCTGTTGATGGACATTTGTATTATTTCTACTTTTTGGTTATTGTGAATAATGCTGCTGTGAATATTGATGTATAAATGTCTGAGTCTCTGCTGTCAGTTGTCTTGAGTGTATACCCAGAAGTGAAATTGTTGGTTTACATGGTAATTCTGTGTTTAACTTTTTGAGAAACCATCATACTGTTTGCCAAGATAGCTGCACCATTTTACATTCCCACCAGCAATACCCAAGCATTCTGATTCCTCTACATCCTCACTAACACTTGTTATTTTCTGTTTTTTGGATAATAGCCATTTTAATGGGTGTGATGTGGTATCTCATTGTGGTTTTGATTTTCATTTCCCTAATGATTAGTAATGTTGAGCATCTTTTCATGTGTTTATTGGCTACTTGTATATCTTCTTTGGAGAAATGTCTATTCAAGTCTATTGCCAATTTTAAAAATCAGGTTGTTTTGTTTTCTTGTTAAGTTGTACGAGTTCTTTATATAATCTGGATAGTAACTCCTTATCAAATATATGATTGGCAAATATTTTATCCCATTCTGTGGGTTGCCTATTCACTCTCGATAGTGTCCTTTGATGCACAGATGTTTTTAATTTTGGTTAAGTTCAAGTTTTCTATTTTTTCTTGTGTTGCCTGTGATTTTGGTGTCATATCTAAGAAACCATTGCCAAATCCAATGTCGTGCTTTTTCCTTATGGTTTCTTTTGGGAGTTGTATGAGTTTTTTTCTCTTACATTTAGGTCTTTGATCCATTTTGAGTTAAATTTTGCATATGGTAAAGAAAAGGTCTAATTTCATTCTCTTGCACGTGTATATCCATTTTTCCTAGCACTGTTTGTTGAAAAAAACCATCCATTTCCCATTTGTGTTGGTATCCTTGTTGAAAATCACTTGGCCAAATATGTGTAGGGGAGGAAGAATTTTATTCTACCCTATTAGGTTCTGTGGCTGTGCCTAAGAATTAAACTGACATAAGACAGATTCATAGGAGAAAAGCATACAAATTTTATTGAATGTTTTTATGTGTAATGGGTGTCTTTAAAAGGAAAAGGAAGACCCAAAGAAGCTGTTAGGTCTAAAGCTTATATATACTTTTAAAAATAAAGAACAATAAATTGTGGGGATGTGACAAGACAAAGGGATTTGAGTTATGGGCAGTAAATTGTGGGACAGTGACTAGAAAATATATGAGGAAACTAGTGGAAGATTAGTTTTTCATCCAGGTCCATTTCAGCATTGGCTTTCAGTCTCTGGTAATAAGCACATCCTTCTCTTCCTGGTACAGAGACAGTACCTTTCTCATGGGAAATTTTATGATCTGCTTTTAGGTAGAAAGGGGGAGGTCAGAGAGCCCTTCTTGCCTCTGCTGTTTCTCAAGCACCTTTCACTCAAAGTAATCAGTATGCCAAAGTGGCATATTTTGGGGTGGCATGTTCTGAAGCCCTTCATATGTGAGGGTTTATTCCTGAGCTTTCTATTCTGTGCCATGTTACTGATTTTTAAAGCATATTAATATTCAGACATTCAAGTTAGTGAGGTTCCCTTCAGCATCCTTTCCCTGGGAGGCTATATTCCTCTTCAGCTCTTGCTACTATTACTTAAAGAATTTCTTCTGTCCTTTTATAACTATATTTGAAGACTGAGGCCATTATTTGTTGTACCTCCAGTGATGGTACACCTTCATCCTTCATGGTATTCTGATTTGGAGGAATGATCACAAGTTATCTGTGGTCAATCTGGCAAATAAATTGAGTGATACAGACAAAACCATTCCTCTTAAAAAAATGAAAGGAGGTTCTAAGGTAATGGTGTGAAATTTTGTGTGTACCATATAAACTGACTTGAGGCCAAATATCTTCTTAAGATAATCGTTTAAAAAGGGAGAATGCTTATCTTGAAGATAACTGCTGGAATGATTTTTTTAATTTTTATTTTTAAAAATTTATTTTTTTGGCCATGCTGTGTGGCCTGTGGTATCTTAGTTCCCTGACCAGGGATTGAACCCGTGCCCCCTGCATTGGGAGTGAGGAGTCTCAACCACTGGAGCGCCAGGGAAGTCCCTGGAATGATTTTTTTAAAAAAACAAACAGTACATGATCCATTCATTACTTTAGTGTCACAGCCTATAGGCTTTATTTATTTATTTGGACATGTACCTACTCTCTGTGTAAGAGTGCTAAAAGCATCATAAAAAAATTAGATGAAGGAGTAATGGCCATGCAACCAAAGGAATCAGAGAGGCAGAGTTTGGAAGGACCTGCCCTCCTTGACAAATGAGGGCTGGAAAGGTTCTTTGTTCAGGGCCACTCTTCAACTGAGGAGCATGTGAGGAGCAAGACTGACTACCACTCAATCTTCTGACTTCTAGCCCAGAATTCTCTCTGCAACATTATTGGAGAGATGGGTCACCAGGAGGTGTTGTGGGCTCTTCTTTCTGAATATCCATCAGGATATGCTAACTTTCTTTCTGCAGAGGATAATTTAGATGTAATCTCACCCTTAGTGGGGGGCATTTAGCCTTTCTAAGCCAATGATTCTACAGTTATCATCTGAATTTTCTGCAAAACATGTTTTAACCCTAGACAGCATTTCATATGTTAAGAACTGGGAAGTGGGTTTTCACAATTCCTTTGAATGAAATACTTTTCAAAGTTATCACATTCTATTATAGTCTCCAAGTGACATTCAGGAGAAAAGAAAAGAAGGAACTGATTTTGATTATTTTAATTCAAGTGGCACAGTTTCATTCGGTAAGGAAAATACTAAAATATCCTGCGTGTGTGCTTGTGTAGAGAGAGAGAAGGAGGGAGGATCTCTTAGGCAAGTGGAAGCTCCCTGAGGCCCACAGGTGCCTCCCTAGGATGCAGGAGACCTGGGTGCTGGATCTGTGATCACCACTGTTTAGCCATGTGACTTGGAAATACATCTAACCTATTTGGATTCCTTAGTTTGAAAGGGAAGGTTTTTTTGGCAAGATATTCTTGAAGTTTACTTTTAGTTGGATAACTCCTTGAAATAATTCCAAGAAAGAATGTTGGATTTAAAATAGTTAGCTACAATATTGTGAGTTGACAGCAAAAGGCTGGCATTTTGGCTTAGTGTGATACCATGTTGGAAGCAGCATCTATATAAATCTGAACTCCAAGTACAGTTGTCTGAAAACTGAGAAAGTAAAGTTGACAGGACATCCACTCTTTGTTAGTATCTTTATCAAATACGGTATCAATGAATCTGTGACCTTGGAGATATATTCTAGTATGCAGTTATTTCTGAATATTATATATAATCACGTGGAGAGAGAGAGAGAGAGGAGCACAGGAGAGAAATAAGAAACTTAACTTTTGAATTTCTTAGTATCACTAAGAGCTAGAAGAGTTTGTTTTTTTGTTACACATCCAGTCTTTTCAAATGTGCTAGTTGGGAAATTTCCATCAACTTTTTCTTTGTTCACCATCAGATGAAAGGAACCCAACTGTTCACAGTGTAGTGCGTTTGCAAGATTATTCATTTATAACCAGGGCAAGATGATAAATGAGCACAAGAGTTTCTCAAATGAGAAGTTTTGGAAGGATAATTTCACTTATCTGAAATTTTATGAAAACCCTAAAGTTGGCCCAGTAAGTCATTCACCTCAATCACCTGTGGGACCAGTCATTCCTCAGATGAAACAATAGTAACCACCATCACCACCGCCACCTGTGCTCAGTGCTGCAGGCTGCTTGCTGCTCAAAGGACTAATTAGGGCTGTTAGGGTTGTGCTCTCCGTGATCGTTTTCACTGAAAATGAATCACTGTCTTTACAAGACATTCTTCCTGCCTTGTCCTTTGTGGTGTGGTTTTATTTTACCCTAGACTTTAGCTTGAAATTCAGTGGCTGATAGGGTGTGAAATGGAACCCAACATACTGTGCAACATGTACAAGCTGAGTGGTGCCAGGGACCCTGGGGGACAGGTTGAAACCTTCTTTAGCCCGGAATCTTTAGCCACAATGAACTGGAAATTACTGATGCTTCATACACAATAGCCAAGCCGTCATGAGCAATTAAGGAGCAGTGGTGTAATTGACCTGATTTGAGGATGCAGGGCAGCTGAGCACTTCTCCCTGGGGCCGGCTCTCCCGCTGAGCAGAGCAGATGGCCATCTGAGGGATTACAATAACAAGGGCTGCTGAATAGTCAAGTGACCAGTCAGGGTAACCAAGGGGACTGGGCAGTCAGATTTCTTCTGGATGAATGGGCAACCCATGCCTAACTGAGCCATGCCATATGTCCCTGTTTCTGCCACCCCTGTGCCCTCTCCCAGGAGTGTTCCTTCCAATGCAAAACATAAGGGTAAGGGATGTGTCACTTCAACAAATTCCTGTATGTTGGCACTATGATGAATGCTGGTAATGAATAAGATGAATAAGGATCTAAAGGGGGTGGAGCAAACATGAGTGTAGGTGAGTATAATCCAAGTCTTACTTTCTAAGTGTTTACACAGCGTGTACCATACAACTGCAAAAAGGAAGATAATTTCTTACTGAAGAAGACTTTGAAAAGAGGTGACAGTTTCCACTATATATTGACTAAAAAATAGCTCTGTGGTTCAATACATTTCAGAAACCCCACCTAAAGATTTACAATACACATTAGCATATGTGGTATATTCTAAATTTTATTTTCTAAATAGGAAATACATAATTAAAAATTGAAAATATCTTCCCTATATCCCCCAGCTACTCGGTTTCCTCAATGGCAGCAGCCGCTTTTGCTAGTTCTAGGGGACCCTTCCAGGGATATAGTGATACTGTGCCTATGCATATATGAGCACACATGTATATATTCCATTTTTTCTTTACACACAAACTTGATTTTTTTTCACTTAAAATGTATCCTAAGAATCACACCTTATCAGTCAGTTTTGAGCTTAATAACTTTTTAAAATGACTGCATCTAATCCCATTGTATGAAGAGTTTTTCCATTATTTATTTAGCTTTCTCCCTACTAAACATTTTTGTGTTACAAACAGTACTTCAGTGAATATTCTGGTAAATGATTAATTTAAATATGTACATGTTTATTTGTAGGAGCAGTTTCTAGGAGTAGCATTGCTGGGAAAATGAGTGTGTTTATTTAAAATTTTTTTTTATTGAAGTATAGTTGATATAAAATGTTTCAGGTGTGCAGCAAAGTGATTCAGTTATACATATCTACCAATCTTTTACAGATTCTTTTCCATTATAGGTTATTATAAGATATGGAATACAGTTCCTTGTGCTATGCAGTAGGTCCTTGTTGTTTATCTTTTTTTTTTTTTTTTTTACGGTACGCGGACCCCTCACTGTTGTGGCCTCTCCCGTTGCGGAGCACAGGCTCCGGACGCGCAGGCTCAGCGGCCATGGCTCACAGGCCCAGCCGCTCCGCAGCATGTGGGATCTTCCCGGACTGGGGCACAAACCCGTGTCCCCTGCATCGGCAGGTGGACACTCAACCACTGTGCCACCAGGGAAGCCCTGTTTATCTATTTTATATACAGTAGTGTGTATCTGTTAATCCCTTATTCCAAATTTATCCCTCCCCCCCACCGTTTCCCCTTTGGTAACCATAAGTTTGTTTTCAATATCTGTGAGTCTGTTTCTGTTTTGTACATAATGTCATTTGTATCATGTTCATTTTTAATTTCAAGAGAGATGGTCCTGTGTTTTTGGTTTTTTTTTTTTGCGGGACACAGGCCTCTCACTGTTGTGGCCTCTCCCGTTGCGCAGCACAGGCTCCGGACGCGCAGACTCAGCGGCCATGGCTCACGGGCCCAGCCGCTCCGTGGCATGTGGGATCTTCCCGGACCGGGGCACGAACCCGTGTGCCCTGCATCGGCAGGCGGACTCTCAACCACTGCGCCACCAGGGAAGCCCGGTCCTGTGTTTTTATTGAAGTTATTTCCACCTGGATCTACCTGCTTTGTACTTTTTCACTAATTCAGTGTATTATCAAAGTTATTTTTATCTTGGTCAATATAAGTAAAAATGGTATTTTTGCATTTTTTTTTTTTTTTTCTTGTGAGTGGTGTAAAGAGGAGAAACTATTTCTCTAGTCTCTTATGTTGAGTAACTGGGGCCTGAAAATTAAATTGACAAAAACCAGAATAACAGGAGAAAAGGCATACAATTTTTATTGACTTTAATATTTTTATGTGCATGGAGACTTCATAGAAAAGAAGTGAAAACCCAAGGAAGCAGTTAGATTTGGGAGCTTATATACCATTATAAGAAAGAATAATGAATTGTGGAGAAGTAACTTGACAAAAGAAAGGGGGTTTGGGTTTCTAGGGCCAATAAATTGTAGAAGAGTAAATAAGGAATATGAGAGGAAATATGAGGAAAATATATTGAAGATAAGGGTTATTTTGGTAAGATTTATTTGTGTAGACTCATCTCAGTATTGACTCCTTTTCTCTGGTGATAAGAGGGCTCACCTCTTCCTGGTACAGGGAGGATACCTTTCTTACAGGAAATGTACCTTAGGCAGATAGGGAGAGGGCAGAAAGCTCTTCCTGTGTCTGCTATATCTCAATTGCCTTCAGCTCAAATAATCAACATGCCAAAGTGGCACATTCTGATCTCCTTCAGTGGGGTTAAAAAATTTTCACATATTTAAGAGTTATTTTTATGTCTTATCTGTTTAAATTCTTTGTATTTTTTTAAATCATTTTCTTATGGAATTTTAGGCATTCAAAGTATGTCAAGTAATTAGAAATTAGGGCTTTATATAATGAATATCAAATATTTCTTTCAATATGTACTCCCTTTTTGGATATAATTCATGATTTCTTTTTGCCAAGTAGACAGTTAAATTGAATTATTAATCAAATTTATTGATTTTTACATTTAGAGCTCTGAGCTTTGTGTCCTGCCTAGAAAGACCTTCTTCCAAAATTATATAGAAAAAATTCTCTGATAATTTCATGTAGTACCTCTATACAAAGTTGATAATTTGAATATTTGATCTGATATACATATGTGTGTATATATATAGCTCTATCTATCTATCTATCTATATATTTTTTGTATAAGTGAAAGGTAGGAATCCAGGTAGGCAGCCCAGGTATCTCAAAACAAGGTATTGAATAATCTGCCTTTTTCCCACTGAAATGAAATGCTACATTTATCATATACTAGATTATATTTAGGTCCAATTCTGAACTTTCAATTCTGTTTGAATGATCTGTCTACTCATGCTAAGTTCTGTAATTTTATAAATTTTAGCATATGGTAGTGCAATTTCTCTTTCATTACTCTTTCAGACTTTTCCTAGGTTTCCTTGCTTGTTAATGTTTTCAGTATGAGTATCAGAATCAACATGTTAAAAATAAACTGTGAGTATTGTTAGGGGGGAATTTCATTAAATATAGATCAATATAGGTAAAATTGATATCCTCTTAATACATATTCAAGAACATGATTCTATATGGTATTTGTCTTTTTGGGATTGCTTAGTACCATTTGAAAGATTTCTCCCTATGAACTGTATTCATTTCTTATAAATTCATTTTCTACGTATTTTATCTTTTTGAATGCTACTTATTGTTCTTCCATTATGTCTACTAACTTGTTTTTATACATGAAAACTTATGATTTCTGTATATTATTTTTTACTTAATGAAATTAGTAATTCATGTTACTATTTGAAATGGCTTTTCACTTGATTCTTTTGGGGGTTCCTAAATAATAATAATTATTATTACTATTGTAAATAATTCATTCAAATAATGGTAAATCTTACCTTTGTTTTTCTTGTTCTTATACCTCATTTCTTTCTTTGGCTATTTCTTATAGAATAATACTAAATATTAATGGAGAAAAGAGACATCTTGTCTTGCTCTTGGACTTTAATGAGAAATTTTCCAGCTGTGTTTCCCTATTGTACACAGAAGAACCTATTTTTTAAAAAAAATTCTTATGAAGAATAGTTGTTAAATTTTGTAATGCCTTTTCAGCAACTATCTAGTTGTATGATTTTTCTATTTATGAGCTGTTAATATGGTGAATTATATGCAGATTTCCTAGTATTAAACTATTCTTACATTCTTTGAATAAAACATATTATCATGGTTTATTTATTTATTTTTTAAGTTTTCGTGTAATTGATTTACAATATTGTGTTAGTTTCAGGTATATAGCCAAGTGATTCGATTACACACACACACACACACACACATTTTTTTTTCAGATTCTTTTCCATTATAGGTTATTACAAGATACTGAATATAGTTTCCTGTGCTATACAGTAGGTCTTTGCTGTTTATTTTATATATAGTAGTGTGTATCTGTTAATCCTGTACTCGTATTTTTTATCTCTCCCTGCATGGTTTATTATTTTTAAAAATCCTGATGCATTCTGCTTGCTAATATTTTTTTGATATTTCCATCAATATTTGTAAATGAAATTGGTTTATAGTTTCCTTTTTTGTGGGTGCTATCTTTGTCAGGTTTGGTACCATTGTTATACTTGCTTCATAAAACTTATCTGGGTGACTTCCTTTTACAATTTATTTTCTGGAAGAGTTGAAATAGTACTGGAGCTATCTGTTTCTTGATAAATAAGTCATGGGGAGGTAATGTACAGCATAGTGACTATAGTTAATAATATTGTATTGTATTTAAAAATTGCTGAGAGAGTAGATCTTAAAAGTTCTCTTCACAAGAAAAAAATTGTAACTTTATGTGGTGATGGGTGTTAACTAGATTTCTTATGGTGATCATTTTGCAATATATACAAATATTGAATTATGTTTTACACTTGAAACTAATATAATGTTATAGGTCAATTATATGTCAATTGAAAAAAGGTTTGGTAGAATTTTTTTGTAAATTTTATTGAAGTATAGTTGATTCACAACGTTGTGTTAATTTCTTTTTTTTACATCTTTATTGGAGTGTAATTGCTTTACAATGTTGTGTTAGCTTATGCTGTATAACAAAGTGAATCAGCTATATGTGTACGTATATCCCCATATCCCCTCCCTCTTGCGCCTCCCTCCCACCCTCCCTATCCCACCCCTCTAGGGGGTCACAAAGCACCGAGGTGATCTCCCTGTGCTAGAATTTCTTGATAAAGGCATCAGGGCCAGTAACTGTTTTGAAGAGTAACTCTTACACTTTCTCTCTTCTTTTCTATTTAATTATGTTCAAAATATATTCTGCCTATTTCACTTTGATTTCTTTTTGGACTCCAGAGTAGTTCCTGAAAATTTTGTTATAATCTTGTCTTCTGTGTCTTTCTCCTTGTGTTTTCTGTTGCTTTATGAAAATGGCTGTGTATTATTTATTACAAAGATATTTGTAATTTTTAGATCTTCCCTGTGAAGTGTACCCTTTAAATAATATTTGCTCTAAATCCAACCTTGTCTGAAATTTCCCTCTATGTGCATTTACCCAATAAGCGTTTGCTCAGTTGTTTGCCCTGCCTCACATTCTCTTGGTCCACTTTTCACTGTTGTTTCACTTTTCAGCTGTAGTTGCAGCAACTGGCTCTCTGTATGTGTAATCTGTATGTGTAATCTGTATGTGTAATCTGAGCACTCACCTCGTCTGTAACACGAAGCTATGTATCTGTATATACCTGCTCAGCTGTTATTAAGGGCAAAAATTAATGACTAATGGGGGACAGGGGACAATGTACAATATTCTCCTTTTCCATCTCTTGGGTGGACAGTTTTGAAGTATATTCACATGGCTGCACAGAGCTCCCAGGGGGATCATACCTAGGTGCCCCAGGGATAATCAGCTTCCTGACACACTGTTTTCCTATTTCATCTTTCTAAGTCCTCCACTTCTGATCCTTGTGATTACTTCCCCAAATTTACCACCTGGATCAGGCTGCTGCTTCAGGGAAGCCTAGATTAGGACAGTGTCTTTTGAGTTTTGCAGTGAACTGAATCTTGCCTTGCTTTCCTCTTTTAACATACTCTTATACTATATGTACAAAACACATAATATGTTTATTTATATGACATACATTTGTTCTTAATTCTCTTATGTTTAATTCCTTCTGTAAAAGTTAATAAGCAGAAATCTGAATTAAATAGAGTTGGGAGACTATCAGGGGGAGCTCTCATGGCCTGAACAGATAGCAGAGCCCAACAGGAAGAAGACAGACTCCTCTTCTTTCCTGGCAAGGACTCAGCCAGTGAAAAGCCATGGACTCTGTTAAGAATAATGCTCCCAACTTCCTTTTCCCCTCTATAAAAGTGTTTTTCTTCCCTTGTCCTGTGGGGAATTTGCTCATGGTTGCAGACCCTGAATTGCAATTCTCTGCTATCCTGAATAAATCCATTGTTGCTGGGGAAGTATCTGGCAGTCTGTTTCAAGTCAACACTTGTATATTCCCTTTTTCACAATAATGATTTGTATATTTCTATGTATAAATATTTTCAGAGATTTTTCTTTTTGGTTCCAAACTAGTTTATTTAAGGGTTCCATTTTCACTCCTCAATAGATTTTATGTATTTCTCATATGCTTCTTCACTCATTAGTTCATCTAGTTCTGAAGGATTCCTTAGTGTCATCTTGATCAGCCAACCATCTTCTTAACAAGATTTGTTGACAAGTCCTGGGTTTTCTGCTAGGGCTTAATTCATTTCAGTTACTTCTCCTGATAGAGAATAGAGTTCACCAGCAGCTTTCACACTTTCCAAAGCACCAACCTCCTCTCGTTTGTTCAATTTTGTCCCAACTTCAGGCAGACTACGGTGAACACCTCCCAAAGCTTCCTGTGCAAAATTGCTCATTCCCACTGTACCAACACCATTTTTTGTTGGTACCCACTCACGTCTGTCTGTGAATTTACGCAGGGAGAGCAGAGCGTGGCAGTGCACAGTGTTTAGACATCAGCCACCCACAGCCCCCAGGGCCCTGGTGGGCAGGACAAGGCAGGCACCCACTCGGCAGAGTGCAGGCTGCAGACCCAGGTCCCCACGCTCTGCGCTGCCCCTTACCATATTTTTGTTTTAGCAGTTCCTTTTTTAAAAAAAATATTTATTTATTTATTTAAGGCTGCATTGGGTCTTCGTTGCTGCGTGCGGGCTTTCTCTAGTTGTGGCGAGCGGGGGCTACTCTTCGTTGCGGTGCGAGGGCCTCTCATTGTGGTGGCTTCTCTTGTTGCGGAGCACGGCCTCTAGGCACATGGCCTTCAGTAGTTGTGGCTCATGGGCTCTACAGTGCAGACTCAGTAGTTGTGGTGCACGGGCTTAGTTGCTCCGTGGCATGTGGGATCTTCCCGGACCAGGGCTCAAACCCATGTGCCCTGCATTGGCAGGCGAATTCTTAACCACTGCGCCACCCAGGGAAGTCCTAGCAGTTCCTTTTTTATTTTTATTAACTGTGGTTGTAAGAGGTCGTCAAGAGGATGTGACTGCTAGTTGACCCTAGAGCTGGACCAGGGCAATGGAAGATTCCTCACCCCCTCCCCTGTCCTTGCAGTGCACACCTTGCTCTCTGTTCCCACAGTGGGAGCTGTTTTCAAAGACGCAGGCTTGAGAGGGCAATGTGTTTAGATGATCTGGACTCTGCAGGTGAGTTAAACCTCATTTTAAGCCCTCTGTATAAACTTCTAAGTTTCTAGTAGGCAGGTGTAGAGTATCTACTTGTTACCGACCCGGGTTCTTGGACTCTTTAATCAATAGAAATTGATAACAGGCCAGAGAGGAATTCAGGCAAGGCTCTATTGGGACCCTTGGTGCAGCACGAGGGCAAAACAACTAACAGGTGCCCTTGCTCACTCTTTGAGTAGCGTGGGCGAGCTGGTTCATTAAATGGGGTGAGGGTGGGGCCGATGGGTGGGTCGGCCTGGAGGCGTGGCTTACGTGGTCTGCCCACCCCATTGGCAGTGCTGAGCGCAGGGATCATGCGCAGTACCCTGCTTTTGCTCCGGACGCCTCCGAAGTAGCAGTTGCCTTTCGGCGTTTTTGTATGTTATTGTTTATACCTTTCCCCGACTGCGTATGTGTGCAGTTATGTTTGCTCCCTTATAATTTCTTAGAATTCTGTTGCTGGAGGAGATGTCTGTTCAGGTGCAAGCACTGCAGCACAGGGTCCCAGGTCCCAGCCTGTCTCATACTCGTCGTGCAGCTGCCCCAGACAAGCCTGGTGAGTTCCCTTGCTTAGTTAACCTGCCACCTACTAATCTGGCGTGGCCTGTTTCTTTGGTTTCTCCTTGCCTTTCTCTGTGTATGGGGGCCAGTTTGTGAGCAAACAACTGTACTGTTGATTCCTTTGTACAAGCAATGATGGAATTAGTCCAATGTTAACTTCGTTTTCATCTTTCTGTTTTGCCATGCGATATTTTTTGTTGACTATGTTATTTTTTTATTAATGTTACCTTTATGTCTTTAAATATATCTATGCCATGATTACTTGATTTATTATACCTGAAGAATATGTTTTGATACTTGGTGATAAGAGACGAAGAAACCCATGCATATTCACTGTCTCTCATTTTCCCTTCCCCTGTCAGCTTTATTTACCTATTTTTTGTCCATTTATAGTCTTTTATATAGCCTCCACGTTATTTTAATTTTATGATAAAATGGATTCATTATACATTCATTCTTGTGCCACAGGTTTTTTGTTCATTCTCTGGTAATTTCTGTAGAAAACTCTTGAGAACTATATTTTAATTTTTTATTTAAAAAATTATTTTTCTCTTGCCTTTATTTGGACCAGAGTTTGGTTATGTCTTATGTCACACTTTCTTTCTTCAAACTTTGTAGGCATTGCTTTGTAGTCTCCTTGTATTAAGAAATTTGAAATTCAGCAATTTTAGTAGATCATGTTTTCCTGTTGATTGTATGTATAATTACATTTGAAGTGCATTCATGTTCTAATTGTTAGTTGTTTTGTCTGGTTTTCTTAGCATTTCTTCACGTTTTGGAGTTTTGATTGAAAGTTTAATTTTGAATTGATGTTTCTTCACACTCCTTTTCTGTTCCCACTCTTCCCTGCCTAGGGTTTTAATGATTGTCTTTTAGGACTGCAGTCCATAAGCAGATCTCATTATTCATTTTGTGGCTCCTGCTTCTAAGCAGTATTGGTGAATTCACAGGTGTAATCACTGAGCCAGTGGAGCGCTTGGTTTAGTTTTTGGTTGAGAGACTTCGCCTGTGTTTTTGATGTCTCTAGGCTTTAAGTGACTGTGGTTTCTCACTATTGAGACTTGGCACTCAATACTGCACTATTTACATGCTAGCATTATTGACAATTTGTACCAGATAATTCTGTTTTGTGTGGGGCTTTTTGTGTCTATGTGTTGTAGAACGTTTTACAGAATCTCTAGCCTCTATGCACTAGATGTGAGTAGCATCTTTACATTCCCAGTTCTGACAACCAAAATACTTCCTGACATTGCCAAATGTTTCCTGGGAGACAAAAGCACCTCCAGTGGAGAACCACTGTGCTAGGCAAATGGTGGGAATATATTTCAGTCTTTTATCCCAAGAGGGAAATAGCGCCACCAAAGTCTTTTGCTTCAAGTAATAGCCTGGTTTCTGTCTGTTTCCCTGCGTGCTGTCACTCTCTTTTTCAGACTTAGAGGTCTACAGCTCATGGCTTCAGCCTGGCTGACCACTTTTCATTCAAGAGATGTTTATCTTGATTTTGAGATATTTATAACATTTTCTTATTTCTATTTTTACCTTTATGTATTATTGCTCATTGTTTGGAACAGAGAGGTTCCAAACAGAGGTTTGGAACCTTTGCATCGGAGTCAGAACTAATGGAGTTATCTTTACTGGAAATCTTCACCCCTGTTATATTTATAGGGTGGTCAGTATACTTCTACTTCAATTCAGTCACCCCCAAAACAGTGGATAAAAGAGGCGTGGCAAGGGAAAGCTAGTATCATATTGTTGAGTTATGATACTCCTCTGTCTACTGTCATCCATTTCTCCCACCATTCCCAACCTGCTTGATCTTTCCTATTAGTATACAAACAAACCCTTGTTCTGGTTTACCAAAATATCCCATGTAATCTGGCTGTGGCCTAGCCCTCTGACATCATCTGGTAATCACTATAGGTTAGTCACAGTAGGATTCTCTCTCTCTCTTTTTTTTTTTTTGGCCAAGTTAAGCTCTTTCCTTTTTTTTTTTCTATTTAACTCATATATATACCCATCTTTTATTTTCCAAAGAAAATAGTACAACTTTGCCATAGATTGCTTTCAACAAGGATTAGTTTACACATAAAAAGATGGTGGGGGGCAGAGATTTAAAAAAAAAAAACCCCAAAGACTATTTCTAGAAAAGTTACAAGCTCATTCCATTTTAGAACCCTGTGGTGATCTTTATATCTGTGCTCAGTTTGTTTCTCCTGGTCATTTAAATATCAGTTTAAATATCACCTTCAGCAGAGTTAACTATCCGTTCAAAAATATCTACTCAATTATTCTCTTACATTGCCCGATTTTAGTTCTCTCTGTATAAGCTTCCAGTCTCCAATATTCTTTTAAATTTGTTTATTTTCCATTTCCATCTACTGTAATGTAAGCTCCTTGAGGGCAAAGACCTTCTTATTGTTTAGCACTATATTGTTAGTGCCAAGAATAAACCTGACCCATACTTAGAAATTAATGATAAATATTTACTGAATATTGAGGGCAAAGACCTTCTACTTATTGTTTAGTACTATATTGTTAGTGTCTTGAGAGCAAAGACCTTCTACTTATTGTTTAGTACTATATTGTTAGTGTCAAGAATAAACTTGACCCATAGTTAGAAATTAATGATAAATATTTACTGAATAATAATAAATGCAAAAACACGCTGTGCATGAATACTGTTGAATCTATTCCTTTAGTAAAATTATCCTAAAAGGAGTCTTGAAGTACCTTCTCATTCTCTGAAGTTTTTAGAATAATTGCTTAATAAATTTATTAAATGTGACATCAGTCCCATTTTGTCATATCCTAGGCCCATTTTTCATGGGGAAATGTGCAAACAATCTCTGGTGTAGAATGCCTCACAAAGACAGTGTTATCTAAGAGACAAGCTTAAACACAAATTGAAGATGCTTTCAGTAGTTGGTGACTGGCTCTTTTAAACTTCCTTTGGAGGTCAGGTATTTAGTCTTTAGGCGACCGTATGTTGTAGCATATAATTGGACTTAAAAGTTTGTTGCGTTCTGTTTTGTTATTTATAAAAAATATTAATTATAAAGATATAAATTGTTCTAAGGAGGTAGTTTGAAAAATATGTGAAATGCTTATTAGGGAATAGATTAGTCACTCGTTTCTGTTCCAAATATTTTTGTGGTATTTTACAAAGAAATGTCTCGAGAAGGGAAAGGTATAAGGGCCTGTGAAAACTAGGTTGTCAAGCCAAGAAGTTAAACCTGTATTTCAATTGATTTATCTGGAAAATGATACTAATAATATTTAATGTCTTCTGACTTTAGATGATGACTATGATAATAAAATTAAATAAATGTATAAGTGCTTTGAACACAGTATGGTAAAAATGCAAGTTATTTCTAGTAGCTACAACAAAATGATCACAGTAATATTGAGTTAGCTTTAGGATATTAAATAAAGGCTGTAATTCCATGGGTGGCATTTCCTTTTTGTCCCTTGTGAGATGATGTCATCATTTTAAAAAGCTAGAGGAGCCAAAGCCCTCCAGATTCTCAGTGTATATTGGACACCATTTCAGTGGGCCAACATTTGAGAATGATAACCACTCGATGACCATAAGTAATATCTTTCTCCTTATTACTTTCATTGGTGAAGTTTGTTTCCTCTTTATAATTTAGTTTGTTTGTTTTTTTTTTTTTTTTTGCGGTACGGGGGCCTCTCACTGTTGCGGCCTCTCCCACTGTGGAGCACAGGCTCCGGATGCGCAGGCTCAGCGGCCATGGCTCACGGGCCCAGCCGCTCCGCGGCATGTGGGATCCTCCCGGACCGCGGCACGAACCCCTGTGCCCTGCATCGGCAGGCGGACTCTCAACCACTGCGCCACCAGGGAAGCCCTATAATTTAGTTTTAAGAATGCTGATTACAGTGGTGACTGTGCCTCAAATTTCGATTCTTTCCCTTTTCTTCTTTCTGGCGGTATGATTCTAAACTTATTCCCAAAGGCTTTGAGTGAAAGCTGATATGCCTAGTTTTGCTTTTGGAATTTAGACAATAATCGAGAGTAAAAAAGTTATTGATGAAAGTGTTAGTTAGAATATATTATATCTGCAGGAAACTCCAGATGTAGACTGTGCCCTCAGCATTGTTCTTCTGTGATGTAGAACTGTTTGAGAGAAAGGAAGTCCTGGAGTCCTATGTCTGAGAGTTGCATTTTGTTTTACAACTCAGTGGTACATCCATACAGCTCCCAAGCAAAGCAGTTAGTTCAGTAAACACCTGAAAAACGGTAAAAATGATGACCCCAATAAAGTGAATTTCTGTCTCCTTTTTTGTTCTTTTCCAGTATACATACTTACAGACATACAAGTACTTTTTAGACAATTGAGAAGGATAAGCTAAGGGTGAAAATTCTTTTTTCTAAAGATGTTTTCTGAAGGGGTCTAGGTAGTAAAAATGAAACAGAATATCATTCAATAAGGCAAATTTATTCAGCACTAATAGTGTTTTAGGTTAAAAAGATGTTTACTATAGTAATTTTAATAAAGCACATTTACCTGTTATTAAGAAACTAATTTTATTACACAATTATTCTGTATCTTTACTAACACAGAATATTGCTATCTTTTCATAATTTCTGAGATTTTGACATATGTCATAGCATATGCTGTGTGAGTCTTTTTTTTAAGTGTACAATTTAATGGTCTATTACTGTGCTCACAGGTTATGAGTAACCACTGCCTCATTCTAGAACATTTACATCACCTCAAAATCAAGCTCCGTTAGTACTAACTCCCCATTCTCTCATTCCCCCAGCTCCTGACAACTACTAACCTGCTTTCTCTCCCTATGGCGTTACCATTCTGGCCACTTAATAAAAATGAAATCATACAATACATGGCCTTTTGTGACTAAGTTCTTGCACTTAGCATAGTATATTTCGTGTTCATCATTGAAATACTGATAGCTTATATCATCATTTTATTCTTTTTTAATGGCTGAATAATAACATCAATGTTTTATTCCTTTGTATGGCTGAATAATATTCCGTTGTACGGATATAATTTATTTTTGCATTCATCAGTTGACGGCATTAAGGTTTTCACTTTTTTGGCTATTATGAATAATGTTCCTATGAGCATTTGTGTAGAGGTTTTTGTGTGGACATGTGTTTTCAATTCTCTTGGGCATGTATCTAGGAATAGAATTCTGGGTCATATGGAAACACTATGTTTAACTTTTTGTGAAACTGCCAAACTGTTTTCTAAAGTGGTTGCATCATTTTACAATTCCATGAACAATTCGTGAAGCTTCCAATTTCTCTACATCCTTGCCAGCACTTGTTATTGGTTGTGTTTTTTTTTAAGCAATCCCGGTGGATATGAAGTAGTATCTTTGGTCTTTGGTTTTGATTTGTATTTCACCTACGGATGTTGAACATTCCTTGGGAGAATATCTTCTTGGAGAAATGGTTATTCAGATCCTTTGCTTGGGTTATGTGTCTTTTAATGGTGGATTTCCAAGTCTTTTATATATTCTGCATTCAAGACATTTATCAGATATAAGATTTGTAAATATTTTCTCATTTTCTGTGGATTGTCGTTTCACTCCCTTGACAGTGTGCTTTTTTTTAAAAAAAAATTGAGGTATAACTGATATAACATTATATTGGGTTCAGGTGTCCAACATAATGATTTAATATTTATGTATACTGAGAAATCACCACAATAATTGATAGTGTGCTTTTGATGCACAAAACCTTTTAATTTTGGTAATGTCCGATTTTTCTTTTTTTGTTTGTGCTTTTGGGGTCATTTCCAAGAAACCATTGCCAAATCAAAGATTGAAGAGATTTTCCCTGAAGATTTTGACTAAGAGTTTTTATAGCCTTAGAGATTCCATTTAAGTCTATGATTCAATTTAAGTTAATATTTATATCTTTTGTGAGGTCAGGGTACAACTTTACTCTTTTGCATGTAGATACTCAGTTATTTCAGCACCTTTCCCACCCCTTCCCATGCATTGAATTGACCCTTGCAAAAATGTAAGAAGTTATTTTTGTACTCTCAGTTCTATTGACATATATGTTTATTCTTATGTAAGCACTACATTGTCTTGATTACTGTAGCTTTGTAATAAAATTTCCCAGCTTTATTGAGATATAATACACATATAACATTGTGAGTTTGAGGTGTACAGCCTAATAACATGATACATGTATCTGTTGTAAAATAATTAACACAATAAGGTTAGTCAACACATCCATCACCTAACATAATTATCATTTTCTTTTGTTGTGAGAACATTTAAGATTTACTCTCTCAGCAGTTTTCAAGATTATAATACAGTATTGTTAATTATAGTCACCATGCTTTACATTTGAGCCCCCAGAACTTATTTATCCTATAACTGGAAGTTTATACCTTTTGACCAACATCTCCCTATTTTCCCCAACTCCAAGCCCCTGGCAACCACTATTCTATGTTTCTATTTGTTCGGCTTTTAAAGATTTATATAGTATTTGTTCTTTCTCTGTCTGACTTATGTCACGTAGCATTATGCACTCACGGTCCATCCATGTTGCCAAAAATGGCAGGATTTCCTTCCTTCTTATGGCCGAATAATATTCCTTTATATGTATATGTATGTATACCACACTTTCTTTATCCATTCATCTGTTGATGGACTTTTAGGTTGTTTCCATGTCTTGGCTATTGTGAATAATGCTGCAGTGAACATGGGAGTGAAGATAACTCTTTGAGATTGTAATTCCATTTCTTTCAGAAATATACCCCAAAATAAGACTTTGGATCATATGGCAGTTCTATTTTTAATCTTTTGAGGAACCGCCATACTGTTTTGTTTTCCATAATGGCTGCACCATTAACATTCCCTCCTACAGTACCCCAGAGTTCCCTTTTCTCCACATCCTTGCCATCATTTGTTATTGCTTGTCATTTTGATAATAGCCATTCTAACAGGTGTGAGGTGATATATCATTGTGACTTTGATATGCATTTCCATGTAATTAACGATTTAGAGCATCTTTTCATATACTTATTGGCCATTTGTATGTCTTCAGGTCCTCTGCCCACTTTTAATTTGGATTGTATTTTTTGTGTGTGTGTGTGCTATTGAGTTTTATGAGTTTCTTATGCATTTTGAATATTAACCCCTTATCAGATATATGGCTTGTTTCTATTTTCTCCCATTGTATAGGTTGCCTCTTCAGTTTGTTGGTTTCTGCTGCTGTGCAGAAGCTGCTTTGTTTGATATAGCCTCGTCCGTTTGTTTTTGCTTTTGTTGCTTGTGCTTTTGGTATCATACACAAAAAATTGTTGTCAGATACAAAAAATTGTTACCAAGACCAATGTCAAAGAACTTTTTTCTCTGTGTTTCCTTCTAGGAGTTTTACATCAGGTCTTAAGTGTTTAATTAATTTTGAGTTAATTTTTGTGAGTCATGCAAGACAAAGGTCCAGTTTTATTCTTTTGCATACGGATATTTGGTTTTCCCAACACAGCTTATTTTATTTTATTTTATTTATTTATTTATTTTTTGCGGTACACGGGCCTCTGACTGTTGTGCCCTCTCCCATTGCGGAGCACAGCCTCCGGACGCGCAGGCTCAGTGGCCATGGCTCACGAGCCCAGCCGCTCCGCAGCATGTGGGATCTTCCCGGGCCAAGGCACGAACCCGTGTCCCCTGCATCGGCAGGCAGACTCTGAACCACTGCGCCACCAGGGAAGCCCCTATTTTATTTTAAAAAAATATTTATTTGGCTGCACTGGCTCTTCATTGCAGCATGTGGGATCTTTGTTTGCAGCATGCGGGATCTTTGTTGCGGCATGCGGGATCTTTGTTGTGGCATGTGGGATCTTTGTTGTGGCATGCAGGATCTAGTTCCCTGACCAGGAATCAAATCCGGGCCTGCAGCATTGGGAGTGTGGAGTCTTAACCACTGGACCACCAGGGAAGTCCCTGTTTCTGGGCTTTCAGTTTTGTTACATTGGTCTATGTGTCTGTTTTCATGCCATTATCATACTGTTTCATTATGATAGTTTTGGTGTATAGTTTGAAAGCAGGAAATGTGATGTTCTCAGCTTTGTTCTTCCTTCTCAAGATTGCTTTGTCTATTTGAGGTCATTTATTGTTCTGTACAAATTTTAGGATTGTCTTTTCTATTTCTGTGAAAAATACCATTGGAATTTTGATAGGGATTGCATTGAATCTATGGATGGCTTTGTGTAATATGCACATTTTAACAATATTAATTCTTCTGATCCATGAACAAGGGATATCATTCTGTTTGTGCCTTCAGTTTCTTTCATCAGAGTCTTATAGTTTTCAGTGGATATATCTTTCATCTCCTTGGTTAAATATATTCCTTAATATTTTATTGTTTTTGAAACTATTATAAATGGGGTCATTTTCTTTATTTCTCTTGCAGATATTATTTCTTTCTCAGCTGATTTTTGTATGTTGATTTTGTATCCTGCAACTTCACTGAATTTATTAGTGCTAACAGTTTTTGGTAGAATCTTTAGGGTTTTCTATATATAAGATTATGTTATTAGCAAACAGATGCAGTTTTACTTCTTCCTCTCCAATTTGTATACCTTTTTTTCCCTTGCCTAATTACTCTGGCTAACATTTCCATTACTATGTTGAATAGAGTGGTGAGAGTGGATACCTTGTCTTGTTCCTGGTCTCAGAGGAAAAGCTTTCAACTCTTCACCATTGAATATGATGTTACCTATGGGTTTGTCATATATAGCCTTTATTATGTTGAAGTATGTTTCTTCTATATTCAATTTGTTGACAGCTTTAATCATGAAAAGATTTGATGTTTTCTGCATCTATTGAGAGGATCATATGAATTTTATCCTTCATCCTATTAATGTGGTGTATGTTATATATTTGCATGTGTTGAACCCCACTTGTTCATGGTGTATGATCCTTTTAATATGATATTGAATTTGATTTGCTAGTATTTTGCTGAGAATTTTTCCATCTATATTCATTGGGGATATTGACTATAGTTTCCTTCTCTGTGTCTTTACCTGGCTTTGGTAAGGTAACGATGATAGTAATGATATAATGATGGCCTTGTAAAATGAGTTTGGAAGTGTTCACTCCTTTTCAGTTTTTGGAAGAGTTTGAGAAGGGTTGGCATTAATTCTGCTTTAAATGTTTGGTAGAATTCACCAGTGAAGCCACCTAGTCCTGGGTTTTTCTTTGTTGGAAGTTTTTGATTACTGATTCAATCTCCTTAGTCATTATTGGTATGTTCAGATTTTCCATTTCTTCCTCATTGTCTTAATAGGTTGTATGTTTCTAGACACTTATTAATTTTCTTCTAGGTTATCCAACTTGTTGGAATATAATTGTTCATAGTAACCTCTTTTAATCCTTTGTATTTCTGTGGTGTCAATTGTAATGTCTCCTCTTTCATTTATAGCTTTGTTTATTCTTTTCTCATTTTTTCTTGATTAAGTCTAGCTAAAGTTTTGTCAATTTTCTTATTTCAAAAAACAGCTCAGTTTCATTGAATTTTTTCTATTGTTTTTCTACTCTATTTCATTTGTTTTTCTGCTCTAATCTTTATTATTTCCTTACTTCTGCTAACTTTGGACTTAATTTTTCTTTTTAAAAAATTCCTTGAAGTGTAAAGTAGTTTATTTGAGATCTTTCTTTCTTCTAAATTGAAGCATTTATTTCTATAAACTTCCCTTTTAGAACTGTTTTGCTGCATCCCATATGTTTTGGAATGTTTTCATTTTCATTTGTTTCAAAATACTTTCTGATATATTTTTTGATTTCTTCTTTGATCCATTGGTTGTTCAAGAGTGTGTTGTTTAATTTCTCTGTATTTGTGAATTTTCCAGGTTTTTTCCTCTTACTGATTTGTAGTTTCATACCACTTTGGTCAGAAAAGATATTTGATATGATCTCAGTCTTCTTAAATGTATTCAGGCTTGCTTTGTGTCCCAACATATCTATTCTGGAGAATGTTCCATATGGGTTTGAGAAGAATGTGTGTTCTGGTTCTGTTAGATGAAAGGTTCTTTATAAGTCCGTTTGGTCCATTTGGTATAAAGTATAGTTTAAGTCCAATGTTTACTTATGGTTTTCTATCTGGATGATCTTTCCAGTGTTGAAAGTGGGGTACTGAAGTTCTGTAATATTATAGTAATGCTGTCTATTGTTTGGCTAATATTTGCTTTAAACTTATAATTTTTATGCCCTCTTGAATTGATCCCTTTATCACAGTATAATGATCTTCTTAGTCTCTTGTGACTGATGTTTGATGGGAAGTTTCTTTTATCTGATATATGTATGGACACTCTTACTCTCTTTTGGTTACCATTTGCATGGAATATTTTGTTCCATCACTTTACTTTCAGCCTATTGTGTCTCTAAGGTTAAAGTGAATCTCTTACAAGGCAACATATTGTTGAATCTTTTTAAAAAATTCATCTAGCCACCCTGTGTTTTTTGATTGGAGAATTTATTCCATTTACATTTAAAGTAATCTTGATAGTTAAAAAATATTACTAATTTTTGATAAAAATTACTGTTGCCATTTTGTTTCCTGTTTAGTTTTTTTTTGTTCCTTCCTCTTTTGCAGTCTTCCCTTGTGATTTATTTATTTATTTTTTTAGTGGTGTGGTTTAATTCCATTCTTTTTATCTTTTGTGTATCTACTTTAGGGTTTTTTTGGGTTTTTTTTTTGGTTACCATGAGGCTTACATAAAACAGCTTATAGATACAAGAGTCTATGGTAAGCTAATAAAAACTGACCTTCAGGGCTTCCCTGGTGGCACAGTGGTTGAGGGTCCGCCTGCCAGTGCAGGCGACATGGGTTCATGCCCCAGTCTGGGAGGATCCCACATGCCATGGAGTGGCTGGGCCCGTGAGCCATGGCTGCTGAGCCTGCGCGTCCAGAGCCTGTGCTCCGGAACCGGAGAGGCCACAACGGTGAGAGGCCCGCATACCACAAAAAGAAAAAAAAAAACCCTGACCTTCAATCTTATACAAAAGCCCGACCTTTTTACTTCTCCTTACCCACATTTTATGCTGTTAATGTCATACTTTACCTCTTTTTATGTTGTGTACTCATTAACACATTATTGGAGCAACAGGTATTTTTAATATTGTTCTTTAACTTTTATACTAATATAAAAGCACTTTACACACCACTGTTACAGTAATAGGGTATAGTGAATTTCACTATATATTAACCTTTATCAATGAGTTTTTATACTTTTATGTATTTTCATGTTATTAGTGTTCTTTCATTTCAACTTGAACTCCTTTTAGCATTTCTTTTTTTAAAAATTTTATTGGAGTATAGTTGATTTACAATGTTGTGTTAGTTTCAGGTGTACAGCAAAGTGATTCAGTTATACATATACATACATTCACTCTTTTTCAGTTTTTTTTTCCCATGTAGGTTATTACAGAATATTGAGTAGAGTTCCCTGTGCTATACAGTAGGTCCTTGTTGGTTATCTATTTTATATATAGTAGTGTGTGTATGTTAATCCCAAGCTCCTGATTTATCCCTCCCCCACCCCCCACCTTTCCCCTTTGATAACCATAAGTTTGTTTTTGATATCTGTGAGTCTGTTTTGTAAACCATAAGTTTGTTTTTGATGTCTGTGAGTCTGTTTCTGTTTTGTCTGTTTCATTTAAAAAATTTAGATTCCACATATAAGTGATATTATATGATATTTGTCTTTGTCTGACTTCACTTAGTGTAATAATCTCTAGATAGCATTTCTTGTAAGGCAGATCTAGTGGTAATGAACTTAGCTTTTTTTGTTTTTTTTTGGTTTGGGAATATCTTTATTCCTCCTTCATTTCTGAAGGACAGCTTTGCTGGGTATAGTATTCTTGGTGGCAGCTTTTTAATATACTTGTCATTTATAATACAAATGATAGAAGTATTGGTGATCAGTCACTTTTAGCAAAACTAAAGCTGAGATATGTGATTTCAGGTCTGCTTCCACTTCCAGAGAATGTACTCTCTGTGTCTGTTTCCCCATCTCCATATTATGAGTATGCCAGGAATAAATTGTCCCCAATATGCTTACTAAATCTAAAGTCTTATGAATTCTGGAACAACATACATAGGAGCTAATGCTTAGAATCCACACATGCCTTATATTCACAATGTTGAGGGATCATAGGTCTAAGGATTTATTACTGTTTTCATGGCCTCTGACATGGTTCAGTTACAGTAGGAAGACTGGAGACTCCAGGAGGGAAGTGTCTATGTATTTAAAAAAAAAATACTGTATTATCTGATGCATTTGACAATGTAGAAAACACAGCAGTATTAAGAAGAGGTTAAAAGCTCTACAAGAATATATGGAAAGAATGAGTGTGAAGTAGATAGAAATCTAAGGAAGTTAAAAAAAGAATGTTAGGCAATTAATAACCCTAAGAAAAACAAGGAGCTGCATGAGAGGAAATGTAATAATAGTATACTAGTTGGTTAGAAATAAACAATATTTCTGCAGTAGTAATGATGTAAGTTGTAAATATTAGTTTCAACAAAGGTAAATCTGACTATATCCATAGAAAGGAGGGAGGTAAGTGAGGGTGGTAGTATAAGAAAGTTAATATATCTATTATAATAGGAAATGAACAACTATTTGTACAAAACAAGATATAACAGTTCAGCCATATTAATTAGCAATCTAAAGATAAACATCAAAAGAAACAGCTGAAGACTTGAAAAGGAGCATCTCTTGAAATAAGGACTGGAATGGAAGCTGCTTTTTATTGTGAGCCTTGTAGAATAATTTTACTTCCTAACACAAAAAATATGTTTAAAAAATCCATAAGAAATGTACATTCCTTTCTACATCTTGCAGTTTGATTCTTAGTGGAATCATTGTCATCATTATCATCATCTTCATCATCATCAGTAACATCTGTATAACTTACAGGCATAAAATTTTCCCACATTTATCATTTCCATTTCCATCCATCTTCATTAGTCTGTGAGTTGAGTAGAACATATTTCAATATCTCCCAGTTTTACCAATAAAGAAACTTAGACAATGTGACTTGTGCAAGGTTAAATAATTAGTAAATGGTAATAAGTCAGTAAGTTGCAAATGATAAGCCGCAAATTCAAAACATCTATTTCCCAGCCCCGAGTTCTTTGCATCATAACTGTATTTCTCCAGAATCTTTCACTGTATCATAGAAATTAATAGTTGTATTTTAATTTACCTTGGAAATGTATAAGAACTTTTCATAGCGTTCTTATACTAGAACCTCAAAATGTTATCTAGTTCTAATGGGTAAAAAAAAAAAAAAAAAAAAGGGAAAAAAACATTTTTAATTTTCCTTATATCTCTTTCCCTTTTTCTTTCATTCTCCAAAACTCTTGCCACAAAAATACACTGGCGATGGATGTCATAGATTCTCTAAAAAATCACTTTAGAGAACTTCATTATTTCTATTAATACAACTACTATTAATAACAACAATAATCATGTTGTGCCCTTCTCCGCAGCCTCTCATCCAGGGATCTCAGAATGCTTTTCAAACATTAATTAAAAATCCTCTCGTCATCCCTATGAGTTCCTAGGGCAAGGAGAGAGGAGGAAATGGTATCTGCTCTGACATTAATTAAGCTCTCCCTTGGCTTGCACACTAGGTAAATAGCTCTTCTTCCCCCCATTAACAAACAAGCCCACTCTCCACGACGATTATCACAGATGTTCACAAGTAAGAGGAGAGATGACTTCTGCTGGGCACGGAGGCGGGGGACTGACACACTTGCCAAACTTGGCGGCTGAGGCTTTGCTTTCTTTCGAACAGTGGTTTCCAAAACCTGGGCCATCAGCAGCATGGCCTTAGGGGTTTTTGCAAATATACCTGTGTCTGGGCCATTTATACTCCCTTCCTACAGATCTGATTTCATAGATAAGCAATACAGCTCAGGAATCTGTGTTTTCAAAAATTTCCCTCTACACTTTGATAATAATCACATTTAAGTGGCATTTTTGTTATTGGTTTCTTTCAAATATTAGAAGTGTCTTTTCTTGCCTTTCGTCTCTTCCTGGTTAATAGTAGAGGATATGCACGTCTAGACCAGAGGTTTTCAAAACGTGGTCCTTGGGTCTTTTTGTAATCTGAAATACCTGGGAAAGTTGTGAACGGTACAGTTGTGTTGGAATACATTGTTCTTGCATAAGTTTATATTTCTCTTAGGGAGATAAAATTTATTCCTACATCTAAGTGAACAATGCCCTGTCAGAAACCTTGAAGATAGTAATAAATCCTTGGGCTTATGGGCCCCTAACACTGTCAATATAAGGCGTGTGTGGATACTGTTTGTTGGCTTCTGTGTACGTTATTCCAGGCTTCATAGGAGTTGAGTGCTGTAAACATATTGGGGACAATTTATCTGAGCCGACTTACACAGAGGTGGGGAAACCGAGTCTTGTCACTGAAGGAGTGTACTCTCCTGCCATCATCACACAGCCCACTGGTAGTGGAGGCAGACCTGAAAGCACATCTCCCATCTCGGCATCCGCAGTTCTTTCTGCATCACCAGCAGACCACCTCCGTGTAAACTTGTCTTGTTTGTCATTCTGAGTCCCTGGTTTTTAAAAATGTTGGTTAAAAACAGAAGCCTGATGTTGGAAAATATTATTCTCCAAGTCTCTGAGGGGTAAGAAAAGGAAACAAGCTGAGATAAGACGTTTGTCTTGTTGGTAAACTGCCTTGTTTCCCTTCTTTTGGTCTCTTTGTTCTTATCCTCTGGCTTCTATGGTTGACCCTGCTGGTGGCATGACAGGGACCAGCTAATGGACAGGGAGGCTGAAGTGTTTATTCAGAGGACTAGAGAGATTTGTGTGTGACTTGGAAGACAGCTCGCTAAACATCATAGCACTTAGTCTACATTTTATGATCCTTCATTCCAGAATATTCCCTGGGACAATTTAATTAGTCCTACTATTATGGGTGGAGACACAGCGTCAGTTGTTCATTCCTTACAATACAACATATCATTAGTGAGGCTGGAACTAGAGATCCCGGGGGTCCTGTACCCCCATGGATAATGGACCACCTGCTTTAGTAGCCTGTGGTCATTGAATGACGGTGAGTAGCAGGGGGCTCTGGGTGTAGATGGTACAGTGTGTGGGTAGGGAATGCCTTTTTCCTTCATCTAGAGGGAGGAGGCAAAATAGGGGAAGTTGCTGGGCTTCCCAGGTGGCGCAGTGATTGAGAGTCTGCCTGCCGATGCAGGGGACGCGGGTTCGTGCCCCGGTCCGGGAGGATCCCACATGCTGCGGAGCGGCTGGGCCCGTGGGCCATGGCTGCTGGGCCTGTGCGTCCGGAGCCTGTGCTCCGCAACGGGAGAGGCCACGGCAGTGGGAGGCCCGCGTACTGCAAAAAAAAAAAAAAAAAAAAAAAAGAGGGGAAGGTGCTAATTGATTGAGGAGCCATAATGGGAGTAACTGCCATTTCTCATCACACATCATCATTGCAAGAACATTGTGGACAAGTCTGTAGATCCCATTGTACACAGGAGAAGACCGAGACTTAGAGAATTAAGTATCTTGTGGAGCTATGAGTGGAACTGATTCTTATACATCTTTATCTTTTCTGTGCTTGCTTAATACCTAGAAAAATGTTTGCTCACAAAACAAAGACGAGTATCTCTTACTTTAAAATCCGCGCTTTCCCCATGTACCTCACTGCCTGCCCACACAGAATTTTCTTAGGTGGTTTGTTGAAGTAAATAGAACTTTCTGTCTTTTATCCAGTTGCGTTAGCACTAACAGCAGTGAATCGTTCAGAAAGAATGCAATGATGAGTGTTTTACATCTATTCCAGAATAAAAAAACAAACAAAGCAAAGCATCTGTATGCTCCAGCAGAGCCCTACTGTCCTGAGCTCAGGTCTGCAACTTGAAAGTTCATGAATTTCTAGTCTCTGCCAGTCCACTGCTTTTGGTAGACAGAGGGTGAGTCACTTAATCATTCTGTGCCTTCCTTCCACCTCCAGCAAAGCAGGGTAATTAGAGTTTGTCACCCATCTCTGTCAAAAGGGTATGGTGATGGTAACCTTGTAATTATGAGGTTCTGGGAAAATATAAAAAGCCTAAAGAGCAGTAATATATCGCCACTCATCCCAGGTTGGAGATTGGCTTCTTGGGTTGGAGAATTTGCAACCCAGCAAATGCTTACCACTTGGAGGTTTATAAGTCTGGAATCTTAGAGCTGGAAGGAATGCCTAGAGATTACCTAGTATGAACCCCACAGTTTGCAGCTGGAGAAACAGAAACCTGGAGCGGTGTAGGGACTGTATCAAGTCACACAGTGAAGATGAGACAGAACCCAGGTCTCCTGACTCCTGCCTTGGGCTCCCCTTTTCTTCCTCTGTCTTCGACTGTCCTGCTGCTTTGGGGGAGGCTTCTGACTCCTGTCTGGAGAGAGTGGCTGCAGATGAAAGTAGGCTTGGGACGCAACAGCTGCTGGAGGCTGCCTTTCATTCACTTTCAGCTGAAAAACCTCTTTCAAATACGACTGGGTGAGCCAGGCAGACCAGATGGGTAATTGCCTGGAGTGTGTAGGGAGGTGGTGGAGAGTGTGGTTCACTGAGTACCCAAGGAGGTTTGGCACATTATCATTTCCAGCCGTCCAGAATGTGAATGACCAAACCCCAGTGGTCTGATCCTGTCAGGATAGTTTTACTTAACAGAGCTATGCCTCTGAGCTAAGCTGTACTCTGTACTTTTTAGGCATAAACTTGCAGAGATGAAGTTTAGCTGGGGAAGCTGTAAAGAGATGTTAGAGAAACTGTACAAGTAGTTGTATCATTACCTTTATGAGAAAATCACTAAACCCTATTTATTTCCTCCCTTTCTTCCTTCTGCCATTCCCCCTGCCCATCTTTCCTTCCTTCCATCCTCCTTCCGTCCTTCTATCTTCCTCCTTTCCGCACATATTTTATTTAGTGGCTGCTATGCTCTAGACAGTTTAGGCTCTAGATAAAGTGATGTAAAGATACATAAGGTCCCTGGCCTAGAGAGAGCCGAGAGATTAAAAAAAAAAAGCAAGTAAACCACCAGAAAATGAGCGAGAGAGTGTCAGAGAGTGATCAATGCTATGAAGAAATTAAAGCAGGGTGATACGGGACAGACAGATGGGGCCTCTGTGAAGATGGAGTTTGAGCTGTGATGAGAAGGAGCCAGTCACACAGAGACCTGGGAGCAGAGTCTCCCCTGCGGAGGTAATAGCAAGTGCAGAGGCCTCGAGGCAGAGAAAGTTTTGTGAGTTTGAGGAGTAAAAGCAAAGCTATTGGGGTTGGAGTATGATGAGCTAGGGAGACAGTGGTAGGTCGTGAGGCTGGAAAGGTGGAATTGGGTCATGTCGTATTGGTTTTTGTAGGTGGTGGTAAGGACTTTAGATTTTGTCCTCAGTGCAAAGGGAAATAAGTGATGGGCTTTAAGTGTTTTTGTGTGTGTGTGTGTATCTGTGTGTTGGGGGTGTGTTGTGTTACATGAGAGGATTCATGTTTTTAAAACATAGTTCAGATTTTTTTTTTGTGGAAGCAAAGCTTCCACAGTCACAGAAATGGTTTCTTTTGAAGGAGACCAGAGCAGTCATGCAGGTGATGATGATCATGACTGAAAGTGGCTGGTGCAGGAGAGATAAAAAGGAGTGGATGGATTTAAAATCTATTTTGGAGATGATTCTGACATAACTTTTTAAAGGATTGTATGTGAGGGAGGAGGGATGAGGGGAAGAGAGGACTCAAAGTGATGCTAAATGTTGTATCTGAGCACTGGGTGCTTGGTGGAGATATTGGTGGTGGGGGAGTGCCAAGGTGCATGCTGGGGATGAAATCAAGGTTCTGTTTGGCCATTTTAGGATTAATAAGATGAGTTATTCAAGGGGAAATACCAATCATAGAATTACAGTTAATTACAGTTTAGATTTCAGAGCTCAATGGAGAGGTGTGATGGGGATACAAATTTGATAGTCTCCCACACGGGGTATTTAAAATCATGGAATATATCAAAACTGGCCAAAGAAAACACGAGATGGAGAACAGTGGAGCCTTGGGGGAACCCTGGAGCACTTTAGCTTCTCAAGTTTGAACCGAAGGGAGGGGACAGAAAAAGAGACAAGAGGAAGTGATTAGTGTGTAAGGAAGAAAAACAGAAAAATGTGGAGTCACAAAAACTAGGGGTGTGTTTTAAGGAGGATTGGATGGCCACCAGTGTCTAATCTTGCCAAGAATTTGAGTAAGATGAACAAATATAAAAATGCCTAGTAAATTTGCAAGCATGGTGGACTTTTGTGATGACTCCCATTAAGAAGAATCAATTGTGTGGGAAAGAGATGGCTTGGAGGGAATGAAGAGATGGCATGGCCAGTAAATAAGTCATTCAATAATTTTTTGCCATGCAAATGAGCAGAAAAGTACTCCAGAAACTAGAGGTGGACCATGGGCTCGATGGAGGTTGTGCGGGGTCAACAGGAATAGATGTCATTGGGACATAATTAAGAAGGTGTATATGTTGATGGGAACAATTCAGTAGAGAGGGAGAAATTGATTACCAGGAGATCAACAAATACATGAGAAGTAGAAAAAAAGATGGGGTCTGGGGCATAAGTGGAGCGGAAGAGATCCAGGGAGGGTGGCAGACTTGGTGAGGTAAGATAAAGTGGTTCTCTTTAGCTGTTTCATTTTCTCAGTCAAATATGAGTTAACATCATTAGCTGAGAGTATGTGTGTATATGTGTCTTGGGGGAGTAGTAGTGCTGGAGGTCTGAGGAGAGAGAAGATATGAAAACCCCATTTTGGTAAGTAGGTGAGTGAATATATCCTGGAAGTATGTTTGGATTGTTTAGACACCTTTTGACTCTCTGGTTATATTTTCCATTTAACTCTGGTTATGATTTTCAAATTTAGACCTGACAGTATGGTTCTGTGTTTTTTCCCTGTTACCATTCAGCTTTAGAGAGAAGCATAGATTAGGGAGATAGTTGGTTTTAAGCAGGGTTCGGATTTATCCAGAGGAACATAATAGAGGGAAAGTAGACAAGAGAGTTGAGTAGGTAGCAAGTGAGTGATTGTAATGATAAATCATGAGCTCTCAACAGGGTACCAACATGAGAAGTGATGGCTTGTGAAGCGTCCAAAAAACGTGAAGCGTCACTGGATTGGATGATAGTAAAATGAGAGTATATGTAATAATATAATGCAATGTAATAAATATATGTGTATCTGTCAATCATAAGAACACTGGAAGGATAAGCAGTGGTAGCAGAAGTTTCAAAGGTGGTGTGATTGTTTGATGAAAAGGAAAAGGGTGTGATGTGGTGGCTGAGGTGTGGGGTATAAGAAAAGACCACAGTGGGTGAGGCATCCAAGGACTTGAGAGGTTGGGCTCTTGGATGGTTTAAAGAACAGGGTTGGTATTGATGTCTCCAAGAATGACAACTGGAGTTGCATATAAAGGAAAAAGTCAGGTGTTGACATTTTCAGGGAATGATGTTGAAGACCAGAATATTGATAGGGAACGCCAAACAAACAATAACAACAGAAAAATGAGTTAGTCGATATTAAAGGTTGGGAGCACCAAGGAGCATTGACATGGAGATATAATAAAAGTAACCCACATTATATCAATGTATAGGCTTGTTAAAGAATGATCAGTTTATTTTTAGTGTTTTCAAAATGATTTTAAAAATTAGAATTCTGCACTTAAAGAGGATACTCCATCATGAAGAATTCTAACAGATGTCATTTCTAGGAGATGTACTTGAATCATCATAATTAGCCATAAAATGATAAAGACATTCCAAATTCCTAAGCTGTAAATACCTTAATGCGATAAACTCCAAAATTAGTAAGTTTGTTAAAATATTTGCTCTAATTGTTTTACATTATATCCCTGTTTTCTGCTGACAGGAGGCGGTATTTTCCCCAATTAAAAAAAAAACTAATGTCAGTCTCTATGTTGTATACAAAGTATTGTTTCTTGATACAGTGTTGACCTTCCTCTGATTAAAGTTGGTGCCTTAGAAATAGATCAGTGATTGCATGTAATGAATACTGTCTCCTGTATTATACAGTCAATATATCTGTTTCTCACTAAAGTAAGAAAGTGAATCCTGTTTAATGCAGTATTTTACTTGACTAGAAAGCTTCTTAGCATGTCAGTCTCATAAAAATCCAATCTCTTTGCAATAAGGAGCAGCTCTCCAATGTTGTAACAGCTACAGGGGGACAGTAAAGGATGGTACGATTATATTTTCTTACCGGGGGTGACCTCTAGTGTGAAGCAATGGCATTTTAGAATTCTTTGGGGTTTGAATTAACAACACTTTGCCAATTATGCCAATTTTGCTTTGTTTTTCCCCCCCCTCAAGATCACGGATAATTTGTCCTGGTGGTGCTTTCTTGAGCTGTTACTTGATTTTGGAAGTCAAGAAATGTATTTGCATCTTTTTTTCTCTCACTCGCTTTCAGGTCCCCACCTAGAAGTCTTTACAATTTTATTTTTAATAGGCAAGAGAGCTGTCCTGTATTGCTTACTTTGGCTTGTTTGATTTCATTTTCAAGCTCACAAGTGCCACATTTCAATAGATTCCTCTTCTTGTGCATTCTTCCTAGGCCACTTAAGTTATTGCCTCTCACTTGAAAGCCCACCCTTCTATACTCTATCTCTTTGTTTTGCGGGGGCTGGAACTTGCAAGCCAGGCTTCTGTTTTGCCAGCTGCTACAATGTAGGCTCTGTCAATAGGGGGCGCTAGAGGGCCTGGACGAGGAGGAAGACATATGCTCCTTCCTGTCTGTTTCCCATGCCGATGAGCATCTCCCCAGCAATGCCTCTTTTTCCTGGCAGCAGCAGTTCCTTCTTACAGATGCAGCCAAATCCATTTGGAATTGTTTTTTCAATACCAGCTCAACAGGAACCCCCTTTTCAGAATCTGTCAGCTCCACGAGGTCCTTCTTTTAGACTTCTAAGTTTCAACACTTTCAACTTCCTTTTGTTTCTCACAGGCCCTAGGGATGAGGTGCTTCTTTCAATCACCACTTCTTTGATACACTGGGATTCTCTTATCTTTGTTTAGTTATCTAGTTACCACTTTATTCCTAGTCAAAATTCCTTATATTAAATTCTCTTTGCTAAAATAACTAGAATGGTTTCTAGTTCCTGATCTGGCTCTGACTGCTACTTTATACCTCAGCTTTCCATTTCTTAATATACATGTAATAAAAAGCACACCTTAACTAATAGTGTCAAGTCCTTACTTTCAGCTTCATAGTTATGTTTAATGTGAGTAAGACATAGTTATGCCTTAGTAGGTAAGAATACAGGCTATAGAATAAGCCTGCTATTGAATATGACAGATCTAGGTTGAATTTCTACTCTTTATAGCTGTTCGAACCTTTCTGAGCCTGTTTCCTTATCTGTAAAGGGAGATCATCATCTACCTCTGGGGTCTGTTGAAAGGATTTCGGGAGGTAAAGCACATCAGTCACTTACACAGTGCCTGGCATAAGAAAACAATAAATCATTAGTGGTTTAATTTTTTTTATCCTTTTCGATATAATATTTATATAGATTAAATTATGTAATTTAATATAATATATTTAATTATAAATTAAAAAGACTGTAGTCTTCAAACTAAATAAAACAAGGCAAACAATCCTAAGCAAAAATACAAACAACAAAACAGCACAATCCTTGGCACTAGTGGGATGTAAGTTTGTATTTTTTATGAATGATTTTCACATTACTGATTAGAATTTAAAATAATGTTTATCTCATGACCCTCTCCCCTCCACCCCAATGTAAAGAAGGGAAGGTGCCAAAAAGAAGAATGGGTTAAAATTAAATTGACCACTAATAAAAAAAAATAACCACTTATCTAAAGTCTCTGCCTGTTTCTCTCTCTGTACACTCACACACACACATTTACATTTATATCGTCTTTTGTGTGTAGAACACCAATCTTCTGTTTCTTATTCATCTTCCAAGTATGTCTTTAATCTCTAAAATGAGGAAGGTTGGAAGTTTTTTAACTGAATGCCTTGAGGAAAAGAAAGATTCAGAGAATCTGTTTCCAGGTTTTAAGCAGTATGTAAGGGAAGACAGGGCAGGAATTAAGTGTGATACAAGGTTAAAAAATGATAATATCTCTGAGAGAGGCACTCTCTAACTGTAGTTAGTAGTGCTGAATATGGAAATATTTCTTTAGCTGGAAAGTTAGGGATGACTTTGTGGAGAAGACACCATTTGAGCTCCTCTATTGTGAATAGGAATTAGGTGGCCCTGGGTTGGGAAGGGCAGGGGAAAACCAAAGTATGGGAAAATTAAGCAGATTAGGAAGTATTTGAATGGCTCAAGAATTGCACATGGTTCCATTTGACTACTGTTAATGGTGCACAGAGTTCAACAGCTGGATTGTTAGTGCAAGGCTGGCTCCCAGACGGTCTTTGATGTCAGGCAGAAGAACCTGGACTTTAATACAAAAGCATTAGGAGGGTTTCAAAAGGTTTTGATGAAAAAAGGAAAATCAGAGCCACTCTAAAGAAAGTCTCATAGTATTGGAGAAATTTGGTTGGAAAAGGCAGATGCTGGTATCCAACAGTCATTTGGATCATATTGTAAAGGGCTGGGTGAGAGGTACAGAAGGCTTCCCCTTGGTGGTAGGAAAGGAAAGGAGACCCAAGTATGGCATTAATGTACTGAATTTACAGAACTCGTCAACTGGAAGAATTTGAGCAGCGGGGGAAAGGGAGAAACCAAACTACTGTGGAAGTTTTGAGCTGGGTTAGCCATAGGGATAAAAGTTACACTGACAGAAATATAGAACATGGAGGAAGAACAGGAGATTCTTTCAGCGGGAAGCTGGGCTTGATGAATTAAAGTGTCTATAGGACATTAAGGAAGAATTGTCTTACTTGCTTTGGGATATAGGACTGTAGACTGGGAGGGAAGTCAGGGGTTGAGGTGCAGATTTGGGTGTCTCTGAAATATAAGTGGTAGGTGAGTCACATAATTGGATGAGATTGACAAAGGAGGGAACATAGAAGAGAGACAAGGACAGATCCAAGTACACTGGCATTTAGAGCAGGGATTGACACACTACAGCCTGTGGGTCATAGGTAGCTTACCTCCTTTTTGTGTAAATAAAGTTTTATTGGAACACAGCCATGCTCTTGTATTTACGTACTGTCAGTGCTGCATTTGCACTACAAGGACAGAGTCCAGTATTTGTGAAAGCAGACACTGAGTGGCCCTCAATGTCTAAAATATTTCCTATCTACCCTTTACAGGAAACATTGACTAACCTCTGATTTAGACAGTGGGGAAAGGAAGGAATTAGAATCCAGAGAAAGACTAGTCAAATATTAGAAGTTAAAAAAAAAAAAAAAGAGGTGTCAAGAAAGGCAAAGACAAGTTTCTGAGGGAAAACTGAAGAAATCAACAATATCAAATCCAGTAACAGCATTTCCCGAAAGATATGCCGAGAAAATGAGTTATAGGTATTTGAAGAGATATTGATCTCCTCAGCCTATCCCAGGCCAGGGTGGGCCTGGGGTGACCACAGTCTTCAGGATTTCAAGTGGGGTTGCCAGGTTTAGCAAATAATAATACATGACACCCAATTAAATTTGAATTTCATATAAAAAACAAATATATATTTTTAGTACAAGTAAGTTCCCTGCAATGTTTGGGACATGGTTTTTCTTAAAAAGTGATTTGTTCTTTATCTGAAATTGAAATTTAACTGGGTGTCCTGCATTTTTTCTGGCAAAGTGAGCTCGAGCAATTTCATCTAGGGCTTGCAGGGGACTGCCTGGCGAGGGGGTCTGATCGTTAATCCAGAAGTCAAAACAGGTAGCAAAGGTGGTGGGCATAACTGGGCATTTGCCATTCTACTGGGAATCTCTGACCACTGCTAAGAAGGGGCCTTATCGTTGAGCAGCTGTCTCACGTGCCATGTCTGAGTTGCTGAAAGGGTTCATGTTCCATGAGCCTGAAGAGGGCGCAGCAGGTCAGGGGTGGGGTCTTCTGACCAGTGTAGCTATCAGGGTCCGCCCTGAACCTCTGATTTCACACCAAAGACTTTTATCCTTTGTGCAGCTGCTGTTTACTTTTAGTGATGCTGAATTGACCTAATGATGACAGCTCCAACAGTATGTGTACAGTCTGTAAATAATTATTTACAGTTATTTGTAAATTATTGTAATTATTATTTTTCAATTATTTAGAAAGAATTATTTGATTGGATACAAAATATTTCATAAGCTATTTCAATATTACTTACAGAAATGAAAGAAAAGGTACTCTTTTTAAAATTAATTAATTAATTTTTGGTTGCTTTGTGCCTTCATTTCTGCACACAGTCTTTCTCTAGTTGTGGCGAGTGGGGGCTTGTCTTCGTGGCGGTGTGTGGGCTTCTCATTGTGGTGGCTTCTCTTGTCGCAGAGCAGGGGCTCTAGGCGCACGGGCTTCAGTAGTTGTGGCATGCCGGCTCAGTAGTTGTGGTTTGCGGGCTCTAGAGCGTAGGTTCAATAGTTGTGGCACACGGGCTTAGTTACCCCATGGCACGTGGGATCTTCTGGGTCCAGGGCTCAAACCTGTGTCCCCTAGAGTGGCACATGATTCTTAACCACTATGCCACCAGGGAAGTCCCATACTTTTTTTTTAAAAAACAGATTTTTCAACCATTGCACATTTTTGGATGGTGGTAAAATTTGGTTTAAAAAATTTTATTCCCGTATATGAACAAAGTTTCTTGTAGATGGGGATCCACAAGTATTTGAAGGGCTAATTATTAAAGTCTGATAAAAAATTACAAGTAGCCATCTCAAAGAAAAATCATGATGGAAGAGTTGAAATCAAAAAGGTGATATAAGGAAATCAAACTCAAGTTTCTTAATTAAACATTTTGAAAAGATTGTTTGGAAGTTTCATGCAAGTGAGTTTTGAATACTGTTGCAGGTTTGGTTCCTCAGAAACAGTCGCAGAAATGGAGTTTGGGGGCAGGGTATTTATTAGGGATCCACCCCTGTGGAGAGAAGTGGGTGGAGGCGGGATTGGGCAGCGGTGATTGTATTATGATGAATTCAGAGTCTGGGCCAAGGTCCCTCTTCCCCCACAGGCAGCTCTGGAGTGTTCAAGGCCCCACAGAGTTGTTCCCTGTCGGGCCAGTATGGTTGGGTCCTTAGACTCTTGCCTGATTGGTTACTCCATACGGGCTGTCCCACAACAGGTGAGTTCTTGGGCAAGGTAAGATGATCCCTGTAGGGCTGAGGGATTGGAATGTGCATTCCCTGCCCCTACAGACACTACATTGAAACTCTGTTTTATTTTTACTTTCAAATTATTTGATGTGAAGAAAATGTAATGAATTTTTTTCACCATGTCTATACAGAGGGTCCTAATTCCCCTGCCATTTATTCAGTGTGCTGTACAAACATAATCATTTCCTAGGTGTGCCAGTGATACATACATAGCACTGTGGGCTACAGCAGTTGAGAAGGAAAGACCATGAATCATTTTAGTTTTTATCCTTTCAGTGTCTTGCTAGAAGTAGATATGACTTGGAGTGCATACATTTGATCTCATAGAAATATGAATATCAAAGGACCCTTGCTGTTTGTTTTGGTGTTATTCTGATACTTAAAAGCCACTAGTGACACGTATATTCATGGCTTCCTCTTACTTCGGTGGTTCTTGGCAGTAGCAAAAAGTGTTAAAAACAGTCGAGTTTCAAACGAAAGCAACAGGTTTCCAGCGTTGCTCTTACTTGGCTGCAACTTTTACTGGGTTTATGTAACTCTGAGCTGCTATTATTCAAAGCATTTTTCTCATCACCTGTGTTTTAGAATCTGACACCTGGATATTGAAAAGTGCCAGTTGTTTTAAGATTGTAAATCATTATTTTCTAAGCGTGGGTAAATATCAAAATTACCTTGGTGTGTGTGTTATGTGTGACCTGTTAAACGGTTGGAACCTGTTCGAAGAAGGTCATAAGTGACAATCATTAGAGCATTTACTTCCCCATCCCTTTCCCCTCCCCAGATTTATTAAATTAGAATCTCCAGGATGAAACTTGTATTTTTATCAAATGCCCAGATTTGGAAAACGCTGACTAGTGTAGCATTTAAAGGTTTTTATAGTCTTCCTTATCCTGTGCGTCCGGCCAGATTTCCCACTGTTTACCTTTAATGCATTCCTTACTAGCAAATCGAGCTGTTCACCACACAGAGCCCTTGGGGGCTGAGCTGGGACTTGGGCAGAGGGCATCCCTCTATGAGACAGGCAGGAGGAAAAGGCATCTCACTTTGGTCATCCTCCCAGCCTCTCAGGTCCTGGAGAGTTCTGCATAGGGCAAGCTGATGTTTCTAGTTTATTGAGTCCCATGACTCGTCTGTCTCCGGGTGGTTGTTCTTTTTAGGGTGTTTATTTTTATTTTTAATAAAGAATTCTGTTTCACAGTCGTAGGTTTGAGGACTGTTAAGAAACTGATCCATGCTCTTTTGTTTGTTCTTTATCTGCTATTCTTAGCTCATTTCAGCACTTTGCTAACTTTTCAAGTTTCCTGCATCTAATGTCTTCCTGTATTTCCTGAAAATTGTATTTATGTTATCTTCTAATTCTTGTCCCTAATATTTTATCCTGTTAACTCTCATTAGCTTCTTTGTTTTTTATTTTGCCAGTTTTACCTTTTATCATTTATATTAATTGCTCATTTTTTATTTATAATTCAAAACCTCTTCTCTTCCTAACTTCTTACTTTGAAATCTAGGTTCATTTTTATGAATTTATATTGTCCTTACTATGAACTTACTTTGAATTTTATTATCTGTATTATCTTAAACATATTTAATTTCTGTTAAGGTCATTTTTTATATTCATGCTTTACGTTTAAAATTATTGTTTTTAAAGACTTCCTTGATCGGCATTTATATTTATATTTAAAATATTTATTGTTTTTAAAGGCTTTGTTACTTGTTTTTTGTTAATGTTAATAAAAATTTATATTTCCTTTTTTACTACATATTTTTATCCATGCATAATTTAAAAATACCTATTATGTACCTTTTTTTTAACATCTTTATTGGAGTGTAATTACTTTACAATGGTGTGTTAGTTTCTGCTTTATAACAAGGTGAATCAGCTATACATATACATATATCCCCATATCTCCTCCCTCTTGCGTCTCCCTCCCACCCTCCCTATCCTACCCCTCTAGGTGGTCACCAAGTACCGAGCTGATCTCCCTGTGCTATGTGGCTGCTTCCCAGTAGCTGTGTGTTTTACATTTGGTATATATGTCCATGCCACTCTCACTTCGTCCCAGCTTACCCTTCCCCCTCCCTGTGTCAAGTCCATTCTCTATGTCTGCATCTTTCTTCCTGTCCTTCAGAACCATTTTTTTTTTTTTTAGATTCCATATATATGTGTTAGCATACGGTATTTGTTTTTCTCTTTCTGACTTACTTCACTGTGTATGACAGACTCTAGGTCCATCCACCTCACTACAAATAACTCAATTTTGTTTCTTTTTATGGCTGAGTAATATTCTATTTTATATATGTGCCATATCTTCTTTATCCATTCATCTGTCGATGGACACTTAGGTTGCTTCCATGTCCTGGCTGTTGTAAATAGAGCTACAGTGGACATTGTGGTACATGACTCTATTATGTACTTTTAATAACAACTTTCATTAGATTTTTGTAGTTGTTTTAGGTTAGTCCTTGATTTTTGTATAATGGCTGGCAAGAATGGATGCAGCAGAGGGGAAGCTCATCATAAGCAGGGGAAACTCTGTTCACCACCCCCTACACACATTTAATCTCAGATTGTAAGAAGATATATATGAGAAGCCTTCCAACATCAATAATGATTTTATCTGGAGAAAAGCATAGTTGTTCCATGAGAATATTTCTTTTGACGTCATGCACTATCCAGTCCTAATATGCTTGTTATATAATCCATTCTATACCTGTTAGGTTTGTACTCTTTACATCACTCCACTTTTCTTAGAGACAGTCTTAAGACTGCTCATTTGGCTGATTAAATTAGTGTGTTTAACTTGAACCCCAAAGTCAGAAGACACCTCCACTTTTTAGGACTGGTATAATATGTGCTATATTCTTGACTCTGGGTGAGGACGATTCACCAGATATGGGGAAACATGCCAAAGAGACATCATGCCAAACACCTCCAATGGTTAAGATATTTTAAATTTATTTATTTTTAAAGATTTTCTTTTTTGATGTGGACCACTTTCTAAAGCCTTTACTGAATTTGTTACAATATTGCTTCTGTTTTATGTTTTCTCGTTTTTTGGCCGCGAGGCACGTGGGATCTCAGCTCCCTAACCAGGGACCGAACCCGCACCCCCTGCGCTGGAAGGCAAAGTCCTAACCATTGGACCGCCAGGGAAGTCCTGGTTAAGATTTTAGATTAGCCAATGTTTCATTGTTTTAGAGCTGGCAAATGCCTTGAAGTGGACCTAAGTTTCCTCTCTGGGATGTTGCTAGAGGGAGTATAAAAGCCCAAGCTTTTCTGATGGGTTTAATATCCAGTCTGCAGAAGAAATGCATTTTATTTTTTTAATATTTGAAATATTTTTCGTCTCCTTAATTTTAAGCAACAAACCAGAAGCTTTGAACAGGTGGTAGTGGATTGGCTGCCCAGCGTGGGTTGTGTGAAGAGGACCTGGTTTTCCCAGTTTTGCCTCAGTTAGCTTCAGGTTCGGTGTGATTTGCTTCAACATATTTATCTTTATTGAGGCACATGCGTTCCGCTTGGATATCAGTTTTCATTTTGAAAATCTTCTTTAACTTGGATTTGCTCAAAGCATAGTAATTATTCCTAGGGACCTGTAGACGAGACTGAAAATAAAATTGCTAGAAATCTTTGTGGAATGATTGAGAAGTGGCGTGGTTGGCTTTCTGTAGACCAGAGCTCAGCAAACTGTTGCTGTAAAGGGTCAGGTAGTAAACATTTTAATTTTCGAAGGCCATGAAGTCTATTGCAATTATTTAACTCTGCCCTTAAAGCAGAAAAGCAGCCATAGACAGGCAGTATGTAGATGAATGGGTACTTCTGTGTTCCAGTGTAACTATTTACAAAAGCAAAGGTGGATTAGGCCTGCTGGTTTTATTTTGCTTAGGCACAGTTTGCTGACCCCTGATGTAGACCATTGCTTTAGGTAAAGATGTGTCACCTAATTAGAAACTTTTGTACAACTCTGAAGGATTAAGGATGGCTACAGATTTTTGCTGCTTCTGCCATTGACAGATGGGGACTAATTCTTCTCCTCTTGAATCTAGGCTGGGCTTAAATACTTACTTGTCCATTAGAAGGAGGCGGAGGTGAAATTTTGTGTCTTTTGAAGTTAGTTCTTAAGAAGCTTTGCAGTTTCCACCTGGGCTTCTGGGAACATTCTGTAAGCCCCAAGCTACCATGTAAGAAACCCATCCATTGTGATTCCATGGTACGTTCAAAGTCATTTCTTCGCCTTGTTCAAATCTCTGCTCAAAAATTGTCTTTTCAGGGACTTCCCTGGTGGTGCAGAATCCACCTGCCAATGCAGGAGGCGTGGGTTCGAGCCCTGGTCCAGGAAGATCCCACATGCCGCAGAGCAACTAAGCCCGTGTGCCACAACTACTGAGCCTGTGCTCTAAAGCCTGCAAGCCACAACTACTGAGCCCATGTGCCACAACTACTGAAGCCCATGTGCCTAGAGCCCGTACTCTGCAACAAGAGAAGCCACTGCAATGAGAAGCCCGTGCACTGTAGAGTAGCCCCTGCTCGCTGCAACTAGTGAAAGCCTGCGTGCAGTAACAAAGACCCAACGCAGCCAAAAATAAAATTAATTAATTAATTTTAAAAAATTCCCTTTTCAGAAAGGAGTTCTTTGACCAATGTATCTGAAATAGGGTAGGGAAGGGGAAAAAACTTTTCCTCTACTCTCCTCAGTTCTCTAGCTGGGGCCATGCAAATTAGACTGACAAAAGGCAGATTAACAGGAGAAAAGGTATGCAGACTTTATCTGATGTTAATTTTTTACTTGACATCTTGGCCTACCTAGAAATGAAATGAAGACCAAAGAAGCAGTTAGGCCTGAGGGCTTATATACAATACCGTTTTTTTGAGACTTTTCAAAAAATATATTTTTATTTATTTAGTCTGTGCTGGGTCTTAGTTGCAGCACGCAGAGATCTTCGTTGTGTCATGTGAACTTCTTAGTTGTGGCACGTGGATTCTTAGTTGCAGCACGTGGGCTTCTTAGTTGCAGCATGTATGCAGGATCTAGTTCCCTGACCAGGGATCGAAGCTGCGCCCCCTGCATTGAGAGCGTGGAGTCTTACCCACTGGACCACCAGGGAAGTCCCTACAATACCATTTTTAAGAAAGAGAAGTAAATTGTGGAAATGTGACAAGACAAAGGAAAAGGGTTTCAGGATTCCAAGTGTGGCAAACTATGGGAAGGTAAGTATATGGGGGAAACTGATGGAAGATAAGGGTCATTTTAGTATGATTTGTTTGTGCTTGTCTATCTTGGTGCCAACTTCCCATCTTCTTCATGATCGTAAAACTTTCCTGGGAGAGGAGATTTATGGCAGTCCTCTTTCTCAGAAGTTTCTGCTTTTAGCCAGATATGGGAAACTCCAGGAAGACTCCTTTCTGTATCTCTTTATTCTCAGTTGCCTTCAACTCAAAATAATCTATATGTAAAGGTGCCATATTTGGGGGTAACATCTTCTCATCCCCTTCACTAGTAGTCTTCTTTCTTTCTTCCTGCTTTCTATTTTTTCACAGCATTACAGATTTATTTTTTAATATGTTTATTTTTCTTTGTTGAGTCTCTCATACTAGATTGTAAACTCCATGAAGGCAGAGATTTGTTTTTTTCCTACTAGCCTGGCACATGTGAGGTACTCAATAAACCTTTATTTTTAAATGCATAAATCTTCTAATTCTTGTTTTATTAATTTCATGTGCATTTATTTGAATTACCTCTAGTATTTTAGAGAATGAGTTGATGTATGAATAACAAATGAATCTACAACTTTATTAAGTATCTCTTATTTCTCTGTTGCAGACATTTTTGTAAGGTAAGAGTATTTTCCCTTCTCTTCCTATAACCTCTGTTTCTGGATCCCTAAATGCTTATCACTAGAGTGAATACCACCTCCTCCTTGAACTTGACTCTGATTGATTTCAAGAATCCTTTACATCCTTCCCTTGTGCTCTCAGGAAATATTCCCCCCCCACACCCCAGAGCCATGGAAAAATCTCATTTATATCCCACCTTCTAAAAAATCTGTGTTAAAATCAATTATCAACACTTCTTATTTCCCTTACTGCAGTAATATATGACTTGAAGGTAAAAACCTATATCTGTGGGAAGGTTTTACAGCCATGAAGGAGATGGAAAGTTGGCACCAAGATAGACATGCACAAACAAACCTTACCAAAATGACCTTTATCTTCCATCAGTTTCCCCCATATACTTACCTTCCCATAGTTTGCCACCCTTGGAAGCCTGAAACCCTTTTCATTTTGTTTTGTCTCATTTCCACAATTTATCTCTGTGTGTGTGTGTGTGTGTGTGTGTATGAAAACTGGAAAAAATGCAGGCATGTGTTAATAAATGCAAAACAGAGTCTTGAAAATAGGCTGAAAATTTGTTGGCTTTTCAGTATACTTTATTTCTTGTTGCCTCTAAATTTCTTCCTTTCTGGTACTCCAAGATATGAAAATCATCTTCCAAGAAATAGAGTAAAAAATACTTCAGTGAAAAATTTATGCAAATTAGGCCAAAGAATAAAGGGTTAAAAAAAATCCTAGCATCATCATTTACTTTCTTATCTACTCTGATATTTTGTGGACCTGCTGGTTGATTTCTGATAGATTCATCCTGATTTTTTTTTTGGTCAGACTCAAATAGTTTTTATTTTATGAGCATATGGAATGGCGCTCTTGCACTGTAGATATTCATTCCACAACCTTACCATGGCACAGATATTTTCTGCGATAAGATTATGTTCTACAGTGGATCTGATTGTTAAAAATTTTTCGTAGATCTATGCTAAATCTGGGGAAAGTGTAAATCATTATCAAAAATTAATTTTCTCCTTTGTGTGAAAAAAAATGAAATCATTATAATTCCAATGGTGTTGTGTTATCAGTGTCAACAGAAAAATCATTATTGAGATTACTTTAAATTCATTAACAAAAGGAATTTTATTATGAAGGTAGTCTGGTCTTAGCCATATTGAAAATAATGTGCCCATGCTTTTATTCTCTAATTAGAGTTTTAACCACCAATGCAGGCAGGTTGGAGAAAGCAATATCAAGAAAAGAAAGAGGGGATAAAAACTTAATATTAATCTCTGAGCCAAAATATTAAAAATAATCTGAAATAAATGAGATTTTGAACCTTCTGAAATTAAACTAAAACAGAATGTTAAAATCATTTATATTGTGCAACTTTTTGAGCCTGACTTCCATTTATACTCTCCTGACAGCATGAGTGTATAGCTAGGAGTGAGAGAATTAAGGTGTCACCCACAGGAGGATTCTGGGACCATGGATACGGGAGCATGTGGTCTTTTATTGACAATGTTTTATGCTGAATTCAGAATTTACCAGGGCTGGAAAACAACAGATACTTTCCATGGACTTCCTCATTGGGAACCTTATAGCAGTGGCCATTCATTGTCAGTCAGACAGTTCACAAGTATTGTTTAGCCTTCATTTGCCTGAAGAACCCCATGCTTGATATGATACTTCAGGCTGCTTGAGTACAGGAGGAATTGGAGTAGTTACTTCCTTGAGGAGTTTACAGTCTTCTTAAGGACCTAGAAACGAATGAAAAACTCTGGGGACGGTGATGGGTTAAGGAAAAGCCGAAAAGACCCTAGAGATGAGGTGACATTTAAACCAAAGAACAGGAGGAAGTAATCAATTGGGGCAGGTGGAGAAGGGGAGAAAAAGTATTTTGGGTTAAAAATCTGGTACTTAGTAAAGCATAGGAAGTAAATATGTATTACTTGTATCCCACTGTATTTCACATTGCGTTGAACAGTGCTCCTAGGAACAACTGTGATATGGTAGTTGTTTTTTGGAAAAACCAAAGAATTAGTGAAAATTAAAATGTGGATAAAATAATAGATGAATGCAAGTTTGAGGTTAGAACAAGAAAGCTGGCAAGTGCAAGGCAACCTCTGTTCATAGGGAGATCAGCCAACTCTCCAGAAATAAGCCAACAAAACCCCCAAAAACCCAGAAAAAGAAAAGAGGCTTTGAGTGGTTGCAGTAGTTGTCAGAAAAGCACAACACTAAAGTCTCTCCATTTCACATCTTGTGAAAACCTTCCACGTATGTTCTGTATGATATGATAGCCGCTTGCCACATGTGACTATTGAGTACTTGAAATGTGACTAGCCTGGGTGAGTCATCATGTAAAACACACGCTGTTTTGAAGACTATGGAAAAATGACTGAAAAATATCTCATTAAAAGTTTTATAATGATTATATGTTGAAATGATAGCATTTTGGATATATTGGGTTAAATTATTAAAATTAATTTCTACTGTTTCCTTTTACTTTTTTAAGTAGCTAGTAGAAAATTTAAAATTCCACATTTGACTCACATCGCATCTTTACTGGATAGTTCTGCTTCAGACTCTCTTATGACCTATTTTATCCTTATTCTTCACACAAATCTAACATGTTCACACATATTTAAAAATTGCCCAGCAATTAGAATCACCAAAAAAGAAGGTTGGTATTGGGATAAGTATAGTGTTGGGGGTCTGGTAGAGACTTCCATGTTGATAGTAGTGATAATTTATTGTTCTTGAGAAGTTTATAATCAGTCAGTGACATGAAACCTAAAGATTTGAGGGCACTGTGTTATTTAGCTACTGCTACAATACAGTTGCGTTAACAACCCCCAATCCAATGGCTTCTAAATGTAATCATTTGTTTTTAACTTACCCTTCTGCATGTTGGTTTGGGTTCAGCTGACCTAAGCCATGTTTGGCTCCAAGGTGCTGGTTGGGTAAAGGTTTGCACCTTGTTCATCTCGTCCTCACTGGACTAGTGGCTACCTGGATCTTTTTCTTCACAGAGTACAAGTGAACAGGTTGAGCTGCACTAGTCCATTTCAAACCTCTGCTTGCAGAATTCTGCTAATATCCCACTAGCCAAAGAAGATCATGTGGTGACATTGAAAGTCACAGGGTGGGAAGTACCTCCTCCACCGTGAGGCCATGGCAGGGACATGTGTGCATATCCTCTAGTGAAGACTTCAGACAAAGAATATAATCTACCTTAAGCACCTACACAGCAATACACAAACAGGCAGCTGATACTTGGGCAGTGAAAGAGAAAATAGAAAATCATTAAAAAACAGACACCAAAGCAAACCAAGAAGACAATTCTAGAGCTATTTGGTATAAACATAAATAGTTCTGAATACCTCAGGAGCGTCTGAAACCTTACAGTAATACTTTGTTTTTTTTTTTTTTTTTTTTTTTTTTTTTGCGGTACGCGGGCCTCTCACTGTTGTGGCCTCTCCCGTTGCGGAGCACAGGCTCCGGACACGCAGGCTCAGCGGGCCCATGGGCCCAGCCGCTCCGCGGCATGTGGGATCCTCCCAGACCAGGGCACGAACCCATATCCCCTGCATCGGCAGGCGGACTCTCAACTACTGCGCCACCAGGGAAGCCCAATACTTTCTGTTTTTATTGATAGTCTTTTAAATGTTTTAATAGGCCCAACACAGGAATGGATCATGTGAGCAAGACCTAATCAATCACTATATCATGTCTTCTAGTTATCTTTTTTTTTTTTTTAATGATATAAGCACTGTCTTTATAGTCTTAATGAGCATTTCTGGGAAGAAAACATATTGCTCTGCTTTTCAGATTAACACACTATAGCCTCAGAGGAGTTAAGAAACATGTTCAGGGTCACAAAGCCACAAGGAGTTCCAGAATGCCACTCAGGTCTGTACGGCTCTGAATCCTGTATTCTTTGTTTTCCAACACTGTTTCTATGAAAATGAAGAAGTAGTCAGAGCTAATCTATATTGTCATATTAATTGGTGTTCCTAGTGATGACCTTGTTTTTAGGAAAAAATTAAATTATATTTTCTATGGGTAAAGCATACTTTAGAAAGATTTTTGAAGGGAATCAGGCTGTGCCTGATTGTGCTGAAGACAATTGAGAATCAACAGATGCAGGAAGAGTTCTCTGCCCTCCCCTTTTCTGCCTAAAAGCAGGACATAAATTTCCCTTTGCGAAAGTGATCTTCCCCTGTACCGAGAAAAGAAGCGTGACTCTCACCACAGAGGCAGGTAGTCAGCACTGAGATGAGTATGCATAAACAAACCACTAAAATAACCCTACCTTCCATTAGTTTCCCCAATGTATTTTCTAGCCACTTTCCCACGATATATCATCCTTTGAAGCCCAAACCCCCTTTCCTTTGTTAGAATGGTATATAAGCTTATGAGTTTAGCGACTTTGAGTTTCACTTCTTTTCTGGGGACTCCTGTACATATAGTACATTAATAAAAATTGTGTGCCTTTTCTCTTGTTAATCTCTGTTTTCTTTTTTTTTTTTAATGTTTCCATGTTTTACTTATACTCAAACCAGAATTATAATTTTATTTCCCTGGCTTTAATGGAAGCACACTCATGAATAATATTTTCAAAACGTGCTTCTTTGCTTAGTTCATTTTCTATTGATAGATTGAATGTTTGACAATTTCTCTTGACCAAGTGACATTCTTAAGTAATTTTTAAATGCAACTTACTGAGACTTCTATTGCAGGATGCCACCATAACTAGTATAGCTAAAAATTTTTTTCAAGGCTGTTCCCAAATTTGGATACGATTCCACTAAGCAAACTTTGTGAATCAATTTTAGAAGATCCAAACACAATGCAGATTTTATATTACAAAGCATCAGTGTTGCATGTTTCTTAAAACCGTCAGTTGGAATTTCTATATGACTTAAAATTTCAGAATATGTAACAGGCAAGTCAGTGGCTGCTTTTGACAAATCAGATGTATTCATAGAACGTAACTTTTCTCCAGTTAATTCACAATCCGAAGACTCTTTGTTTAAATTTTTATACCTCCATTTCAGATGTGAAATTAGGACACCTATAATCTGCTTAGTTTCTATTTGATATGCACTTTCCCATAGTAACTGATATTCCCATTAGGTGGTTTGTATATTTCCAATTTCTCTCTCTCATTTTGTTGGTCTGAAAATGTATTTACTTTCCATTTTTTTTAAACATCTTTATTGGAGTATAATTGCTTTACCGTGGTGTGTTAGTTTCTGCTTTATAACAAAGTGAACCAGTTATACATATACACGTATCTCCATATCTCTTCCCTCTTGCGTCTCCCTCCCTCCCACCCTCCCTATCCCACCCCTCTAGCTGGTCACAAAGCACCGAGCTGATCTCCCTGTGCTATGTGACTGCTTCCCACTAGCTATCTGTTTTACATTTGGTAGTGTATATATGTCCATGCCACTCTCTCGCTTTGTCCCAGCTTACCCTTCCCCCTCCCTGTATCCTCAAGTCCATTCTCTGGTAGGTCTGCGTCTTTATTCCCGTCTTGCCCCTAGGTTCTTCATGCCCATTTTTTTGGTTTGTTTTTTAGATTCCATATATATGTGTTAACATGTGGTATTTGTTTTTCTCTTTCTGATTTACTTCACTCTGTATGACAGACTCTAGGTCCATCCACCTCACTACAGATAACTCAATTTTGTTTCTTTTTATGGCTGAATCTCTCTTTCTTAGTCTAATTCACAGGTCCCCAGTCAGTGAACATAAGGGAGTAGTGCCACAGTTTTTCCTCCCTGGCGTTTTCTTCTCAAGAAGTTAAAATAACATTATTTTATTTCTGCTTAAAAGAATAAGATTTGATATAATTTGTGTATTCCTTTGGGGTCCTTTTTCCCTTAGTATAGCGCAGAAATGATTTTTCTAATTGTTTAATGAAAAATTAATTTAGAAATTTCAGTTCTATGACCTCCCATCTCCCAGGTCACCATAAAAATGAGTTGTCTATAAAACTGTGTAGGTGTTGCGTAAAGTAGCTATGGTAGGTATTAATTAGTAAAGAGATTCTGGGAGGAGATCAGTTTTTTGTTTGAGAGTTTGTTTTCCTAGAGAGAAAGGACAGAGAATGATAGGGAGGAAGAAGAAGGAATATCTTGTTTATAGAAATATGTAAGTGGGAAATGAGTTCTGTTTGGAGATTTCAAGATCACCTATTTCGAGCAACGAACCCTGTTTTGGATTTTTGAGACAAGAATTACTGAAATGGTAGAGACATAACCTTAACTCCCATTTACCTTGAGATGGCCCAAATTTGGATCACTCCTAGAGCATTTTGGGATTCCCTAAGGATCTGATGGACTTCAGGTTCTTTATCATGTGGCATTAGAATAAAGACAGGCAGTGCCTTTACTTCCTTGGCTTGTGACAGGAGTAATATGGAAACGTTTCCAGGCACTAGAACGTGGGAACTCATGAAAAAACAACAGGCTTGTTGCATCTCCTTCCATTCCCACTAAGGTGTTATAGACATGCTGAGCTCCAATTCTGAGATCCAGGAAAAATGGCTCTGCTCCCCCTTGTTTTTCTTTCTTCCTCTGTTTTTGTCTACTTATGACCCAGTACCATGAAGGAAATGAGGCACTGTACTCTTATAGAATAAGATGAGATGAAGTTGGGCCATGAAGGAGGAAGTATGCCCTCCCCTGCCAGAGGTCACCCATAGCTCTCCATGCATCTATCAACTTTTCCTAGAAATATGCCACCTGCTGCCCCCCACTTCTTACTGTATTCATTTTTATCAGACTGCTCTTCTTTTCTCCCTATTTCTCTTTTTAAAGATAGAGCCAGTGTTTTTCTCTGGTGATGCATATAGGGTGAAAGATGTGAAACTTTAAAACCAAAAAAGATACATATATATATATTTTTGGTTTTAAACCCAATGTAACTGTGGAAATGCCTGCTTTTTAAAAATGAATAAGGGAATAATAGGAACGGAAACCCAGGCAACAACATAGGGTCAGAGTTTGGTTAAGCATTGTGTTTTGAAAGGAATAGTGAACTGTTGTTGACTGAGTTTCTAGAGACATTGGGTCCTTCAGGGACTTGCCTCTGGATACTCTGAATTTTTAGTTTAGCACATTTTTTATACTGTTGTTTAGTTATTGTAGAAATGATGGCTGAAGGGAAAGAAGGGAGGTTAGATGTGAAAACCTGACTGAATGTGACTGACACAGAAAAAGCAGCTCCTCTAAGCAGATGTTTTCATGCCAGCATCTCACACTTGCTCTCATACAGATGCTTCTGTTTGAACTGCCAACCAATTTATTTATTTTTGTAACTTGGCGTCCAATAAAGTTCACTTTTTTTGATGATATAGATCTATGAGTTTTAACGAATGCAGAGTTGTAAAAGTATCACCATGAAATAGATACAGAACTGTTTCTTCACCCCTAAAATTCTTTTGTGCTCTTTTCTTGGTAATTAACCCTTTCTCCCCCCATACCGCTGATCTCTTTTCTCTCCCTGTAGTATTGCCTTTTCCAAAATGTCATACAAACATAATTGTAAAGTATGTACCATTTTGATTTTAGCTTCCTTCACTTAACATAATACATTCATGCTTCACCCATTTGTTGCATACATCAGTAGTTCATTTTTAAAAATTTTTTTATTGGAGTATAGTTGATTTACAATGTTGTGTTAGTTTCTGCTGTACAGCAAAGTGAATCAGTTATACATATACAAATATCCACTCATTTTTAGATTCTTTTCCCATATAGGTCATTACAGAGTATTTAGCAGAATTACCTGTGCTCTACAGTAGGTCCTTATTAGTTATCTGTTTTATATATGGTAGTGTGTATATGTCAATCCCAATCTCCCAATTTATTCCTCTCATTATTTTTTGATGGGTAGTATTCCATTGAGTTCCACACTATCCAGTTAATTTATTCATTTGCCAGTTGAAGAACATTCAGGATGTTTTCAGTGTTTGCAATCATGATTAAACCTGCCATAAACGTTTGAATACAGGTTTTTCTGTATCAGTTTTCATTTTTCTTCAGTAAAATATCTGGAAGTGGGATTGCTAGGTTATTAGATTCCTCTTGCTGTAACTAATTATTACAAATTTAGTCTCTTAAAACAACATAATGATATAGATTTATTCTCTTATGGTTCTGGAGGTCAGAAGTCTAGACTGGGTTGGCAGGGCTGTGTTTCTTCCAGAGGCTCTAGGGAAGAATCCACTTCCTTGCCTGTTCCAGCTTCTAGAAGCCAACCATCTTCCTTAGCCAGTGGTCCTGCATCATTCTGACCTCTGCTTCTGTGGTCACATCTCCTTCTGTGACTCTGTCCTTGCCTCCCTTATAATTACAGTGGGCCCATGTGGATAATCTCCCCATCTCAAGATCCTTAACTTAATCACAGCTTCAAGTTTCCTTCCAAGTCCTCTTTTACCAGATAAGGTAATGTACTCACAGGTTCTGGGGATTTGGATGTGGATGTCTTTGGAGTGGGGTAGGGGTGGGGCATCATCCTGCCTACCAAAACTGGGACATATAACAAGTGTATATTTAACTTTATAAGAAATTGCCAAAATGATGCTTTCAAAAGTATTATCATGCTATAAAGTTTTGCTAATATTTCCAGTTGGGTTAATAATATAGTCAGCTTGTTAATCAGGGTATGTTTCTGCGTCTGTTTGAATTTTTCTGCTGTATGTCAGAGAAAACCTAACACAAATCGGCTTACAGAAAAAGGAAAGTTATTGGCTTACATAAGTGAAAGGTCTAAGGCTGAAGTTGTGCTCTTGGCATTTCTGAATTCAGGACGCAAACATTGTCATCATTATTTAGTTTTTCTCTCTCTATTGGATTTGCATCATTTACAGGCTCCATGCAGTGGCAAGGAGATGACAGCAGCTCCAGATCTTATATTCTCTTTGGCTCAAGTCCCAGGGAACAAATGCCCAATTATGTCTCAGTATTTTCAGCAAAGGTCTGGCTGCTTCTTATTTTGCCAGTGGATCACATGACAATCCTGTGAACCAATCACTGTGGCCAGAGGATAGGATGTGCAGACTGGTCTTGGTTACATGATCTACTCTGGAGCAGGGCAAGGAGCTTAATCTGAGGACTGTGGACTGAAAATGAGAGCGGGATGGAGCCCAAACATAAAACAGAGGCTCTTTCTAGAAGAAGATATGGATGTTGGAGACACATTCTACAAATGTCCATTTTAATTTCTTGAACTTTAAATAGAGCTCTAGAATTAATTCTCCTCTAAGGAGGTTACTCTTTTGAGTGTAACACACTTTTGCACAATAAGGAAAGTAAGGAACCATGTTAACTGCAGTTATACCACCAGGGATTGCTTATAGACTCAACAGGGAGACAGGGAACTAGGGCTGTGCTAAAACCAACCTGTTCTGGCTCACACGCACTCCTCTTGTATGGACCTCTTCCCAGTGCTACATCTGGTCATTTCATGTTGATAGCTTGAAATAGGCCATGGTGAAGTATTTACACCACAGAAATTGGCAAATGTTACATATCAGGGCTTTATCCTCTAGAGTGCAGGTTGCTAAATATTTACCAGTACATCACTGCTGGCAGCCAATAGATAGCTGTATACAATACATATGATGGCACTGTGTGACAGTTTTAAATTAATTCAGGCTTTAATTGCAACAGGAGTTGAGAGAAGGGAAGTATCACCGTGTGTGTGTGTGTGTGTGTGTGTGTGTGTGTGTGTGTGTGTGTGTGTGTGTGTGTGTCCCTGCCCGCCCCCCCAAAAAAAAGACTTCATGGAGAAGAGGAGAGCTTCAATTGGACATTGCATTGGAGAGAATACACTTAAGTTTGAGTCTGTGGCTGTGCTTTCATGGTTTGTATGTTGGTCTCCTATCCAAGAAAAATTTTCATTTTTCACAAAATATTCTGTTTTCTTCTAAAAAACATCGTAGTTTCTTAAATTAACTTTTGGGTATGGTGTGAGCTAGAGGCCGAGGTTCATTTTTTTTCCTCCAGTGCCTTGAGAATATCAAGAACTCTCTTCTGACTATCATCAAGACATTATCACTGAATACTGCATATTCCCCATTCCTTTTTTTCTCTGGTTCTCAATTCCCAGCACTAGTTCTTTTAAATTCGTGAGGCTTCAGCCTACATAAGAACAGAGGTCTGATGTTCAAAATCACCTGCGAGTCTGGTCTGACGGTGAATCTTGCTCTGTAGTCTGTTCTACCACGAGCTGCTCTGATGCTAGATCATTGATCTGGGCACCATTTCCCCCATGAGGGACATGTAGGCGCTCCTGAAATATTAGCTGAACAAGAAGCATTCATTTTAACTTCAGCAGATTCTATGCAGATGTTCAGTGTTTTTAATATATCTTGCTCTCACTCCTGCTGCACCAAAACCCTACCTCAGTTCCTCAGGTTGTCCTCCGCAGGTTTATTCCACCCCTTCTATTCATGGGGTCAGCTGAAGATGAAAGATGATGTTCTTCCCAAGAAGAACTTCAGTGTCTTGAGCCTCATAACTTCTTGTGTAATTTCCTGTCAGTTCTCTCTTAGGGCACAGACTCCAAGAGCTGATTGATGTGGATAAGTTTCCTGCAGTTGAGATGCTCACTAACAATTTGCTGCCCAGCTCTACCGTATTCTTTTCACTTGAGTTTTCAGGGGAAAAGATCTTTTTCTTGAGCTTACTTGCACTCTAATGATTTATTTCTGGTGAAGCCTATTTGAAAAAATAATTTCATGGTTAGAATAAAATGCACATTTTAATTTAAAACACAGGTCTTTTTCTCCTGCTTATGAGCCCACTTTTACCTGCTAGAGTTCTAGATAGGTCTGGGGGGACATTTTGAAGACAAGTCGTAGGCATTTGGCATCTTAAGGGATAAAATAAGAGTAGTCTTTGAGAAGATTTAGCCTTCATTTTATGTACTTTCAGGCCACATACTGCAGTTTATGTGGAAGTTCAGTGAAAACATTAAGTGCTGGCACTAAGGGTTTTTAAGGATGTTTTTTCAAGGAAGGTTAAAAACACCATTGCTTAGAGTGCTTTAATAGTAGAGTGACCATTTGTGTGAAGTGGGTTATAAGCTTTTGGTCTGGAGTTGAGGGAAGATCTTCAGAGGAGAGAAATCATGGAATAGGGGAATAGGCCTCATTTTTCAGGCCATATAAATCTAGGTCTGAATTCTGACGTTGCTTGTGACGTATGCATTTGACTTACACTCTTTGGGTCTCAGACTTTATTTGTCAAATGGACATACTGAAGCTACCTCAAGGTGTCATTATTATGAATGAAATAAAGGTATGTGAAGTTGTTAGCCTGTTGCCTGGTACTCAACAAATATTGCTCATTATCCTTTTTCCTTAAGAGGAAGACAGAATAGGTATGGGAAAAGTTTGGAAAAATTCCCAAACGGGGCTTGTTATGCCTTAATAGGACTAAGTAACACTTATTTTTCTTTTGGGGGAACTGATGGGACTAATGTTATGATGCCTCTTCCATCTGCCCAGTCATGGAGGGAATAACACATGCTGTGACACTCAGGGATGCTTAGACTGTGGAAGAGTCTCATAGAGGATGAAAGTAGGCCAGGCTAAATGTAGATATATTGGCATTAAATTTTAGAGGATAAATACTATGTGAAATTCTCTCTTTGCGTTTAACATTTCCATGTCATTACAATCAAACAGCTCAAAGAAAGGCCTGACAGAGAAAGAAGAAACCCAAAGTTTCGGAAGACCTGAAAAAAGGCCCCCACTTTGCATAGGAATCCTATCTATAGCAGACCCAGTGGACCTGCTTGAACAAATTTGGTTACAAGGAGTAGACCACCCTTAAGGCATCCTATTTCATTTCTGACCCTTAAGGCATCCTATTTCATTTCTGAACAGCTGTAACTATTAGAAATGCCTTTATATTTAGTCAAACCCAACACCTTTGTGCTGCAATGTTTGTAGCACGTTTGCACAATGTGCTGCAAATGTGCTGCAAATGTGCACAGTGTTTGCACACAACCCCTTTGTGCTGCATTTCAGTACTAGAGTCAGTTTCAACTGTCTTCTATTTCTTTTTCTCCCCAAGTTTTACTGAGATATGATTGGCTTATAACATTGCATTAGTTAAGGGGTACAACATAGTGAATATTATATATATAATATATATATAAATGATTAACACAGTTTAGTTAGCATTCGTCACCTCACAGACTTATAATTTTTTTCCTTGTGATGAGAACTTTTAAGATCTACTCTCAGCAATTTAAAAATATAGAATACAGTATTATTAACTAAATTCACCAAGCTGTACATTACATCCCCAGAACTTATTTATCTTATACCTGGAAGTTTGTACCTTTTGCTCACCTTCACCCATTTTGCCCACCCCTCCACCCCTCACCTCTGGCAACCACCAATCCTCTGTGTAATTGGGTTCGTTTTTTTTAGATTCCACATATTAAGTGAGATCATACAGAATCTGTCTTTCTCTGACTTATCTCATTTAGCATAATGCCCTCAAAGGGCATCCATATCACAAATGGCAGGATTTCATTCTTTTCTATGGCTGAATAATATTCCATTATATGTATGTATATGTGTATAATATATATTTTAATATAATATAATATATCACGTTTTCTTTGTTTATCCCTTGATGGACACTTTAAGTTGTTTGCATATATGGCTATGGTAACTAATGCTGTGATGAACATGGGGGTGCAGATATCTTTTTGAGACAGTGATTTCATTTTCCTTCTGATAAATACCCAGAAATAGAATTTCTGGATCATATGGTAGTTCTATTTTTAATTTTTTGAAGAACCTCCATACGATTTTCCATAGTGGCTGCACCAATTTACATTCCCACCAACAGTGCACAAGTGTTCTCTTTTCTCCATACCCTCATCATCACTTGTTATTTCTTGTCTTTTGATAATAGCCATTCTAACAGGTATAAGGTGATAGCTCATTGTAATTTGATTTGCATTTTCCTGATGATTAGTGATGTTGAGCACCTTTTCACGTAATACCTTGATCACGTTTCATGGCCATATGTATGTTTTCCTTCGAAAGATATCTATTCAGTTTCTTTGCCCATTTTTCAGTCGGATTATTTGTTTTTATTTGTTTTTGTTCATTTTTTGCTGTTGAGTCGTATGTCTTCTTTATTTATTTTACATATTAACCAGATATATGACTCGCAGATATTTTCTTCCATTCCATAGGTTGCCTTTTCATTTTGTTGATAGTTTCCTTTGCTGTGCAGAAGCTTCTTAGTTGGATGTAGTCCCATTTGTTTAGTTTTGCTTTTGTCGCCTCAACTGTCTTGTATTTCTTCAGAGGAGTACCCAGGGAATGTTTGTAGGCTTAATTCCCCTTTGCATGCACCAGAAAGAACTCTTTCATGACCGTGGGCTGTTGTCCTGAGCAACAGTGTTGTACAGAGTATTTTGCAGTTAATGTGAGTATGAGGATGGGGCAGAGGGATAACGAGGCAGCCCTGGGAAGCTCATTCAGTACAATGTCATCACCACTATTGGAATAGCTACGCAAAGTCCAGGCAGCCCACTTGGTAGCTTGAACACCTAATTCTTTCAAAGCACTTAAGATTCAGTGATATTTTCTCAGAAGATCTCAGTAGAGGTAACTTTTTTTTCAGTTAATTATCTATAGGAGAATATGATAATTATATTTCCGAAGGTCTCCTGTATTTCTGCATTTAGATCCTTGATGTTGCTCTTTGAAACTTCAACTACTGGTAAAGGAAATGTGCTCGAAAGAAATGCCATTTGAATTGGGACCTGTTAAAAGCCTGGCTGTGAGAGGACTAACTCTTCAAATAATACTGATTTATTAATGTACTGTATCTGTTAACTGCCCTTTGCCGGAAGTCCCAAAAGGAAGCAGGAATCTTAAGGAAATGTTTGTAGCTTACTTAATAAAAACAAAAATAATAAAAGTCATCTTTCTGAGGACAAAGCTTTCTGAGAAGCAGATTTATTAAACGCCACTCTTGAATGGGTGCTGAATTTTGACCCTCGCTAGTTGGCGGAGGCACTTCCAATGGTTTTTTTCCATAAAATAATTAGCTTCAAATGTAATTAAGTCTTATAATTGGAAGGAACCTTAAAGATAGTTTTGTTCAATCTCCTTCATGTTCCAGGTAAGAAAACTAAAATAATTTTTTAATGGGTAATTGTTGCATGCCTATTGTATTCCAGGCACTGTGGTAGGAACTGGGGATGTTGTGGACAAGGCAAGGTTGACTAGTTAGACTAATAAGAGAAGTCATGGATTAGTTAGTGCAGACAGAGCTGGACTGGCCCTCAACCTGCAGTTGCCTTGCCCATTGGTCTTGCCTCCAACCCTCACCAACTCCACCAACATCTTGAGTTGCTTATTCCCATTTGCTTTTCCACCCTCTCACTTCTGCTTTCATATTGTCTGAGAAGAACGGTGGTTCTCAACACTTGGTGTTCTCTCCTCTCCCTCAAGTGCACATGTGAGTGCACACATGTGATTTTCCCTACCATCTCAGGGCATGTACAGTGCTCTTGAAGTCCACAGGCATCAGGACAGGAAACTCTGTATCTTGGTGATATATGCTAGAACAGTAGCCACACAGACAACTTTATGGGCCATCTGCTTTGTACTGGGGAATTTTGTGGGGTCTGCAGTAGTTTTACTATTGGTGAGAATTTTATCAATCACTCAATAAATCAGTCAAATCAAGAAGTAATTGACAAACCATTTTCCAAGCACTGTGCAAAGATACAGAATTTTAAAATACAGTCCTTGTTTTACTTATGAGGAAATTACGTTTTAGAGATGTTAAAGAGATGTAAGTAACAAGTGCCCACAGCCTCTAGGTAGGGAGACCAGGGTTTGAACCCAGGGTTTCAAACTCTACTTCTAGGGCTTTTCCGTCCCCACAGTAGGTACTTTGAAGTGTCAGAAATACCTCCAGAGTGGAGACACTTTTTTTTTTAAACTATCTAACAGGCCACAGGTGTTTTAGGAGTCTGGAAGTGAGGGAGATAGCAGTAAGGACCGGAGAACACAGAGGGAACTTCCCACATAGACAGTCCATCAAAGGATGAGTAAGATGTAGATAAGTGGAATAGGATCAAAATGGTTAATATTAATTTCACTCAGATGTTTTTAGAAGGATGGGAATTAGTTTGAAGCAGAAAGAGCAAATTGCTAATATAATAATTTCTGTGACTTCAAACCCAGTTTTAAATACAGGTGTGTTTATTTAGGTAATCAGTGATTTTCTTTTCTGCTTACATCTGATATTTTAAGATGGAGGAAAAAAGGTACCTGGTCAATTCGCCACACATTTAATTATTTGTTACTTAGAAATAATGGAGAATAATTAACAATAAATAGTCCTTACTTTCAGGAAACTTAGATTCTGATTGGGGAACAGTGATTTCAACTATACCTGAAGAATTTAAAATATAAAAATTCTTGACAATTTTTGATCCTTTTAATACTTTTTTTTTTCAGACTTTGGTTAGGAAGTAAAATAAGCAAAATTAAACCACTATTTTTACAATGGCTCCCAAATACATTTTCACTTAAAACAGGCAAATATCACTCAGAAATTTTAAGAGGCTAACAACATGGTATACATCTTTTAAGGTGCTATACTATCCGTGGTTCCTATTTTATCTGAAGCAATTAAATTGGTCTATAACTTAAGATGATCCCACTGAGAGAACTTTTAAGCTCTTAACTTGCCTTGATCCGAAGCGCTGTTGCCTGAATGTTCAGGGTATAAAAAATAATTAGAGCCTATGTTGGAGTACCATGCTAAGTGCTTTATAAGAAGTATCTTGTTTGATCTATATAATGGTGGTATGCTGCACTGCTATTGCTCCTGTTCTACAGATGCGAAAATCAAGAAAGGAAGCTGTTAGGATAGTCGCGTTAGGGGCAAAAAGGCTTGAGGAATTTTACGCTCCAGATATTCAAGTACAGAGAGTTTGTAGTAATGACAAATAATTTCATCTTACCATTTTATCTAATAATCTTTTATTTGTTCATAATTAAAAGAAAGGAGGATTGAAATTGCAGCAGTGCCTTTGGTTCACCCTTACATTTGAACGTACAAATCTAGAACTTCTAAGCTAGAAATTCTAGTACGTCCGTGTTTTTGCAGATTGTAGACTATGATAAGAAGCCATTCTACTATATAATAATTAAAAAATAATAATTAAAATACATTGTAATATTTTGTATCTTAATTACTTGCAATATTATATGCACTGTGTGGAAATGCATTATATACATTATATGGGAACTATGCATTGCATTGTCATCACACTTCGTTAGCTAGTTGTGAACCTGTTTCCCTCGTTTGAATGCAGCTTGCTTTCTTGGCAGCTCAGAGAGGTTAAATAAGTTGCTCAACTTGACACACTGGTTAGTGAAGAACCAGGATTCAAATCCAGGCCTGAATGACTCCAGAAGCATATGCCCTTCACTGTGCTTTGCTTTTACCCTGACTCAAAATTTACTTTTTATCACACTAGTTTTATCCAAGTTTGAATTGTAAATACAAATACATTGGAATCATTGTATATGTAAGACCATAAAGAGCATACCTTGGGAAGTTATGGGCCAGAATAAACTGTATGTACATGACTTATCATCATTAGCTAGAGAACCATCACCCTGTGCTGTGGTCCTATGAAATTATTTATGGAAACTCAGCCAAACAAAACACAGCGGAAGCTATCCATTGTGTATGCAATAACATGTTAAATGAGATAATCTGTTTTGTTTTGGTCAAACACTCAAGAAAACTGAAGGCTCAAATTCTCACTTTCCAAAGTGAGGTTTGAATCTATTTAACCTGAACCACTAAAGAAGAAGGTCAAAAAACCGATTGGCGTCTTCATCTTCCTGCCAAGATGGAATAACAGGTGTTAGTTTTACTCTCCCTCGTGGGAGGCTGGAAACAGTGCTGTTCCCACCAACCACCTTGAAAAACTTCATGATATACGAGACTTTAAATAGAGCCTTCCGAAGGGTTTAGTCTCAGTATTGGGGAATGATTAGCCCGAGACTGACTACTACCCTGGTCCCACCTAACAAATCTTAAAAAAAATTTTTTTTCTATTGAAGTATAGTTGATTTATGATGTTGTGTTTCAGGTGTACAGCAAAGTGATTCAGTTATACATACATATATATCTATTTTTTTCAGATTCTTTTCCCTTAGAGGTTATTACAAAATATTGAGTATAGCTCCTTGTGCTATACAGTAGGTCTTTGTTGGTTATCTATTTTATATATAGTAGTGTGTGTATGTTAATCCCAAACTCCTAATTTATCCCTTCCTCCCTTTCCCCTTTGGTAGCCGTAAGTTCCCACCTAACAAATCTTAAAAGTAAGACCTGAAAGCGTCAAACTATTTCTAAGTGATTTAACCACAGTGAGATGCCACTATACAACTATTTGAGTTGCTAGAAGAAATATCTGACCATACCAGGTATTAGCAAGGATGTGTAGGAACTGGAATGCTCATATACCATAGGCGGGAATGTAAGATGCTATACCCACTTTGAAAAACAGGCAGTTTCTTATAAAGTTAAACATACCCCAGCCATTCCACCCCTAGGCACTTGCCCAGGAGAAATGGAAAGTTGTCTTTACAAAGATTTGTACATGAATATTCACAGCAGCTTTATTTACAAACGGCCTCAAACTGGGAGCAAACTGTCCGTCAGTAGGTGAATAAACAAATCGTGGGATAGCCATACAATGGAAAGTATGTTGATACTAAAGGAGTGAACTATTGCACATGAATGAATCTCAAAACACTATGCTGAATGAAAGAAGTCAAAAAAAGAGTACACACTTTGCACAACAATGTGCATGTACACTCAAAAAGGGTTAAAATGGTAAATTTTATGTCATGCTTATTTTGCCACAAAAAAAGGGTACATATTCTGTGATTCTTTTATACAAAAGTCTAGAAAATCACCTAATCTATAGTGACAGAAAGCAGACCAGTGGTTTCTGAAGGGGTCAGGCGGGAGAAGGAATGATTACAAAGGGGGATGAGCAAACTTTTGGGAGTGATAGACACCAATCCCATTTTTCCAACAGCATTTGCTCACTCTGTGTCTTTGTGTCCCATTTTGGTAATTCTCACAATATTTCAGATGATTTCATTATTACTGTACTTGTTTGGTGATCTGTGATCAGTCAGTGACTTTTGATGTTGCTATTGCAAACAAGATTGACTCGCTGAAGGCTCAGATGATGGTTAGGATTTTTTAGCAATAAAGTTATTTTATTTTATTTTATTTTTTGCAGTACGCGGGCCTCTCACTGTTGTGGCCTCTCCCGTTGTGGAGCACAGGCTCCGGACGCGCAGGATCAGCGGCCATGGCTCACGGGCCCAGCCGCTCCGCGGCATGTGGGATCTTCCCGGACCGGGGCACAAACCCGTGTCCCCTGCATCAGCAGGCGGACTCCCAACCACTGCGCCACCAGGGAAGCCCGATAAAGTATTTTTTATTTAAGGTATGTACCCTTTTTAAGACAAAATGCTATTGCACACTTAATAGACTACAGCATAGTGTAAACATAGCTTTTGTATGCATTGGGAAATCAAAAACTTTGTGCGACTCTGTTGTGATATTTGCTTAATTGCGGTGGTTTGGAACCAAACCTGCATTATCTCTGAGGTATGCCTATATTAACTGCTTTAAAATGTGTTCAGGATTTGTTTTAATCAGGCATGGTAAGGCATGCAGACATGGAAAATGTTGTCATGAAGGAAGAAATGTTTGTACTCACAGATCCCTGGAAACAGAAGGCATGTTATGCCTCACAGGGTGGCATGGGAAAGCAACTGAGTCAATCGGAAGGCAGAGAGAGTGAGGGGAAAACGTGGGCAAGAGCCTTTTTGGTGATTTCTGTGGGAAAAGCAAGGCAAGGCAGAGAAGACGGGTTTAGGATTAGCTAGTTTGAATAATCTCAACAGGCCCTGGGGTGTAAGGGCTTCTCCTACTTGTCTGATACCTGGCACTGGGGTGATTAGGACAGGTGGAGAGTGGCTTGGCATATGAGAGCACTGTGAGGGTCCGATAAAGGAGATGGTAGTGGAGGTAGGGGTTCTGGGTTGGCTGGTTTGCTTTTGAAGAGCATGCTCTTGGGCACATGTTCGCTGCTCTAGGAATTAGCCAACCTTGGGAGGGGTAGTCCCTTCCTGTGTCAGCAAGACCTCAAGATGTCAAAGCAGCAGGAAATACAGAAAATGAAAACCATGACTGATACATGAGAAGATGAATCATGTATATTGCCCAAGGTTTAGACTAAGCCCAGGGATAGAATGGACCATGGAGCAGGTTTAATGGGCAGTAGTGCTTTTGGGATAATTAAAACATAGATTTTTATAAGATAGGGTCTCTGAAATTTTCCTGTGCATACAGATCACCAGGGATTTTGTTAAACTGCAGATTCTCATTTAGAAAGTCTGGAGTGAGACCTGAGAACCTGCATTTCTAATAAGCTACAGTGCTGCTGGTGTAAGGTAACCCATTATACAGCAAGGTAGTAAGTGGTTGAATGAACAGTGGGTAGGGATCTGGGTTGAAGTTTTGGTTCTGCTACTTGGTAGTTGGATGATCCTGGATAGAGTTACTTAAGATATGGAAGCCTTATACTCCTTACACATAAGATGGGAGTAATAATAATATCTACCTCAGAAGATTGTTGTGTTGGTTAAATGAAGTATTACTTAATGGTGCGTAATGAAAGGCAGTCAAAAGTAAGAAGAGTGGGGGTGGATTTCTAAGATAATTTAGTGTTTCCTAAGTTGCGAGAGTGGGACAATTTACAGATCTTATTCTTGCAAGGATCTCCTTTGCCATCTGTCTGATGAGAAGATTTTTAGCTTCTGTGTTTGCAGGGATGGGAAGAATTCACTTGGAGGCCATTTTGTTTCTAGACTGCTCTGTTCATTTCAAAGAATTTCTGCTATTTGGAGATAAAATTAGCTGCTATCAAGTAGTTACAGGTCTGTCCCCTGAGGCAACACAAAAGAAGAAGTCTTCACCCTTCCGATCCCCTCTCATTTTTCTGATACCTCCAGAGTTTCACACTTAACCAAGCCCACTCAGTTATTCACAATTACCGTGTTTCCTGTGGTTGATACAACCTTGTGTGATAAGAGGTAAGTGTCTGTTATAGTTCATCCCCCCCCCCCAAACTCATTACAGTGAGACACTCAGACAGAAGTATAAACACATTTTTAACCAAGCATGCACAAAAACAATCACACAATCTACAGCAAACTTAATACATTCTTGACTCTCAGTCCTTGTAAGGGCTCCAACAGCACTTTGTATGAAAGAGTCACTTGGTAAGGACAGTATCCCAGTGGTAGGAATCATTTAATCTTCTAGATAAAGACTAATTCCTCTGAGAAGCAGCCAGGACACAGAGGTTGAGAAGTCTGTGCCCAGGATGCTGTTCTGAAGAGTATAGGCTCTTGAGCTCTTACATCTTGTTTCCTCCTACAAAGGGAGCAGGATTTAAAAATATTCATGAATTTGAATAAAGCTTTGGTTGGTTGTTCATAAGGAACAGAACTTCCCCACTCAGTTTAGGTGAGGGAAGATATATGATCAGGGAACAGGGATGTTTCATAGAATTCAAGGGCAGAAATCACAGCTAAGGCTGATGAGAGACTGGAGCTAGAAGTGTAACCTTCAGTGACCAAGGCCTTCCCATCTCCCTTGGTCTGGTATCCTATGACCTCTTGCTTACCCTTCCCTGAAGTTTGCTTCACATTTTCCTTTTTCTATAGAATATATCTTCCATTTTGCTGTCGTAAGACCCATCCTGGTCATCTTCAAACTCTACCTTCAGCCCCTGGGTCTGTGTTACTTCGAGACCAAGATACTCAGCCTACTAACTATGGTCTCTATCCCAGTTCCAAGTTGTGAGGACAGAAGTGGATTGACCCGGCCTGAATCAGCTGTCTCCCCTTGCTCCAACCAGCAGTGGGTAGGGCAAAGGGACTCGAATAGCCCTAGGGCCAGTTCCCAGTCGGTAAGAGCACAGTACATGGGCAGGAAATTTTTTTTTTTTGTATAGACTTTATTTTTTTTAACATCTTTATTGGAGTATAATTGCTTTACAATGGTATGTTAGTTTCTGTTTTATAACAAAGTGAATCAGCTATACATATACATATATCCCCATAACCCCTCCCTCTTGCTTTTCCCTCCCACCCTCCCTATCCCACCCCTCTAGGTGGTCACAAAGCACCGAGCTGATCTCCCTGTGCTATGTGGCTGCTTCCCACTAGCTATCTATTTTACATTCGGTAGTGTATATATGTCCATGCCACTCTCTCACTTCGTCCCAGCTTCCCCTTCCCCCTCCCCGTGTCCTCAAGTCCATTCTCTACCTCTGTGTCCTTATTCCTGTCCTGATGGGCAGGAAATTTGAATGCCATGTCTGCTCTGGTTGTGCCACTAATCTATCAACCATCAGCACTGTTTTGTTAACCAAGAAACTCAGTGAGCATACATTTTGTGTGTTCCTCACAAACAGCTGGTAAGTATGAATCAGGACTTTGGCAGAGGGGGCCCTCTTGTTTGTCATTGATTGATTGCAGTTGATTCCTCTTAATCAGTAATCTTTGAAGGGGGCTGTAGAATCATCTGTAAATTATACTATCTGTATCCTTACCCATGTATTTCTACTTTGTCTATAAAGCTCTAATGAATGCCACTGATAATCTCTCTCTTTTTTAAAACATTATTTATATATTTATTTACTTATCTTTGGCTGCGTTGGGTCTTCGTTGCTGCGCGCGGGCTTTCTCTAGTTGCGGGGAGCGGGGGCTGCTCTGCGTTGTGGTGCGTGGGCTTCTCATTGCGGTGGCTTCTCTTGTCGCAGAGCACGGGTTCTAGACATGGGACTTAAGTAGCTGTGGTGCATGGGCTCAGTAGTTGTGGCTCGCGGACTATAGAGCGCAGGCTCAGTAGTCGTGGTGCACGGGCTTAGTTGCTCTGCGGCATGTGGGATCTTCCCAGACCAGGGCTCGAACCCGTGTCCCCTGCATTGGCAGGCGGATTTTTTTAACCAGTGTGCCACCAGGGAAGTCCCAGTGATACACTCTTAGTGTTAAAGTCATGTGGGAAAGAAAATTAGATCAACAGGTGTGAGCATCAGAAAGAGTCCTTGGAACAACAGAAGGAACCCTGTGTTTACAATCAAGTCTCTTTCTCTCTGACACTTATTGGATAGTTGACCTTCTTATACTCTCTTCCAGTCTAATCTTTAAATCTGTAAACCAGGAATTATAGTTCTTATTTCCAAGTCATAGATATTAAATGAGATAATTATGAGGTTATTTATGTCTTCTAAGGTGAACTATTAAAGTAGGAAACTGAAGAAATTGAGTATGGTCTTACTGGGGTTTCTTCCATAACACTCACTCCTCTTTTGTGGACCGTGACGCTGAGATATGCGAAAAGATGTTGAAGAAATTATGTTCCCTCCCGCCACCATATCTCTCCAGGGACACAGACTCTTCCAGGGATGGGGAAGGCCACATTCTATTTAATTTTTTGATCTTTCACATTTTTAGCTTATAAATTGTGTGGGATTTTTTAAGAGGAGAGCAAAATGGTGTGTTTTGGGTAAAGCGGGACATCAAGAGAGTCTGAGAAAGGGGCTACAGTTGCGATGACGGTGATTGATTTTATGTGCTCAGAATCTCCCAGGGCCTTAGCACAACTGCTAAAAAACAGATCCCAAAGCAAGGTCCTAATATTTCCCACATTTTGTTCTTGAAAGACTGATAAAATTACCTCAAGGTGAGATGTTTTCATTGTTTTCCCTGAATTGAAGCTCTTACACCTTCAATCTTGTACATGTCATAGACAACAAAGACCATTAGTTTAAATGTTACAAAAACTACATGCCATTTAAAGCAAGCACTTGGACTTGAAATGAGCTCCATTGCATTTAATGCATCTTTTCTAGAGACATTTTATTGACCAGACAGCCAGGTTTGTAAAGTAATGTCAAGAAGATCTGCCTTATATGTCCTCTCTTAATAGCCCTACTACTCCATTAAATTTGCTCTCTTTTTTTAAACATCTTTATTAGAGTATAATTGCTTTACAATGGTGTGTAGTTTCTGCTGTATAACAAAGTGAATCAGCTATACATATACGTATGTCCCCACATCTCCTCCCTCTTGCGTCTCCCTCCCACCCTCCCTATCCCACACCTCTAGGTGGTCACAGGAGTTACTGCTTACATGGAGAGAACAGGAATTCATATATTGCACGTATAGAACTGTTGCTTTCAAGCCTATCTTCCAGAATACTTAAAGGCATAGCAGGTGTCAGTATAGCCCTTTGATAAAGCCATTTTCTTTAGTCAGTCCTCTCCTTTCTAGAACTCCAGTATTTGAACAGGGTATTATTGGGCCATCTTGAAAATCTGCCGGAATCATTTGGAAAGGAAACATGTTTCAGTACTGACTTCAATAGAAACACAGAGTTCCTACATGAAAGGCTTTTGCTTTTAGCTTGCACAGCCATAGGGAGACTGAAACGGTGGCTGATTACTCTCAGAACTGGTAGAGCATTCAAAGGGTATCTGTCAGAAAAGCAGGCAGTGTGTTTGGGTGTGTGATGTCACCTGGGGTAGCCTTGTTCGGCATCCTGGATATTGAGTCCTTTACCTCTGCCCCCTGCTGCAGGCTCCAGAGCCTGGCGCACAAAGTGTTCGGCCCAAGGTCTTCAGCCTTTTTAACAAGCAGCAACTAAATGAGAAGAGATAGATACTGCTGGAGGTGTGATGTTTTAAGATTCTTTGGTGGCAGGTTTCAAAAAAAACCTACTGAAATGACTTTGTATTAGTTCAAATAAAGCTTGATGTTGTGTCACTTAGAGCCTGTAAAGTCTTAACATAAGAGAAATCTATTTCTTGAGTTTGTAAAGTCTGCTTGGTGAGGGTGGCATGGCTGCTCCAAACGTTCTTTCAGGACCTTAGGCTGAGGAGGTGCTGACATCTTCAGCACGTGACTTTCACCATTGTCCCTGGTGTTGACCTTTAACTGGCCTATGAGGAGAGAGAACTAGTGGAGAATCATAGGGGAGGTTTTTTAGCCAAGTCTGAAAGTAGAGAATATCACTTCCTCTCATTTTATTGGTCAAGGCCCAGTCACATGACCACCGCTAACTGCAGTGAAGCCTGGGAATGTAGTTTGGCTGTGTGCCCAGAAGGAAGGGGAATGGCTTGGGAAACATCTGGCCAGTCTGCCACCTAGCTTAAACCACATGGCATTTATGACAAGAGCATAGGGGTTCTCACAGAATCCTAGGCCTTCAGGAAGGGAGTGGGCCTAGAAATAGGACAGTACTCTCTGTCTCTGTCTCTCTTTCTCTTGATATCTTTCTTTTTGTTTTTGTGCCACTGCTTCCTTCCACCCTTTCTGTGTCTCTCTGTGCACTTTTTAAAAGGCTGCTCCTTTATCCACAAGGCAGAATATGGCTGTCCCACAGCCCAGTTCTCACATTATGGTCGTGACTGCACGCAGCGCTTAACTACCTTCTGAATTCCAATTCCAAATTTCTAGGCAAGAGAATGTGATTGGCCCAGGCTGCCTCAGTTCCACCAACTGAGACCAACAGTCAGGGACCCAAAGTGCAGACCTGGCTTCTAGATCCCCAGCCCACTACCACCGTGACCCTGTGGAAGAAGGAGATGGTGTTCAGAAATGGATGGTTTTGAGCTGGACCACTCAGACTATCCAGATGTTAAAACGGCAGGTTTCAGAAGTGACTCAGGAGTTTGTAGCCACAGACTGCACTGCAAGAAGGCAAGAGGTGACATTCTCTTGGCTGACCTCTGATATCTCCACTTCTCTATCACCCATATCTTTGCATTTGTCATTTTGTGACATTATGTACATCCCAGCTAAGCTAGTCTTACCACCACTTCTCTGTCTTGGGAAGGAAAGAGTCACTTCCATGTATATAAACATGCAACAGGCCTAGTTTTTATTTAGAGGATTTTTCATTTTCTATAGGGCTGGCTCCTTCAAGCCTATAAAACCAGTGACCTAAATATGAAATTAACGAAGCATGCAAGAGAATGGAGAAGCTAGAAGGATTTCCCTTATCCTGGAGTCTGTGGTATTCTGTCACTTATGGAATGTTCTGTTCTAAGATTCATCATGTTTTTAAGGTGAAGGAAAAATACATCTAGATACAAGTCTGACTCATTTTGGTTTTCACTGTGGTCTTACGAAGTGCTTATTGTATGTTGGAGAATCAAGGCTCAGTTTGGTGATTCACTTAATGCCTTTGAGCCTCCCTCATTTGTAAAATGGAGATAATAATACATTACTCAGGGATGCTGGGAAGGTTAAATATAATAATCAGTGTTAAAAAGCTTTGTAGAGTCTTCAACATAGAATGGAATTAGCATATGAATTAGCATATGACCCGGCAATTCCACTCCTAGATACGTACCCAACTTAGTAGAAAACAAGTGTTCAAACAAAAACTTGTACGTGAATGTTTGGCTGTTCACAATAGCCAAAAGTGGAAACAACCCAAATGCCCATCAATTGATAAGTAAATAAATTATGATATATCCGTACTATACAATATTGTCCAGCCCTGAAAACAAATGAAGTGCTAATACATGGATAAGTCTTGAAAACATGCTAAATGAAAGAAGCCAGAATTATATCATCTGGGCCACATATTATATGATCCCATTTCTGTGAAATATCCAAAATAGGAAAATCTGTAGGGATAGAAGGAAGATTAGGGTTTTTAGGGGATGGGGAGGGGAAATGGACAGTGATTGCTTAATGGGTAGAGGCTTCCATTTGGGTTGATGAAAAAGTTCTGAAACTGGATAGTGGTGGGATTGTTCAATATCTTGAGGGTACTTAATACTACTACATTGTACACTTTAAAATGGTTGAAGTAGTAAGTTTTATGTTACTTCTATCTTATCACAATAAAAAAGATCACCTAATGGCCCCACTCCCTTTTAAAAAAAGCTTTGTAAGTGCTGAAGTGCTATACAAGATTAGATCACCCATGGGTTTTTTTGTTTGTTTATTTTTTGCCTTTTATTAAGGTGGCTGTCTTTGGTGGCTCCAAGCATTTCATTTCTCCATGATGCTTGTTTTCTCATAACCTCTCAACGCCCCAGTCAAGGACCAGTTCCAATCCTTAACTCAAGGTTTTTCTCCTTGGTCCTATGAGGAAATGTTCATCATAGTAGTTTATTCAAGAAGGAAGAGAGGTAGATAGATGCTGCTTCTAAGTTTTCCAAGAAATAATCAATGAATCTTTCTTCAGCTGGTGGCTACCTAGCTTTCTGCAAAGTAATCTAAAGATGAGGGTGCACAGTAAAAAGAAACAAAGCAAGAAAAGGTCTAGATTCTGGATAGTGGCAGGGTTCATTAGTGCTTGTTACCCATTTCCAGTTTTTCTCTTCTTTGTGGGCATGTAGGAAGGCTAGACTTCCCAGCTCCCTTCGTGCCTAGGCAGGTTGATTTGGCTAATGCTAACAAATGACATGGAGACATTTAAGAGACAGTGTGCCACCTCCTGCTCCCTTTTCCTCTGCTGCAATGACCCTTCCACAGGGTACCAAAGGGGAATGGAAAAGCCTTGCTAGTGTAGGGATATCAATGGGAGTGATTTAGACTGATCTTTGAGCCTGAGCAGAAAAGAAGGGGTCTGCCTGTCTAGGACCAAACAGGATCCCTAGGGGAGAGGGCTTCCAGGAGATTCTAGTATCCAGACCACCCCTTTCCCCAACCTCCTTGGAACCTTCATCCCTGTTAAGACCAGTCAGTTGGAGGGGGTGCATTGCTAGACAGGTCACTGGGGACCAAAGAATGAATAGCACAGTCTCTGCCATCAGGAAGCACACAATCCAGTGGAAGAGACAGAAAAGGGAGAGATGCTTATAATACAGTGGCTAAGTGTGGCAACAGAGGTAAATCCAGAGAGCTGTGGAGGGCACAGGTGGACCCTGCCACCCGGTCTGATGAGCAGGGGGTTAGGGAAGGCTTCTAGAGAGAGATGAGCTGAGACTGGGATGGGTTGGGCTGTGAGGAATTTGGAAGAGAGGTTTTGTTCTCACTCTAGAGATGACATCAGAAAAACGTGGGGCTTGGGCATTTCGATGTGGAAATCCATTCATTTCTCATCACACTTCCTTATATGTGGTGGAAGCTCTAGTCCTGTTGGGAGGGGAGTTTTCTTGGTAGTAGTTCTAAGAGAGGGTAGAGCATGGTGCTTGTTAGTTCTGCTACAGGATCAGAGAGCCCCTTCAATGTTCGCTTAGCCTTTTTTTAACTGTGTGACTTTGGGAAAATTACTTCTTTATGTCTCAGCATTTGCTTTTTTTTTTTTAAATATGAAAATGTGGGTAATAATCTGTTGTTAGGATTGAAGATTACTCCTCAAAGCTTGTTAGCGTTTACAATGATATGGTTAAATGCATGATGGCAAGTTGTTTTAAGACCTTAAGTAACATACTGACACAGTTTTACTGGAAAAGTACTTTCCAATTCCAAATGACTGACCCAAAAGAAACATGGGGGGACCCAAACTACTTAGGTGGGAGACTACAACTTCATTTTAGCAGTGTTAAATTATTATGGTCATTTTCTGGCTCCCACTGAAGAGGAAGCTTGTCAGTGGGATACAAGGTATGCTTTGTAGGTAGGGATATAGAGCTTCTCTTATAGGTCTCTGTCCTCATTTACCCTGTTTAGAAATTCATAACCAGTTGAGTTACATCTATCCTCTGTCTTTGATCTTTGACTAAGAGGAGCATCCTTGGGACGTAGTTCCGGATAAGGATTCTGTGCACATGGTTCCTTCATGGGCCTCTCCGTGGAGCCCTCCTCTTCTGTCCAGTCCTCAGAAGCCCTTGTGGAGAGGTGACACTGGGCAGACACCCAGGTGCTCCTGGAGAGGAAGCTTAAGGGCAGAAACTGTTGCTTCTAGAACTTGTACGCAGGGGCTGAGAACTGACTGTCCTTAAATCCGAAACCTCTATACCTCTGGGTATTACACAGGATATTGCAGTGGGCAGGGGGAGGGAGATTCTACTCCTGAGACTCCCAGGACTCAAGAATCTTCCAAAACTGTATAATCAAGCCCTTGAATAAGCTCTTAATGAGGCTGTCAATCTGTAGACCACATACCTTGGCAGAAATTGGGACACGCTAAGTGGAAGGAATTAATCAAGGTTTGTGGATTGGATGGTGGGTCACTTGCCTCCTAATGTTTGAAAAGGAATGGGGCACTGAAAGTATCTTTTGAATTACTTTGGTATCAAGGTAAGTGGATATTAAAATGTGGGACCCTCCTTGACAGCTTCAGGCTGCTTTTCAGAGAGCTAAACTTACAGGATGGCATGTAATTAATGTCAAGAAGCTGTTATAAGTTGACATCATTCTGAAAAGCACAGAGTCTGAAAGGACTGAGTATATTTCTGGGAAAGATATTTTTCAGGAGGTTATAGTGGGCTGAGGTGTTCTTTCCGGGTGGTGATTTATGATGTCACATTAATCAAGGAGGGTCATTGCGCATCCACAAGTGTGAGGACAGTCAGTTGCAGGCCTGTTCTCTCCTCCCTGGTAGAGCCCTGGGCATAAGGAACATGCAGTGTCTAGTGAATTCTAACTACACAAAGGCGTCCCAGGTTGGTTGTTAAGGTGGTGCTTACAAAATAGATGACAGAAGGTGTGTAATACTTCAGTCTTTAGTGTTCTTAGGTTTTAATTTCTGAAAGGGAAAAAACTAATCCAGTCAGTGACAGAATGAAGTCCTATGTTTATATTTTTAAATTAAGAAGTAAGTAACGCTTTCTTTTTTAGAACTCTTGAACTTCTTCTTCAACTCTTTTTTTTTTTTTTCTCTTCCCGGCCCCTTTTTGCCTTACCCTCCAGTGACTTCTTAATGAGGAGAAGAAAACCTAGTCCAGTCCCTGCCTCCTGGCTTCTTTAGTGCCCAAGCTCATAATTACCCAAACTTTCTTCCTCCCTCTGCTTTGCCGGAGCTCTGGCAGTAGATGTTCTGGGCACAAGTGCAGATCCCATTTTCAGTCAGTATACTCCCTGTTGCTTCGAGTGCCGAGACTAATGGTAAACATCAGCCAGCCTGCTCAAGGGGACTGCCTGCTGCCTATTCAGAATCCTGGGGTTGCCACCCTTTCCATCTGATGCTGATGCTGGTAGAGGGTACAAAGCTTCTCCTCCCCGCCTTAAGGTGGGACAGTGCTGGATTCGGCCATGACTAGTCATTACCTAAAAGCCTTTCTTTTTTTCTTTTTTTTTTTTTTGCGTTACGTGGGTCTCTCACTGTTGTGGCCTCTCCCGTTGCAGAGCACAGGCTCCGGACGCGCAGGCTCAGCGGCCATGGCTTACGGGCCCAGCCGCTCTGCGGCATGTGGGGTCCTCCCGGACCGGGGCATGAACCCGCGTCCCCTGCATCGGCAGGCGGACTCTCAACCACTGCGCCACCAGGGAAGCCCTAAAAGCCTTTCTTTTCTTGCTTATTCTGCTTCCCTCACTCCTTTGTAGGGCTCTCCTGAGAAACACATCCTCACAAAATTACATGTGTCTGAGGCTCTCACCTGTTTCTGGGGAACTCAACCTAAACAAGTCTGTGGTCCATTTGGGTCTTTTGAGAATATTTATCTCAGTAAAGTGATCTCACGTAAATAAGAGTTCACAATTCACTTTAAAAGAAGCTGCTTATCAGCAGCTATTCCTCCCAAATTGGTGAAATTTCATTTATTACAATAACAGACTAAACATTTTTAGACAGTGTGGAAGATAATTCTCAGGGGAATTGTTATGATCCTACTTATCTTTTTAGAGCAACCTATTATATGCTTTGTTGAGGCCACAAAACGGTTGATGCCATAAGTATGTGTATCATAAAAATTTTAAAAAGAAAAGAATTCTTAAAAGACACAAGAGAATGTAGTTATGAGGAATTATCCTTTAAGACCCTAGGGCAGGTTAATGCTCACTATGTAATAAAGATAATCTTGCTCCCAGGTGAGGACTAGGTGGGGTTTCGCATCAGTCTCTGGCAGTCTGTCCTTTGTAAATCATATGCAGCATTGCAAAGTTACTGCTGGTGGGTCAATGGAAAACAACAATGATCACAATAGAAATGAGAAATATGCCATATGAAAAAAAGATAGTGTGACAATTAAATAACAGTTTTCACAGACAAATGTAGTTTTCAATGTTATGGTCAGTGTTGGAACATGTACTTTTTGCAACACAAGCAACTTAGATGGAATGGTAGTTTATCATTAAATCGGATGACTGAGGGAATGTTCCTTTTTTTTTCCTATTAGACAAAAGAACAGAATTGTTAAAAAAAAGGATGCAGACAATTTAGAAGACTAAAAAAGTAAAATCAGAAAACGTCCTTGCCTTTTACTTCCTATGCATACTCTGATTTTCCAGAGATAAGCACCATTTGCTGTATACTTTATATATACTTCCAAATATTATTCTTCGTACTCAGAAATATATAATTATACGTATATATTTTCACATTACCACAAAGGCACATTTAAAGATTTTCTAAACCTCTAAATGGAAGCATTGTAATTTTGTTCTTCAACAACATTCTTTCTTTACTCAACACTATATCATTTATGTTCTTCTGTGTTAGTACATACAGAGCTACCAACTTATATTTTAAATTGCTGTATACAGCATTACAGAATAATGTACCATTATTTAACCATTTGGAAGGGGAGGTACTGATTTATGTTTCTGTGAAGGTCTTTGGCAATAGGAAAGTGGTTATTGGCTAACTTAATTAAAATCTTAGTCATATTTCTAGAGAGAGTCAGCACAGAAACCAAATTACCAACTCAACTTACAAATGTTTGTTCTTTGTTGCAAAGCACCAAATGACATTCAAAGGGGTTTGTTTGTCTTCATGTTTTTCTAAAATCGTGTTCTCTAATCTAAACTGGAGATCAGTATTTACCTGCACTGCGCAATATTCTACAAAATTTGAGAAAGAAATAAGAATTGTAGAGTCAGACTAGACCAGACTCTAAATCCTGGTTCTATCTATTTTGAGCTATATGATCTTGGCAAATTATGTAAACCCCTTTAGCCTCAGTTCCCTTGTTTGTAAAATGGAGACATCAATCCTTAACACATTAGACTATTTCACTATTTTTTTTAAAAATAAACATCAGAGTAGACTCTTAGGATTCTAGCCTAAACATATACACTAACAATAGGGTAGATAATTTTTCAGTTGTGCAAATACGGTTCCTTTAAGCTATCTTGTGAAATAAATGACACAAACTCATCAATTATCAGCTATTACCTCTATTATTCTCACTTTTCAGAATTCTTCTCTTATTGAAGGAATCACAGAGAAGTAGTTCATAAGGATTATTTAGAAATACAGACATAGCAAATTTTATTTCTGGCTATTATTGTCTGGAACTTCAAAACAAGGCATATTTTTCCTACATGAGAAAGAAAGAACAATTTACCTCTTCTTTATGCAGAGGTCCCACTAGCACGGGAATATTTAATTTAGGGTTAAATTAGATTGGTTTCAGCAGCTGTACTTGTGATACTTAAGGACCTGACTCTCAGAAAAGATCTCCTTCCCTAGTCACATGTGTCCTGTTGTTATTATTTTTTTAAATGTTTATTTAAAATTTGTCTGCTCTGCAAACCGGTTCATCTGTACCATTTTCTGGGTTCCACATACATGCGTTAATATACGATATTTGTTTTTCTCTTTCTGACTTACTTCACACTGTATGACACTCTCTAGATGCATCCATGTCTCTAAAAATGACCCAATTTCATTCCTTTTTATGGCTTGAGTAATATTCCATTGTATATATGTACCACATCTTCTTTATCCATTCGTCTGTCGTTGGGCATTTAGGTTGCTTCCATGACCTGGCTATTGTAAATAGTGCTGCAGTGAACATTGGGGTGCATGTGTCTTTTTGAATTATGGTTTTCTCTGGGTATATGCCCAGTAGTGGGATTGCTGGGTCTATGGTAATTCTATTTTTAGTTCTTTAAGGAACCTCCATAGTGTTCTCCATAGTGGCTGTATCAATTTACATTCCCACCAACAGTGCAAGAGGGTTGCCTTTTCTCCACACTCTCTCCAGCATTTGTTGTTTGTAGATTTTCTGATAATGCCCATTCTAACTGGTGTGAGGTGATACCTCATTGTAGTTTTGATTTGCATTTCTCTAATAATTAGTGATGTTGAGCAGCTTTTCATGTGCTTCTTGGCTATCTGTATGTCCTCTTTGGAGAAATGTCTATTTAGATCTTCTGCCCATTTTTGGATTGGGTTGTTTGTTTTTCTAATATTGAGCTGCATGAGCTGTTTATATATTTTGGAGATTAATTCTTCGTCCATTGATTCATTTGCAAATATTTTTCCCATTCTGACGGTTGTCTTTTCATCTTGTTTGTAGTTTCCTTTGCTTTGCAAAAGCTTTTAAGTTTCATTAGGTTCCATTTGTTTATTTTTCTTTTTATTTCCATTACTCTAGGAGGTGGATCAAAAAAGATTGTGCTGTGATTTATGTCATAGATTGTTCTGCCTGTGTGTTCCTCTAAGAGTTTTATGGTGTCTGGTCTTACATTTAGGTCTCGAATCCATTTTGAGTTTATTTTTGTGCATGGTGTTAGGGAGTGTTCTAATTTCATTCTTTTACATGTAGCTGTCCACTTTTCCCAGCACCACTTATTGAAGAGACTGTCTTTTCTCCATTGTAAATCCTTGCCTCCTTTGTCTAGACTAGTTGACCATAGGTGCGTGGGTTTATCTCTGGGCTTTCTATCCTGTTCCACTGATCTATATTTCTGTTTTTGTGCCAGTACCACACAGTCTTGATTACTGTAGCTTTGCAGTATAGTCTGAAGTCAGGGAGCCTGATTCCTCCAGCTCTGTTTGTTTCCCTCAAGACTGCTTTGGCTCTTTGGGGTCTTTTGTGTCTCCATACACATTTTAAGATTTTTTGTTCTAATTCTGTAAAAAATGCCATTGGTAATTTGATAGGGATTGCATTGAATCTGTAGATTGCTTTGGGTAGTATAGTCATTTTCACAATATTCGTTCTTCCAGTCTCAGAACATGGTATATCTCTCCATCTGTTGGTATCATCTTTAATTTCTTTCATCAGTGTCTTATAGTTTTCTGCATACAGGTCTTTTGTCTCCCTAGGTAGGTTTATTCCTAGGTATTTTATTCTTTTTGTTGCAGTGACAAATGGGAGTGTTTCCTTAATTTCTCTTTCAGATTTTTCATCATTAGTGTATAGGAATGCAAGAGATTTCTGTGCATTAATTTTGTATCCTGCAACTTTACCAGATTCATTGATTAGCTCTCGTAGTTTTCTGGTGGCATCTTTAGGGTTCTCTATGTATAGTGTCATGTCATCTGCAAACAGTGACAGTTTTACTTCTTCTTTTCCAATTTGTATTCCTTTTATTTCTTTTTCTTCTCTGATTGCTGTGCCTAGGACTTACAAAACTATTTTGAATAATAGTGGTGAGAATGGACATCCTTGTCTTGTTCCTGATCTTAGAGGAAATGCTTTCCAGTTTTTCACCATTGAGAATGATGTTTGCTGTGGGTTTGTCATATATGGCCTTTATTATGTTGAAGTAAGTTCTCTCTATGCCCACTTTCTGGAGAGTTTTTATCATAAATGGGTGTTGAATTTTGTCAAAAGCTTTTTCTGCATCTATTGAGATAATCATATGTTTTTTCTTCTTCAATTTGTTAATATGGTGTATCACATTGATTTGCATATATTGAAGAATCCTTGCATCCCTGGGATAAATCCCACTTGATCATGGTGTATGATCCTTTTAATGTGTTGTTGGATTCTGTGTGCTAGTATTTTGTTGAGGATTTCTGTATCTATATTCATTAGTGATATTGGTCTGTAATTTTCTTTTTTTGTAGTATCTTTGTCTGGTTTTGGTATCAGGGTGATGGTGGCCTCATAGAATGAGTTTGGGAGTGTTCCTTCCTCTGCAATTTTGTGGAAGAGTTTGAGAGGGATGGGTGTTAGCTGTTCTCTAAATGTTTGATAGAATTCACCTGTGAAGCCATCTGGCCCTGGACTTCTATTTGTTGGAAGATTTTTAATCACAGTTTCAATTTCATTACTTGTGATTGGTCTGTTCATATTTTCTATTTCTTCCTGGTTCAGTCTTGGAAGGTTATACCTTTCTAAGAATTTGTCCATTTCTTCCAGGTTGTCCATTTTATTGGCATAGAGTTGCTTGTAGTAGTCTCTTAGGATGCTTTGTATTTCTGTGGAGTCTGTTGTAATTTCTCCTTTTTCATTTCTAATTTTATTGATTTGAGTCCTTTCCCTCTTTTTTTGATGAGTCTGGCTAATGGTTTATCAATTTTGTTTATCTTCTCAAAGAACCAGGTTTTAGTTTTATTGATCTTTGCTATTGTTTTCTTTAGTTTTATTTCATTTATTTCTCCCTTGGGTTTTGTTTGTTCGTTTTTCACTAGTTCCTTTAAGTGTAAGGTCAGATTGTTTATTTGAGATTTTTCTTGTTTCTTGAGGTAGGCTTGTATAGTCCCTCTTAGAACTGCTTTTGCTGCATCCCATAGGTTTTGGATTGTCGTGTTTTCATTGTCCTTTGTCCCTAGGTATTTTTTGATTTCCTCTTTGATTTCTTCAGTGATGTCTTGGTTATTTAGTAATGTATTGTTTAGCCTCCATGTGTTTGTCTTTTTTACGTTTTTTTCCCTGTAATTAATTTCTAATCTCAGAGTGTTGTGGTCAGAAAAGATGCTTGATATGATTTCAGTTTTCTTAAATTTACTGAGGCTTGATTTGTGACCCAAGATGTGATCTATCCTGGAGAATGTTCTGTGTGCACTTGAGAAGAAAGTGTACTCTGCTGTTTTTGGATGGAATGTCCTATAAATATCAATTAAATCTATCTGGTCTATTGTGTCATTTACAGCCTGTGTTTCCTTGTTAATTTTCGGTTTGGATGATCTGTCCATTGGTGTAAGTGAGGTGTTAAAGTCCCCCACTATTATTGTGTTACTGTCGATTTCCTGTTTTATAGCTGTTAGCAGTTGCCTTATGTATTGAGGTGCTCCTATGTTGGGTGCATGTATATTTATAATTGTTATATCTTCTTCTTGGGTTGATTCCTTGATCATTATGTAGAGTCCTTCCTTGTCTCTTGTAACATTCTTTATTTTAAAGTCTGTTTTATCTGATATGAGTATTGCTACTCCAGCTTTCTTTTGATTTCCATTTGTATGGGATATCTTTTTCCATTCCCTCACTTTCAGTCTGTATGTGTCCCTAGGTCTGAAGTGGGTCTCTTGTAGGCAGCATATATATGGGTCTTTTTTTTGTATCCATTCAGCAAGCCTGTGTCTTTTGGTTGGAGCATTTAATCCATTCATGTTTAAGGTAATTATCGATATGCATGTTCCTATGACCATTTTCTGAATTGTTTTGGGTTTGTTTTTGTAGGTCCTTTTCTTCTCTTGTGTTTCCCAGTTAGAGAAGTTCCTTTAGCATTTGTTGTAGAGCTGGTTTGGTGGTTCTGAATTCTCTTCGCTTTTACTTATCTGTAAAGCCTTTTGGTTTCTCCATCGAATCTGAATGAGATCCTTGCTGGGTAGAGTAATCTTGGTTGTAGGTTCTTCCCTTTCATCACTTTAAGTATATCATGCCACTCCCTTCTGGCTTGTAGAGTTTCTGCTGAGCAATCAGCTTTGAACCTTATGGGAGTTCCCTTGTATGTTATTTGTCATTTTTCCCTTGCTGCTTTCAATAATTTTTCTTTGTCTTTAATTTTTGCCAGTTTGATTACTATGTGTCTTGGCGTGTTTCTCCTTGGGTTTATCCTGTATGGGACTCTCTGCACTTCCTGAACTTGGATGGCTATTTCCTTTCCCACGTTAGGGAATTTTTCGACTATAATCTCTTCAGATATTTTCTCGGGTCCTTTCTCTCCCTCTTCTCCTTCTGGGACCCCTATAATGCGAATGTTGTTGCGTTTAATGTTGTCCCAGAGGTCTCTTAGGCTGTCTTCATTTCTTTTCATTCTTTTTTTCTTTATTCTGTACCGCAGCAGTGAATTCCACCATTCTGTCTTCCAGGTCACTTATCCATTCTTCTGCCTCAGTTATTCTGCTATTGATTCCTTCTAGTGTATTTTTCATTTCAGTTATTGTATTGTTCATCTCTGTTTGTTTATCCTTTAATTCTTCTAGATCTTTGTTAAACATTTCTTGCACCTTCTCGATCTTTGCCTCCATTCTTTTTCTGAGGTCGTGGATCATCTTCACTATCATTATTCTGAATTCTTTTTCTGGAAGGTTGCCTATCTCCACTTCATTTAGTTCTTTTTCTGGGATTTTGTCTTGTTCCTTCATCTGGTACATAGCCCTCTGCCTTTTCATCTTGTCTGTCTTTCTGTGAATGTGGTTTCTGTTCCACAGGCTGCAGGATTGTAGTTCTTCTTGCTTCTGCTCTCTGCCCTCTGGTGGATGAGGCTATCTAAGAGGCTTGTGCAAGTTTCCTGATGGGAGGGACTGGTGGTAGGTAGAGCTGACTGTTGCTCTGGTGGGCAGAACTCAGTAAAACTTTAATCCACTTGTCTGCTGATGGGTGTGGCTGAGTTCCCTCCCTGCTGGTTGTTTGGCCTGAGGTGACCCAACACTGGAGCCTACCGGCGCTCTTTGTTGGGGCTAATGGTGGACTCTGGGAGGGCGCACACCAGGGAGTACTTCCCTGAACTTGTGCTGCCAGTGTCCTTGTCCCTTGCTGAGCCACAGCTGCCCCCTGCCTCTGCAGGAGGCCTTCCAACACTAGCAGGTAGGTCTGTTCAGCCTCCTGTGGGGTCACTGCTCCTTTTCCTGGGTCCTGATGCGCACACTTCATTGTGTGTGCCCTCCAGGAGTAAAGTCTCTGTTTCCCCCAATCCTGCCAAAGTCCTACAATCAAATCAAATCCCACTACCCTTCAAAGTCTGATTCTTCAGGAATTACTCCACCCATTGCCAGACCCCCAGGTTGGGAAGAAGCCTGATGTGTGGCTCAGAACTTTCACTCCAGTGGGTGGACTTCTGTGGTATAAGTGTTCTCCAGTTTGTGAGTCACCCACCCAGCAGTTATGGGATTTGATTTTGTTGTGATAGCTCCCCTCCTACCATCTCATTGAGGCTTCTCCTTTGTCTTTGCATGTGGAGTATCTTTTTTGGTGAGTTCCAGTGTCTTCTTGTCAATGATTTTTCAGCAGTTAGTCGTGATTCCGGTGTTCTTGAAAGAGGGAGTGAGAGCATGTCCTTCTACTCCACCATCTTGAACCAATCTCTGTATCTTCACTATTAAATGAAGCACTGTATATGACAATAGCATAATGTCTAATTGCAGGTGTTCAGTAGAGTTTTAATTAAGTAACATTTATATATTAGGTTGAAAAAATGAAGTAGTTGATGTTTAATCCTTTTACTTACAAAAAAGGCAATTTCATATAGTTTAACGTAATATATATATTGGTCATTCACTTCAAAGAATATTCATTGATGAGACAGTACAGTTAGATACATTCTTGGATGGCTTTTTAAAGGCTAAATGATCAATATGAGACATGACTCTCTGAGAAATTATCATATGGAGAAATAAATGTTGGCTGCAATAATTTGGGATGACTTAATGGAGGTGTGAGATCTGATATTGACCTTGAAAGATGGGTAGGATTGGATGACTGGAGAAGCAATAGAATATTCCAAAAGTTCTGATTGATTAAACTTTCTCTTTCAGAGATAGATGAGTGACATAGTCAACATTTAGAATTTTGAATTTAATTTCAGATAGGACCTGTAAAATATTTAGTTCAACCATTTGATATTTCAGATAAGGAAAGAGGCCTACAGGATTTAAATGACTAGCCCAACAGCATAGAAGTGATTAGCTACAAAACCACTGGAAAAAGATGACAGGTACCATTATTACTCACAAGAAAGAAGTGGGGATAATTTTAGAGTTATGAATAAATGCTCATCAAGATTATTGTTAAAACTTTGAAGAATAATATTTAAAAAAACACTGCCAATGGAATCAGTCTTTTAAAGAATATGGGCTGTGATGATTGAGAACAAATAAGACATGTCGATGGAAGTAAAGGATGCAGAGGGAAATGGCAAGCATTTGAACAAAAATTAATATATGCCCAGGGGCTATGCAAATCATTGAATGATAAACACAATACAGGCTTTACAGACACCATGTAAATGAAGGAGCAGGGCTGAGAGTAATCAGGGTTGAACAAGAGGCATATGCAAGATAGAAAACATTTGGGACAGAAGAGGCTGGAAAAGATTAAAGAATAAATTTAGAGAGTGTACAAAAGCTCAGGCAAATCAAAGGTGGAAAATGAAGGGAAGATTGCACAAGAGGATTGATAATAAGATGTGTTTCAAGTACATGGAAACAAGATGTCTCTACAGAAGGCAAGAGTATCTCACAGGTGGCAAGGGTTATTTACTGAGAGAAGACACAGAATTTCTGAATAAGATAATTAAATGACTCAGATTTCCTAAGCATTAGTGATGTCAGGAGTGGACATATCTAGTAGGAAAAACAGAGAAATGTGGCTGGTATTAGCATAGCTGGAAAGGAAATGGAGTGAGGAGTTTGGTGGATTATTTAAGGCTGAATGAAGCACGATTGCTATATGGAGATCTAACAAGCTTCTTGGTATTGAGTTGGTTGTTGAACTTCTCAAGACCTCAGATTTCTTAGCTGTAAATTGAAGGGTTTGGACAAAATGAGCTTTAAGGCAGTTTTACTCGAAGTGTGGCCCAGGGACCAGCAGGTCCGGTACTGTTTGTTACCAGTTTGTGAAAATACTTTGTACAGACTTCGAGAATGTTTAGGAACTTTTATAGCAATTTGACATTGCTACAACATCTAGGCATGTGATTTTGTATTTTACAAATTATTGGTCTACAATGAACTTGAAATTAAAGAAAAAAAGGGTCCTTCACTGTGGGTAACTTGAGAATTATTGTTATAAGGTATTTTGGAACTTTAAAGTTATGATTACATGTTTTCAGTGATTAAAATTTCTCTGGGCTATAGACAGGTCTGATTCATCCTTGTATTAGCTTGCTAGGGCTGCCATAACAAAATACCACAAACTTGGTGGCTTAAACACAGAAATTTATTTTCTCACAGTTCTGGGGACTAAAAGTTCAAGATGGGTGTCAGCAGGTTTGGTTCCTCCAGAGGCCTCTCTCCATGGCTTACAAATAGTAGCCTTCTTGCTGTGTCCTCACGTGGTCTTTCCTCTGTGTCTGTGCATCCGTGGTGTCTCCACATGTTCTAGTCTCTTCTTCCTCTAAGGATTCCAGTTGGACTGGGTTTGAGCCCACCTTAAGCCTCATTTTAACTTATTCACGTCTTCAAAGGCCCTATCTCCAAATACAGTTACATGCTGAGGTATAAGGCATTAGGGCTTCAACATATGAATTTGGGAAAAACAATTCAGCCCATAATCACGCTAGAGAAAGCTCGTTTTTCAAAGCATCATTTTATGACAACCTAACCAACTGATGGGTATTTTGGGGTTTGGTTTGTATGTTTGTTTTTGTCAAATGACCACAAATACAAGAATTAGTTATAGTATATTTTCACTTGATTTTAGTGTATGTACATTTTCCCCCAAATAATTCCCTTATTCCAATCAATTAAGATCAAAATAAATAAATTTCAGTTGTTGGAATCTCAGAAGTGTTTGGATGAGCAAGTAGCAGTGCTATAACAGATGATTCAATAAATCCATGAACCTTCCTCCATTTCTGAACTATCATTTTAAAAAAGTTATTAAAGTCACAGTAAACTCTTAGAAACTTAATAGGACATAAAGCAATCTTTATTCAAATTTTTACCTAAAACTTTTACCTAAAATTTTTTACTGAAAATTTTTGATGCATTTGATTTTTTTCCATGGCTCCTGTCATCTAAAAGTTTACCTGCGTTCTGTTATTCAGATTCCCTGTATCCTGTCATTTTTTCCCTTTAATTTAAGTCAATCTTTGGACATAATGCAGATTAATCCCTTAGGTTAAATTTCTAGAATTACACCTACTGGGTGAAGAAATAGAGTATTTCTAAGGCTCTTCTTATCTACTGCCAAGTTGCTCTCCGTCAGAAGTATAAATTGCCCTTGTCACTAGTAGTGTGGGAGAATATTTGTTTTGCTGTATTCTTTCTGGAATTTATGATTATCATTAAGCAAATTCTTTTGTAAGTTTGAAACATGAAATGTGATACATTATTTTCCTTTGAGTGTTTTCTTATTACAGATGAAGTTGCATCGTTTTTCAGGTTATTGGCCACCTGTATTTCTTTGTGAACTGCCATTCAGTTGAGCATGATATTCTTTGAAAGACAGCAGAGGACGTACTGCCCTATAATAATTTCACCTCGTATTCAGAAATGGGCATAAATTCAAAGTACTGTAAAGCTTTACAGACTTGTTTCCATTCTTTTTCCTCCCCAACTTTCCCTGCTTTCCATTAGTCTGCTTTAGTAAATAACTTCTCTGTATTTGCCCGTGGAGGTCCTAGAATGCAGAGTCTTGAGGAACTCATAACAGAGTTTGATACCCACTCTATTTCCAGTCTAGATCCAAAAGGAAACAAATTTCTAAGTTCATCAGAAAGAATAGGGACTGAACCAGAAACTTTCACTTTGCTCAAATCTTACCTGTATGGTGCAGATAATATGTCTCTGTGTTAACATTTTTGCTTATCAAGAAATAGACATGGAGGCCCAGAAACTCTGAGGACCAAGGTTGAAATGTGCCTTGATTTTCTTTGGCCTCTTATATATTTTGCCTGTGTGATAATTAATACTTCAATTTACCTTGTACAGTCTGTCTTGCACATGATTTTATGTCAGGCAGATGGACTGAAACTGCCTTTTCTTGCATTGCCAGGCCTTCAAAGGCTGCTCTGTGAAACTACACATAAACCTCCACTTTCCTGAAAATCCAGCACTGAATCTGTCTTATGTTACACAAAGGAGGGCTGAATTTCTGAGGACATTTTTCATTATGTGAATAAACTACTTCTTCACATATGACCAGGAGAACTTTGTGCAGAGGGTAGAGAGGGGAAGGATTAAAGGTTTGGTAGAAGTAAGAGGGAGGAAAAGGGAGGAGCTGGAGCCTAACTACAGGTAGAGAATTATTTAAATAAGAGATGGTAAATTCACAGTTCTCTGCCTGAATTCATATTGTAAATATTTTTGGACAGCAAGGTTTACATTTTTAACATTTTTTAAATTGTTATAAAATATACATGATATAAAATTTACCATTGTGACCATTTTCAAGTTCAGTGGTATTAAGTACATTCATATGGTTGTGCAACCATCACCACCCTTCATCTCTAGAAGTTTTTTCATCATGCAAAACTGAAATTCTATAGCCATTAAACAATAATTCCCAGTTCCCCACCCCCTCCAGCCCCTGTAAGCTACCATTCTTTCTGTCTATAATTTTGACTAATCTAGGTACTTCACGTAAGTGGAATCATACAATATTATTCTTTTTGTGATGGCTTATTTCAATTAGCATAAAGTCCTCAGGGTTTATCGATGCTGTAGCATATGTCAGAATTTCCTTCTCTTTTATGACTGAATAATATTCCATTTTGCTTATCGAGTCTTCTGTCAGTGAACACTTATGTTCCTTCCATGTTTTAGCTACTGTGAATAATACTGCTATGAATATGGGTATACAAATATCTCTTTGAGACCCTGCTTTCAAGTTTGGGTATATACCCAGAAGTGGAATCACTAGATCATATTTTCAGTTTTTTTTAGAAACTATCATGCTGGTTTCCACAGCAGCTGTATCATTTTACATTCCTACCAACCATGTCCAAGGGTTCCAGTTTCTCTACATCCTTGCTAACATTTGTTATTTCTGTTTTTTCTTTTGTTTTTTTTTTTTAAAGTAGCCATCCTAATGGTTGTGAGGTGATATCTTACTGTGGTTTTGATTTGATTTTCCTAATGATCAATGATTTGAGCAGTTTTTTCATGTGCTTATTTTCTATTCATATATCTTCTTTAGAGAAATGTCTATTTAAGTCCTTTGCCCATTTTTAAATTGAATGGATTTTTTTTGTTGGTGACTTTCAGGAGTTCTCTGTATATTCTGGATATTAATCCCTTATCAGATATCTGCAAATATGTTCTTCCATTCTGTGGGTTACTTTTTCACTCTGTTGATAATGTCCTTTGAATGCACAAAATTTAAGAATTTTCATGAAGTCCAATTTGTCTATTTTTTCTTGTGCTGCCTGTGCCTTTGTTGTCATATCCAAGAAATCTTTGCTAAATCCAGTGTTCTGAAGTATCTTTCTCAAGCCTTCTTCTAAATGTTTTATAGTTTTAGCTCTTATGTTTAGATGTTTGATCCATTTTGAGTTAACTTTGGTATATGGTGTTAGGTTAAGGCCAACTTCATTCTTTTGCATGTAGATATTAAGTTTTTCCAGCACCACTTGCTAAAAAGACTGTTCTTTTCCCACATTGAATGGCTTTGGCACCCTTGTAAAAAATAATTTGCCCATATATGTAAATGTTTGTTTCTGGGCCTAGTTGTAAGCACTTAGTGATCTTTTAGTGAAAAACTGCTGTGTCATGGCAAAAGAGCTGTTAACAGATTTATAAGCTATCAATTATTAATATTTCTTTAGTGGTTGGAGTTGCCTGATGTATTTTTCTTCTGCCATGTAAACTGAAATGGTCACTGGGTTTCTTAGTGTTAAAAATAATCAATTTCTTCAAAAAGTCAATATCTTGTTCTTCTTTAATTGTAGGATATTCGCCATATATTCCACAACATATAATATGATGTAAAGATATGTTTGATGTGGTTTTCTGAAAAAATTGTATTTTTGATCCAGAAACTAATTGGTATTTACAACATGAGAATGTGTTTCCTTCTTTTGGCTTGATAGTCAGTGAATTTTTCTGAATGTGTGTAATGTGTGAATGCATGCACGTGTCATGTGTGAGCCAAATAGGCATATGTAATTAAGGTAGCACAGGGTCATCTAGCTGTGGGGAAGGGCACACAAGTACATTCCCAAAGTAACAGAAGCTTATACTTAAATGCCAAAATCTTGGACATGTAAAGGCATTTACTTTCTCAAACGCATCACAGTTGATTTGAATTTCTTTAACTGAAATATTAAACCACAAGTTTTACTGTTTTTTGGGGATATTTCAGCATTTTCTTTAAGTGTAAAGTGTTATATTCCCTCAATATTCCTTTTTTTTTGAATTCTTAAATTTGAGTTTTTTCAAGTATTTTTCTGATGTCTTTGCTCAGGCTCTAAGTGACTGTTTTTCCCCAGCAGGTATCAGCTCCTAATGGTACACATTCCTCTTTCTAATTTGTTGCATTTACTCTGCTATGGGCGAGCTTAGAATTGTGTGTAAAATAAAAGTAAACTTCCTTCTCTAAAAAAAAAGTGGAAAGAGTTCTCTCAAAAATATAAAGACTTTGGACTTTGGAATATGTGCTTTATGAGAGAATATGACTCCTATTACTATAGTATCGGTTGTATTCTGAATGATTTAGGTTAGAACTGCTTTTTGTGCTTAAATTTGATTTGTTATTAATTAAAGGCTCTTTAATTACCACCAGGAGGAATTTATTGGTTAACTGCAGTTTGTACAGATTTTTCCTGTGCTGGTGTGTGCAGTCTGCTAAATACTCAATGTGAAGAGAGATGTCCCGTTTTCAGTCATCACGTGTTAGCCTGACTTGTTTGCCTCAAGACTTAACACAAGGTTACTGCTCAATCCAGTTTTGAAAGTTGTGCTTTAGGGGTGTTAGTAAGCTAATTTTCATCCCTTTCAGTTATAATTGCCCACATTTCAACTTACTGTATATCAGTTCCTTGGAAATTCTGCTTTTAATCCTTTGCAGATGTCTGCTGAGAGGAGTAGTACTGCTGTTAGTATTGGTTGATTAGCTGTGACAGCGCTCCTTCATTGGTTATTTTTACTCAAAAGAAACTTTGTCTTTTATATTTTCCCTCAAATTTACTATTCATAATGCCTTTCCTTTCTGTATATTCGAGTATCCATCTAGTATCATTTCCCTTCAGCCTAAAGTTCTCCCTTTGAAATTGTGGCAAATTTTATCAGATGTCATTTTCCCAAAAATGCCTTTATTCACCATCTTTTCTGAAAGATGAGTTCACTGGATAAAGAGTTTTTGGTTGGCGGTTTTCATTACCTTTCAGCATTTTAAAGATTCAAATCCATTTTTATCTGACTTTAATTGTATCTGATGAGAAGACTTAGAAAATTTATATCATTGTCACCTATATACAGTGTGCCATTTTTCTCTGGCTGCTTTCAGGATTTCCTTCTTTACCTTCAGTTTTCAGCAGTTTGACTAAGATGTGTTTAGGAAAGGGTTGACTAGCAGGCCTAGGCTGCTCAAACCCTACACATTCCCAAGAGAGACCTATTTTCAAAACTGTCCCTTGGCTGGTTTCTGGGAGGTAAGATAACTGACCATGGGTATAACAGCTTTTCTGAGTCCTGTGAGTCCTCTCAGCCAATCATTGAGCCTGAAGGTGGCCTTGGGGACTCCTGACACAGTGTGCTAGGTGTGGTTTGTATTGAAACTATTTGGATTTTTCTGAGCTTCTTGAATCTGCAGGTTGACATTTCTACAACAAATATTGGAAATTTTCAATAATTATTCAACAAAATTTGCCCCCATTTTTGTTTCTCTGGTGATCTGATTATACATGCAATAGATTGCTTAAAGTTATTCCACAAGTCACTAATGCTCTCTCTCTCTTTTTTCGTTTTTTTTTTACCGTGTACCTGATTTTATTTTTTTAACATCTTCATTGGAGTATAATTGCTTTACAGTGTTGTGTTAGTTTCTGCAGCATAGCAAAGTGAATCAGCTATACATATACATATATCCCCATATACCCTCCCTCTTGAGTCTCCCTCCCACCCTCCCTATCCCACCCCTCTAGCTGGTCACAAAGTACGGAGCCAGTCTCCCTGTGCTATGCGGCTGCTTCCCACTAGCTATCTATTTTACATTTGGTAGTGTATATATGTCCATGCCACTCTCTCACTTTGTCCCAGCTTCCCCTTCCCCCTCCCCGAGTCCTCAAGTCCGTTCTCTATGTCTGCGTCTTTATTTTTGTCCTGCCCCAGGTTCTTCAGAACCATTTTTTTTTTTTTAGATTCCATACATATGTGTTAGCATACGGTATTTGTTTTTCTCTTTCTCACTTACTTCACTCTGTATGACAGACTCTAGGTCCATCCACCTCACTACAGGTAACTCAATTTCGTTTCTTTTTATGGCTGAGTAATATTCCATTGTGTATATGTGCCACATCTTCTTTATCCATTCATCTGTTGATGGACACTTAGGTTGCTTCCGTGTCCTGGCTATTGTAAATAGAGCTGCAATGAACATTTTGGTACATGACTCTTTTTGAATTATGGTTTTCTCAGGGTATATGTCCAGTAGTGGGATTGCTGGGTGGTATGGTAGTTCTAATTTTACTTTTTAAGGAACCTGCATACTGTTCTCCATAGTGGCTGTATCAATTTACATTCCCACCAACAGTGCAAGAGGGTTCCCTTTTCACCACACCCTCTTCAGCATTTATTGTTTGTAGAGGTTTTGATGATGGCCATTCTGACTGGTGTGAGGTGATACCTCATTGTGGTTTTTTTTTTTTTTTTTTGGTCTCTTCCCTTTTTTTTTTTAACATCTTTATTGGGGTATAATTGCTTTACAATGGTGTGTTAGTTTCTGCTTTATAACAAAGTGAATCAGTTATACATATACATATGTTCCCATATTTCTTCCCTCTTGCGTCTCCCTCTCTCCCACCCTCCCTATCCCACCCCTCCAGGCTGTCACAAAGCACCAAGCCAATATCCCTGTGCCATGCGGCTGCTTCCAACTAGCTATCTACCTTACTACGTTTGTTAGTGTGTATATGTCCATGACTCTCTCTCGCCCTGTCCCAGCTCACCCTTCCCCCTCCCCATAACCTCAAGTCCGTTCTCTAGGAGGTCTGCGTCTTTATTCCTGCCTTACCCCTAGGTTCTTCATGACATTTTTTTTTCTTAAATTCCATATATATGTGTTAGCATACGGTATTTGTCTTTTTCTTTCTGACTTACTTCACTCTGTATGACAGACTCTAGGTCTATCCACCTCATTACAAATAGCTCAATTTCGTTTCTTTTTATGGCTGAGTAATATTCCATTGTATATATGTGCCACATCTTCTTTATCCATTCATCCGATGATGGGCACTTAGGTTGTTTCCATCTCCGGGCTATTGTAAATAGAGCTGCAATGAACATTTTGGTACATGACTCTTTTTGAATTTCGGTTTTCTCAGGGTATATGCCCAGTAGTGGGATTGCTGGGTCATATGGTAGTTCTATTTGTAGCTTTTTAAGGAACCTCCATACTGTTCTCCATAGTGGCTGAAGCAATTCACATTCCCACCAGCAGTGCAAGAGTGTTCCCTTTTCTCCACACCCTCTCCAGCATTTATTGTTTCTAGATTTTTTGATGATGGCCATTCTGACTGGTGTGAGATGATATCTCATTGTAGTTTTGATTTGCATTTCTCTAATGATTAATGATGTTGAGCATTCTTTCATGTGTTTGTTGGCAGTCTGTATATCTTCTTTGGAGAAATGTCTATTTAGGTCTTCTGCCCATTTTTGGATTGGGTTTTTTTTTTGTTATTGAGCTGCATGAGCTGCTTGTAAATTTTGGAGATTAATCCTTTGTCGGTTACTTCATTTGCAAATATTGTCTCCCATTCTGAGGGTTGTCTTTTGGTCTTGTTTATGGTTTCCTTTGCTGTGCAAAAGCTTTGAAGTTTCATTAGGTCCCATTTGTTTATTTTTGTTTTTATTTCCATTACTCTAGGAGGTGGGTCAGAAAGGATCTTGCTGTGATTTATGTCATAGAGTGTTCTGCCTATGTTTTCCTCTAAGAGTTTGATAGTTTCTGGCCTTATATTTAGGTCTTTAATCCAATTTGAGCTTATTTTTGTGTATGGTGTTAGGGAGTGATCTAATCTCATACTTTTACATGTACCTGTCCAGTTTTCCCAGCACCACTTATTGAAGAGGCTGTCCTTTCTCCACTGTACATTCCTGCCACCTTTATCAAAGATAAGGTGTCCATATGTGCATGGGTTTATCTCTGGGCTTTCTATCCTGTTCCATTGATCTATCTTTCTGTTTTTGTGCCAGTACCATACCGTCTTGATAACTGTAGCTTTGTAGTATAGTCTGAAGTCAGGGAGCCTGATTCCTCCAGTTCCTTTTTTCGTTCTCAAGATTGCTTTGGCTATTTGGGGTCTTTTGTGTTTCCATACAAATTGCAAAATTTTTTGTTCTAGTTCTGTGAAAAATGCCAGTGGTAGTTTGATAGGGATTGCATTGAATCTATAGATTGCTTTGGGTAGTATAGTCATTTTCACAATGTTGATTCTTCCAATCCAATAACATGGTATATCTCTCCATCTATTTGTATCATCTTTAATTTCTTTCATCAGTGTCTTATAATTTTCTGCATACAGGTCTTTTGTCTCCTTAGGTAGGTTTATTCCTAGATATTTTATTCTTTTTGTTGCAGTGGTAAATGGGAGTGTTTTCTTGATTTCACTTTCAGATTTTTCATCATTAGTATATAGGAATGCCAGAGATTTCTGTGCATTAATTTTGTATCCTGCCACTTTACCAAATTCATTGATTAGCTCTAGTAGTTTTCTGGTAGCATCTTTAGGATTCTCTATGTATAGGATCATGTCATCTGCAAACAGTGACAGCTTTACTTCTTCTTTTCCGATTTTGATTCGTTTTATTTCCTTTTCTTCTCTGATTGCTGTGGCTAAAACTTCCAAAACTATGTTGAATAAGAGTGGTGAGAGTGGGCAACCTTGTCTTGTTCCTGATCTTAGTGGAAATGCTTTCAGTTTTTCACCATTGAGGATGATGTTTGCTGTGGGCTTGTCATATATGGCCTTTATTATGTTGAGGAAAGTTCCCTCTATGCCTACTTTCTGCAGGGTTTTTATCATAAATGGGTGTTGAATTTTGTCAAAAGCTTTCTCTGCATCTATTGAGATGATCATATGGTTTTTCTTCTTCAATTTGTTAATATGGTTTATCACATTGATAGATTTGCATATATTGAAGAATCCTTGCATTCCTGGAATAAACCCCGCTTGATCATGGTGTATGATCCTTTTAATGTGCTGTTGGATTCTGTTTGCTAGTATTTTGTTGAGGATTTTTGCATCTGTGTTCATCAGTGATATTGGCCTGTAGTTTTCTTTCTTTGTGACATCCTTGTCTGGTTTTGGTATCAAGGTGATGGTGGCCTCGTAGAAGGAGTTTGGGAGTGTTCCTCCCTCTGCTATATTTTGGAAGAGTTTGAGAAGGATAGGTGTTAGCTCTTCTCTAAATGTTTGATAGAATTCGCCTGTGAAGCCATCTGGTCCTGGGCTTTTCTTTGTTGGAAGATTTTTAATCACAGTTTCAATTTCAGTGCTTGTGATTGGTCTGTTCATATTTTCTCTTTCTTCCTGATTCAGTCTTGGCAGGTTGTGCATTTCTAAGAATTTATCCATTTCTTCCAGATTGTCCATTTTATCGGCATAGAGTAGCTTGTAGTAATCTCTCATGATCTCTTTTATTTCTGCAGTGTCAGTTGTTACCTCTCCTTTTTCATTTCTAATTCTATTGATTTGAGTCTTCTCCCTTTTTTTCTTGATGAGTCTGGCTAGTGGTTTATCTATTTTGTTTATCTTCTCAAAGAACCAGCTTTTAGTTTTATTGATCTTTGCTATTGTTTCCTTCATTTCTTTTTCATTTATTTCTGATCTGATTTTTATGATTTCTTTCCTTCTGCTAGCTTTGGGGTTTTTTTGTTCTTCTTTCTCTAATTGCTTGAGGTGCAAGGTTAGGTTGTTTATTCTAGATGTTTCCTGCTTCTTAAGGTGGGCTTGTATTGCTATAAACTTCCCCCTTAGAACTGCTTTTGCTGCATCCCACAAGTTTTGGGTCGTTGTGTCTCCATTGTCATTTGTTTCTAGGTATTTTTTGATTTCCTCTTTGATTTCTTCAGTGATCACTTCATTATTAAGTAGTGTATTGTTTAGCCTTCATGTGTTTGTATTTTTTACAGATCTTTTCCTGTAATTGATATCTAGTCTCCTGGCATTGTGGTCAGAAAAGATACTTGATACAATTTCAATTTTCTTAAATTTACCAAGGCTTGATTTGTGACCCAAGATATGATCTATCCTGGAGAATGTTCCATGAGCACTTGAAAAAAATGTGTATTCTGTAGTTTTTGGATGGAGTGTCCTATAAATATCAATTAAGTCCATCTTGTTTAATGTATCATTTAAAGCTTGTGTTTCCTTATTGATTTTCATTTTGGATGATCTGTCCATGGGTGAAAGTGGAGTGTTTAAGTCCCCTACTATGAATGTGTTACTGTCGATTTCCTCTTTTATGGCTGTTAGTATTTGCCTTATGTATTGAGGTGCTCCTATGTTGGGTGCATAAATATTTACAATTGTTATATCTTCTTCTTGGATTGATCCCTTGATCATTATGTAGTGTCCTTCTTTGTCTCTTTTAATAGTCCTTATTTAAAGTCTATTTTGTCTGATACGAGAATTGCTACTCCAGCTTTCTTTTGGTTTCCATTTGCATGGAATATCTTTTTCCATCCCCTTACTTTCAGTCTGTATGTGTCTCTAGGTCTGAAGTGGGTCTCTTGTAGACAGCATATATATGGGTCTTGTTTTTGTATCCATTCAGCTAATCTGTGTCTTTTGGTGGGAGCATTTAGTCCATGTACATTGAAGGTAATTATCGATAGGTATGTTCCTATTCCCATTTTCTAAATTGTTTTGGGTTCGTTATTATAGGTCTTTTCCTTCTCTTGTGTTTCTTGCCTAGAGAAGATCCTTTAGCATTTGTTGTAAAGCTGGTTTGGTGGTGCTGAACTCTCTCAGCTTTTGCTTGTCTGTAAAGGTTTTAATTTCTCCATCAAATCTGAATGAGATCCTTGCTGGGTAGAGTAGTCTTGGCTGCAGGTTTTTCTCCTTCATCACTTTCAGTATGTCCTGCCACTCCCTTCCGGCTTGTAGGGTTTCTGCTGAGAGATCAACTGTTAACCTTATGGGGATTTCCTTATGTGTTATTTGTTGTTTTTCCCTTGCTGCTTTTAATATGCTTTCTTTGTATTTAATTTTTGACAGGTTGATTAATATGTGTCTTGGCGTATTTCTCCTTGTATTTATCCTGTATGGGACTCTCTGTGCTTCCTGGACTTGATTAACTATTTCCTTTCCCATATTCGGGAAGTTTTCAACTATAATCTCTTCAAATATTTTCTCAGTCCCTTTCTTTTTCTCTTCTTCTTCTGGAACCCCTATAATTCGAATGTTGGTGCGTTTAATGTTGTCCCAGAGGTCTCTGAGACTGTCCTCAGTTCTTTTCATTCTTTTTTCTTTATTCTGCTCTGCAGTAGTTATTTCCACTATTTTATCTTCCAGGTCACTTATCCGTTCTTCTGCCTCAGTTATTCTGCTATTGATCCCATCTAGAGTACTTTTAATTTCATTTATTGTGTTGTTCATCATTGCTTGTTTCATCTTTAGTTCTTCTAGGTCCTTGTTAACTGATTCTTGCATTTTGTCCATTCTATTGTCCATTCTATCTCCAAGATTTCGGATCATCCTTACTATCATTATTCTGAATTCTTTTTCAGGTAAGCTGCCTATTTCCTCTTCATTTGTTAGGTCTGGTGCATTTTTATCTTGCTCCTTCATCTGCTGTGTGGTTTTCTGTCTTCTCATTTTGCTTATCTTACTGTGTTTGGGGTCTCCTTTTTGCAGGCTGCAGGTTCGTAGTTCCTGCTGTTTTTGATGTCTGTCCCCAGTGGCTAAGGTTGGTTCAGTGGGTTGTGTAGGTTTCCTGGTGGAGGGGACTAGTGCCTGTGTTGTGGTGGATGAGGCTGGATCTTGTCTCTCTAGTGGGCAGGTTCACGTCTGGTGGTGTGTTTGGGGTGTCTGTGGCCTTATTATTATTTTAGGCAGCCTCTCTGCTAATGGGTGGGGTTGTTGTCCTGTCTTGCTAGTTGTTTGGCATAGGTTGTCCAGCACTGTGGCTTGCTGGTCGTTGAGTGAAGCTGGGTGCTGGTGTTAAGATGGAGGTCTCTGGGAGATTTTCGCCGTTTGATATTATGTGGAGCTGGGAGGTCTCTTGTTGACCAGTGTCCTGAAGTTGGCTCTCCTACCTCAGAGGCAGAGCCCTGACTCCTGGCTGGAGCACCAAGAGCTTTTCATCCACACGGCTCAGAATAAAAGGGAGAAAAAGTAGAGGGAATTGGTAGAAGTATGAGGAAAGAAAGAAGGAAAGGAGGGAAGGAAGGAAGGAAGAAAGAAAGAAGCAAAGAAGGAAAGAAGGCAAGAAGGAAAGAAAGGAGGGAGGGAGGAAGGAAGGAAGGAGGGAAAGAAGGAAAAAAGACAGAAAGAAGATACAGTAAAAATAAAATAAAGTATAATAAAATTATTGAATTAAAAAATTCTTATTTAGAAAAGAAAAAAAAAGGGACGGATAGAACCTTAGGACAAATGTTGGAAGCAAAGCTATACAGACAAAATCTTACACAGAAGCATACACATACACCCTCACAAAAAGAGGTAAAGGGGGAAAAATCATAAATCTTGCTGTCAGAGACCACCTCCTCAATTTGGGATGATTCGTTGTCTAAAGGAGGGAAGGAAGGAAGGAAAGAAAGAAAGAAAGAACGAAGGTAATGTATAATAACGTTATTAAAATTAAAATTGATTATTAAGAAAAAAAATTTTTTAAAAAAACCATGAACGGATAGAACCCTAGGACAAATGGTGGAAGCAAGACTATACAGACAAGATATCACACAGAAGCATACACATATACATTCACAAAAAGAGGAAAAGGGAAAAAAAATCATAGATCTTGCTCCTAAAGTCCACTTCCTTAATTTGGGATGATTGGTTGTCTATTCATGTATTCCACAGATGCAGGGTATATCAAGTTGATTGTGGAGCTTTAATCCGCTGCTTCTGAGGCTGCTGGGAGAGATTTCCCTTTCTCTTCTTGTTCTCACAGCTCCCAGGGGCTCAGCTTTGGATTTGGCCCTGCCACTGCGTGTAAGTCGCTGGAGGGCGTCTGTTTTTTGCTCAGACAGGGCGAGGTTAAAAGAGCCGCTGATTCGGGGGCTCTGGCGCACTCAGGCCAGCGGGGAGGGAGGGGCACGGAGTGCGGGGCGGGCCTGCGGCGGCAAAGGCCGGCGTGACTTTGCACCAGCCTGAGGCCCGCTGTGCGTTCTCCCGGGGAAGTTGTCCCTGGATCCCGGGAACCTGGCAGTGGCGGGCTGCACAGGCTCCGCGGAAGAGGGGTGTGGAGAGTGACCTGTGCTCGCACACAGGCCCCTCGGTGGCGGCAGCAGCAGCCTTATCGTCTCCTGCCCATCTCTGGGGTCCTCGCTTTCAGCCGCGGCTCGCGCCCGTCTCTGGGGTCCGTGCTTTTAGCCGCGGCTCGCGCCCATCTCTGGGGTTCGTGCTTTTAGCCGCGGCTCGCGCCCGTCTCTGGAGCTCCTTTAAGCAGTGTTTAAACCCCTCTCCTCACGCACCAGGAAACAAAGAGGGAAGAAAAAGTGTCTTGCCTCTTCGGCAGGTGCAGACTTTTCCCCGGACTCCCTCCTGGCTAGCCGTGGTGCACTAACCCCTTCAGGCTATGTTCAAGCCACCAACCCCAGTCCTCTCCCTGCGCTCCGTCCGAAGCCCGAGCCTCAGCTCCCAGCCCCGCCCGCCCCGGCGGGGGGAGCAGACAAGCCTCTCGGGCTGGTGAGTGCCAGTCGGCACCGATCCTCTGTGCGGGAATCTCCCCGCTTTGCCCTCCGCACCCGTTGCTATGCACTCCTCCGCGGCACCGAAGCTCCCCCCTCCGCCCCCCGCAGTCTCCGCCCGCGAAGGGGCTTCCTAGTGTGTGGAAACTTTTCCTCCTTCACAGCTCCCTCCCACTGGTGCAGGTGCCGTCCCTATTCTTTTGTCTCTGTTTTTTCTTTTTTTTCTTTTGCCCTACCCAGGTACGTGGGGGAGTTTCTTGCCTTTTGGGAGGTCTGAGGTCTTCTGCCAGCGTTCAGTAGGTGTTCTGTAGGAGTTGTTCCACGTGTAGATGTATTTCTGGTGTATCTGTGGGGAGGAAGGTGATCTCCGCGTCTTACTCTTCCGCCATCTTCCCAACATCCCCTCATTGTGGTTTTGATTTGCATTTCTCTAATGATTAGTAATATTGAGCATCCTTTCAGGTGTTTGTTGGCAATCTGTATATCTTCTTTGGGGAGGTGTATATTTAGGTCTTCTGTCCATTTTTGGATTGGGTTGTTTGTTTCTTTTGATACTGAGCTGCATGAGCTGCTTGTATATTTTGGAGATTAATCCTTTGTCAGTTGCTTCATTTGCAAATATTTTCTCCCATTCTGAGGGTTGTCTTTTGGTCTTGTTTATGGTTTCCTTTGCTGTGCAAAAGCTTTGAAGTTTCATTAGGTCCCATTTGTTTATTTTTGCTTTTATTTCCATTTCTCTAGGAGGTGGGTCAAAAAGGATCTTGCTGTGATTTATGTCATAGATTGTTCTGCCTATATTTTCCTCTAAGAGTTTTATGGTGTCTGGTCTTAAATTTAGGTCTCAAATCCATTTTGAGTTTATTTTTGTGCATGGTGTTAGGGAATGTTCTAATTTCATTCTTTTAGATGTAGCTGTCCTGTTTTCCCAGCATCACTTATTGAAGAGGCTGTCTTTCCTCTGTTGTATATTCTTGCCTCCTTTATCAAATATAAGGTAACCATATATGCATGGGTTTATCTCTGGGCTTTCTGTTCTGTTCCGTTTATCTACATTTCTATTTTTGTGCCAGTACCATTACTGTCTTGATTACTGTAGCTTTGTAGTATAGTCTGAAGTCAGGGAGCCTGATTCCTCCATCTCCGTTTTTTGTTCTCAAGATTGCTTTGGCTATTCGGAGTCTTTTGTGTTTCCATACAAATTGTGAAATTTTTTGTTCTAGTTCTGTGAAAAATGCCAGTGGTAGTTTGATAGGGATTGCATTGAATCTATAGATTGCTTTGGGTAGTAGAGTCATTTTCACAATGTTGATTCTTCCAATCCCAGAACATGGTATATCTCTCCATCTGTTTGTGTCATCTTTAATTTCTTTCATCAGTGTCTTATAGCTTTCTGCATACAGGTCTTTTGTCCCCCTAGGTAGGTTTATTCCTAGGTATTTTGTTCTTTTTGTTGCACTGGTAAGTGGGAGGGTTTACTTAGTTTCTCTTTCAGATTTTTCATGATTAGTGTATACGAATGCAGGAGATTTCTGTGCATTAATTTTGTATCCTGCTACTCTGCCAAATTCATTGATTAGCTTTAGTAGTTTTCTGGTAGCATCTTTAGGATTCTCTATGTATAGTGTCATGTCATCTGCAAACAGTGACAGCTTTACTTCTTCTTTTCTGATTTTGATTCCTTTCATTTCTTTTTCTTCTCTGATTGCTGTGGCTAAAACTTCCAAAACTATGTTGAATAATAGTGTTGAGAGTGTGCAACCTTGTCTTTTTCCTGATCTTAGTGGAAATGGTTTTCAGTTTTTCACCACAGAGAGCGATGTTGGCTGTGGGTTGTCATATATGGCCTTTATTATGTTGAGGTAGGTTCCTTCTATGCCTTCTTTCTGGAAGGTGTTTATTGTAAATGTGTTGAATTTTGTTAAAAGCTTTTTCTGCATCTATTGGGATTACCATATGGTTTTTATCCTTCAGTTTGTTAATATGGTGTATCACATTAATTGATCTGTGTATACTGAAGATTCCTTGCTTTCCCAGGATAAACCCCACTTGGTCATGGTGTATGATTCTATTAATGTGCTGTTGGATTCTGTTTGCTAGTATTTTGTTGAGGATTTTTGCATGTACGTTCATCAGGGATATTGGCCTGTAGTTTTCCATTTTTGTGACTTCTTTGGTTTTGCTGTCAGGGTGATGATAGCCTTGTAGAATGAATTTGGGAGTGTTCCTCCCTCTGCTATATTTTGGAAGAGTTTGAGAAGGATACGTGTTAGCTCTTCTCTAAATGTTTGATAGAATTCGCCTGTGAAGCCATCTTGTCTTGGGCTTTTGTTTGTTGGAAGATTTTTAATCAGTTTCAATTTCAGTGCTTGTGATTGGTGTGTTTATATTTTCTATTTCTTCCTAATTCAGTCTCAGAAGGTTGTGCTTTTCTAAGTATTTGTCCGTTTCTTCCAGGTTGTCCATTTTATTGGCACAGAGTTGCCTGTAGAAATGTCTCATGAGCCTTTGTATTTCTGCAGTTTCAGTTGTTACTTCTTTTTCATTTCTAATTCTGTTGATTTGAGTCTTTTCCCTTTTTTTTCTTGATGACTCTGGCTAATGGTTTATCAATTTTGTTTATCTTCTCAAAGAACCGGCTTTTAGTTTTATTCATCTTTGCTATTGTTTTTTTCATTTCTTTTTCATTTATTTCTGATCTGATCTTTATGATTTCTTCTGCTAACTTCGGGGTTTTTTTTGGTTCTTCTTTAATTGCCCTAGATGTAAGGTTAGGTTGTTTATTTGAGATGTTTCTTGTTTCTTGAAGTAGGATTGTATTGCTCTAAACTTCCCTCTTAGAACTGCTTTTGCTGCATCCCATAGGTTTTGGGTCATTGTGTTTTCATTGTCATTTATTTCTAGGTATTTTTTGATTTCCTCTTTGATTTCTTCAGTGATCTCTTGGTTATTTAGTAGTGTATTGTTTAGCTTCCATGTGTTTGTATTTTTTACAGTTTTTTCCTGTAATTGATACCTAGTCTCATAGTGTTGTGGTCGGAAAAGATACTTCATACAATTTCAGTTTTCTTAAATTTACCAAGGCTTGATTTGTGACCCAGGATATGATCTATCCTGGAGAATGTTCCATGAGTTCTTGAGAAGAAAGTGTATTCTGTTGTTTTTGGATGGAATGTTCTATAAATATCAATTAAGTCCATCTTGTTTAATGTGTCATTGAAAGTCTGTGTTTCCGTATTTATTTTCACTTTGGATGATCTGTCCATTGGTGAAAGTAGGATGTTAAAGTCCCCTACTATTATCGTGTTACTGTCGATTTCTCTTTTTTTAAATTGAAGTATGCTTAATTTACAAAATTGTGTTAGTCTATTGTGTGTAACAGAGTGATTCAGTTATACATATATATTCTTTCTCAGATTTTTTCCCATTATAGTTTATTGTAAGATATTGAATATAGTTCCCTATGCTATACAGTGGGACCTTGTTATTTATTTATTTTATACATGGTAGTTTGTATCTGCTAATTCCAAACTCGAATTTATCCCTCCCCCCACCCCATCCCTTTCCCCTTTGGGAACCATAGTTTGTTTTCAAAGTCTGTGAGTCTGTTTCTCTCTTGTAGATAAGTTCATTTGTATCTTTTTTTAAGATTCCACATATAAGTGTTATCATATGATGTTTGTCTTTCTCTGTGTGACTTACTTCACTTAGTATGATAATCTCTAGGTCCATCCATGCTGTTTCAAATGGCATTATTTCATTCTTAATACTGTGTGTAAATTTGGATCCATACAAAAGAATAAAGTGCATTTGAACTAGTAAATATGAGGGTAAATATGAAAGCTTTTTTTCTCATTGCTTTCAAGCTCCTTGAAAGATTTTGAATATTTAAAGCAAAAATAATAGTAATGTGGGGGTTATAATATATGTAGAGAAAAAGTGTATGATTACAGTACCACAAAGAAGGGAAGTGGGATAAAATAAGTTTACTGTTCAGCACTTCCTATACTTACCATATGATGTCATATAACTTTTGAAGATAGACAAGAACACATTTGTAAATCCTAGAGAAACATCTAAAAAATGTCAAAACAAAGAAGTATAACTAGTAAGAAAATAATGGAGAGAAAATAGAAAAAGTAAAATTACATAGTTGATTCCAAAGGAGGCAGACAAAAGAACAAAGAACAGATGGGATGCAGAAAAAACAGTAACATATGGTAGATTTAAACTCAATCTTAATTACATATAAGTGGTCTAGACATTCCAATAAAAAGACAGAGATTGCCATATGAAGATTCTTCTATATGCTGTCTAAAAGCAAGCCCTTTTTAAATGTGAAGACTCAGGTAGGATTGAAGTAAAAAAAAAATGGTTAAAGATATACAAACACCGATCAAATGAAAGTTAGTCTGGTTATATTTATAACAAATTTCAAAGCAAAGAATATTACTAGGCATAAAGAGAGAATTTGTGTATGCACCCAATTACAGAGTTTCAAAATACATGAAATAAACCTGGTAGAACTGAAAGGAGAAATGGAAAAATGTATAATTATTTAAAATTCAACATTTCTTTTTTAGTAATTGAGTTAAGCATAAAGAAAATATGTAAAGATATAGAAAACTTGAACAGCATCAACTAATCTGACCTGTCATTTACGTAACACTCTGCTTACAAACAACGGAATACATCATTCTTTTCAAATGTATATGTAACATTTACCAAGATATAAAGGCCATAAAGCAAGTTTCAGTAAAGGCATAGATTGAAATTGTACAACATATTTCTCTTATTAAAATAAATAAATTAGAAATAAATTATAGATATCTGGAAAATCCCAAATACTTTGAAATTTAACTCTCTTCTAAATAACCATGATCAAAGATGGACTTACAAGAGAACTTAGAAAATATTTTGAACCTCATAAAAATTTAAATAGTAAAATATCAAAATTTGTGGCAAATGGCTAAAGCAGTGCTTAGAAGGAAAAATTTATAGCATTGATTATGTTATAAAAAAAAAATCCCAAATGCATAATCTAGATGGTGCTGAAATAATTTGATTCCATATGCAAAGAAAACCCCAAAGAATATGAACACTTCTTTAAACTACTATATAAATTTTGTATAAATAAACATTAACTCAAAATTGATCAAGAACCTAAATGGAAGAGCTATAAATATAATATTTTTTTAAATAAGAGAAAATACTTATAACCTTGTGTTAGGCAGAGATTTCTTAAATTGAACATAAAAAATATGAACTGTAAAAGAAAAAAAACGGATGAATTATGCTTCATCAGAACTGTAAACATTTGGGACTTTCCTGGTGGTCCAGTGGTAAAGAATCTGCCTTCCAATGCAGGGGATGCAGGTTCGATCCCTGGTCGGGGAACTAAGATTCCACAGGCCATGGGGCAACTAAGCCCATGCGCCAAAGCTACTGAGCTTGCGTGCTCTCAGCTAGAGAGCCCAAGTGCCACAAGCTACAGAGCCCACATGCTCTGGAGCCCACACGCCATAACTAGAGAAGAGAAAACCCGCATGCCACAATTAGAGAGAAGCCCACATACTGCAATGAAAGATCCTGTGTGCCCCAACGAAGATCCTGCTTATGGCAACTAAGACCTGATGCAGCCAAAAAAAATTTTTTTAATAAATTAAAAAAAAAAAAAGCCCAGAACTGTCTAAACTATGGGAGGGGGGGAAGAACCCCCTCCCCCCAAAATATAAAAGTTTGCTCTTCAAAAGACTTACCAAAAAAAAATGTCAAAGCACTGGAGGAAAGCAAATATTTTGCAAAACATACATCTGATCAAAGCTTATGTCTGGAGTATATAAAGAACAGTTACAACTCCATAATAAAAAGAAAGCTTATTAAAAAACAATGGGGCAAAGAAATGTGGGGAGGGAGGGAAGATGGCGGAAGAGTAAGACACGGAGATCGCCTTCCTCCCCACAGATACATCAGAAATACATCTACACGTTGAACAACTCCTACAGAACACCTACTGAATGCTGGCAGAAGACGTCAGACCTCCCAAAAGGCAAGAAACTCCCCATGTAACTGGGTAGGGCAAAGGAAAAAAGAATAAACAGAGACAAAAGGATAGGGATGGGAACTGCACCAGTGGGAGGGAGCTATGAAGGAGGAAAGGTTTCCACACACTAGGAAGCCCCTTCGTGGGTGAAGACAGGGGTGCAGAGGGCAAAGCGGAGAGATTTCCGCACAGAGGATCGGTGCCGACCAGCACTCACCAGCCTGAGAGGCTTGTCTGCTCACCCACTGGGGCAGGCGGGGCTGGGAGCTGAGGCTCGGGTTTCAGTTGGATCAGGGAGAGGACTGGCAGCGTGAACACATCCTGAAGGGGTTAGTGCACCACGCCTAGCCGGGAGGGAGTCTAGGAAAAAGTCTGAACCTGCTGAAGAGGCAAGAGACTTTTCTTCCTTCTTTGTTTCCTGGTGTGCGAGGAGAGGGGATTAAGAGCGCTGCTTAAAGGAGCTCCAGAGATGGGCGCGAGCTGCAGCTAAAAGCGCGGACCCCAGAGACTGGCATGAGACGCTAAGGCTGCTGCCGCTGCCACCAAGAAGTCTGTGTGTGAGCATAGGTAACTCTCCACACCACCCTTCCGGGGAGCCTGTGCAGCCCGCCCCTGCCAGTGTCCCGGGATCCAGGGACAACTTCCCCAGGAGAACGCACAGTGTGCCTCAGGCTGGTGCAACGTCATGCTGGCCTCTGCTGCTGCAGGCTCGCCCCGCACTCTGTGCCCCTCCCTCCCCCCGGCCTGAGTGAGCCAGAGCCCCTGAATCAGCGGCTCCTTTAACCCCGACCTCTCTGAGCGAAGAACAGACGCTGGTGACCTACACGCAGAGGCGGGGCCAAATCCAAAGCTGAGTCCCAGGAGCTGTGAGAACAAACCAGAGAAAGGGAAATCTCTCCCAGGATGCTCAGGAGCAGTGGATTAAAGCTCCACAGTCAACTTCATGTACCCTGCATCTGTAGAATACATGAATAGACAACGAATCATCCCAAATTGAGGAGGTGGACTTTGAGAGCAAGAGAGATTATTTTATCCCCCTTTCCTCTTTTTGTGAGTGTGTGTGTGTATGCCTCTGTGTGAGATTTTGTCTGTATAGCTTTGCTTTCACCATTTGTCCTAGGGTTCTATCTGTCTGTTTTGTTTTTTTTACTTTTTAAAAAAAATTTTTTCTTAATAATTATTTTTTATTTTAATAACTTTATTTTATTTTACCTTACTTTATTTTATTTTATCCTCTTTCTTTCTTTCTTTCTTTCTACTTTTTCTCCCTTTTATTCTTAGCAGTGTGGATGAAAGGTTCTTGGTGCTGCAGCCAGGAGTCAGTGCTGTGCCTCTGAGGTGGGAGAGCCAACTTCAGGACACTGGTCCACAAGAGCCCTCCCAGCTCCATGTAATATCAAACGGCGAAAATCTCCGAGAGATCTCCATCTCAACACCAACACCCAGCTTCACTCAACGACCAGCAAGCTACAGTGCTGGACACCCTATGCCAAACAACTAGCAAGACAGGACAACAACCCCACCCATTAGCAGAGAGGGTGCCTAAAATCATAATAAGTCCACAGACACCCCAAAACACACCACCAGATGTGGACCTGCCCACCAGAAAGACAAGATCCATCTTCATCCACCAGAACACAAGCACTAGTCCCCTCCACCAGGAAGCCTACACAACCCACTGAACCAACTTTAGCCACTGGGGACAGACACCAAAAACAACGGGAACTACAAACCTGCAGCCTGCAAAAAGGAGACCCCAAACACAGTAAGATAAGCAAAATGAGAAGACAGAAAACCACACAGCAGATGAAGGAGCAAGATAAAAATGCACCAGACCTAACAAATGAAGAGGAAATAGGCAGCTTACCTGAAAAAGAACTCAGAATAATGATAGTAAAGATGATCCAAAATATTGGAAATAGAATAGATAAAATGCAAGAAACATTTAACAAGGACCTAGAAAAACTAAAGATGAAACAAGCAATGATGAACAGCACAATAAATGAAATTAAAAATACTCTAGAAGGGATCAATAGCAGAATATCTGAGGCAGAAGAACGGATGAATGACCTGGAAGATAAAATAGTGGAAATAACTACTGCAGAGCAGGATAAAGAAAAAAGAATGAAAAGAACTGAGGACAGTCTCAGAGACCTCTGGGACAACATTAAATGCACCAACATTTGAATTATAGGGGTTCCAGAAGAAGAAGAGAAAAGGAAAGGGACTGAGGAAATATTTGAAGAGATTATAGTTGAAAACTTCCCTAATATGGGAAAGGAAATAGTTAATCAAGTCCAGGAAGCACAGAGAGTCCCATACAGGATAAATCCAAGGAGAAACATGCCAAGACACGTATTAATCAAACTGTCAAAAATTAAATACAAAGAAAACATATTAAAAGCAGCAAGGGAAAAAAAACAAATAACACACAAGGGAATCCCCATAAGGTTAACAGCTGATCTTTCAGCAGAAACGCTGCAAGCCAGAAGGGACTGGCAGGACATATTTAAAGTGATGAAGGAGAAAAACCTACAACCAAGTTTACTCTACCCAGCAAGGATCTCATTCAGATTTGATGGAGAAATTAAAACCTTTACAGACAAGCAAAAGCTGAGAGAGTTCAGCACCACCAAACCAGCTTTACAACAAGTGCTAAAGGATCTTCTCTAGGCAAGAAACACAAAAGAAGGGAAAGACCTATAATAACAAACCCAAAACAATTAAGAAAATGGGAATAGGAACATACATATCTATAATTACCCTAAATGTAAATGGACTAAATGCTCCCGCCAAAAGACACAGACTGGCTGAATGGATACAAAAACAAGACCCATATATATGCTGTCTACAAGAGACCCACTTCAGACCTAGAGACATATACAGACTGAAAGTGAGGGAATGGAAAAAGATATTCCATGCAAATGGAAACCAAAAGAAAGCTGGAGTAGCAATTCTCATATCAGACAAAATAGACTTTAAAATAAAGACTATTAGAAGAGACAAAGAGACAAAGAGACTACATAATGATCAAGGGATCAATCCAAGAAGATATAACAATTGTAAATATTTATGCACCTAATGTACGAGCACCTCAATACATAAGGCAAATACTAACAGCCATAAAAGGGGAAATCGACAGTAACACATTCATAGTAGGGGACTTTAACACCCCACTTACACCAATGGAAAAATCATCCAAAATAAAATAAATAAGGAAACACAAGCTTTAAATGATACATTAAACAAGATGGACTTAATATTTATAGGACATTCCATCCAAAAACTACAGAATACACATTTTTCTCAAGTGCTCATGGAACATTCTCCAGGATAGATCATATCTTGGGTCACAAATCAAGCCTTGGTAAATTTAAGAAAATTGAAATTGTATCAAGTATCTTTTCTGACCACAATGCCAGGAGACTAGATATCAATTACAGGAAAAAATTTGTAAAAAATACAAACACATGGAGGCTAAACAATACACTACTTAGTAATGAAGTGATCACTGAAGAAATCAAAGAGGGAATAAAAAAATACCGAGAAACAAATGACAATGGAGACACGACGACCCAAAACCTATGGGATGCAGCAAAAGCAGTTCTAAGAGGGAAGTTTATGGCAATACAATCCTACCTTAAGAAATAGGAAACATTTCAGATAAAAAACCTAATGTTGCACCTAAAGCAATTAGAGAAAGAAGAACAAAAACACCCCAAAGTTAGCAGAAGGAAAGAAATCATAAAGATCAGATCAGAAATAAATGAAAAAGAAATGAAGGAAACGATAGCAAAGATCAATAAATCAGTAGCATTAGCAATGAAAAAGGAGAAGTAACAACTGACACTGCAGAAATACAAAAGGTCATGAGAGATTACTACAAGCAACTCTATGCCAATCAAATGGACAACCTGGAAGAAATGGACAAATTCTTAGAAATGCACAACCTGCCAAGACTGAATCAGGAAGAAATAGAAAATATGAAGAGACCAATCACAAGCACTGAAATTGAAACTGTGATTAAAAATCTCCCAACAAAGAAAAGCCCAGGACCAGATGGCTTCACAGGCGAATACCAAAACCAGACAAGGATGTCACACAAAGAAAACTACAGGCCAATATCACTGATGAACATAGATGCAAAAATCCTCAACAAAATATTAGCAAACAGAATCCAGTAGCACGTTAAAAGGATCATACACCATGATCAAGTGGGGTTTATTCCAGGAATGCAAAGATTCTTCAATATACGCAAATCAATCAATGTGAAGCACCATATTAACAAATTGAAGGAGAAAAACCATATGGTCATCTCGATAGCTGCAGAGAAAGCTTTCGACAAAATTCAATACCCATTTATGATAAAAACCCTGCAGAAAGTAGGCATAGAGGGGTGACAAACTGAAAGCATTTACACTAAGATCAGGAACAAGACAAGGATGTACACTCTCACCACTCTTATTCAGCAGAGTTTTGGAAGTTTTAGCCACAGCAATCAGACAAGAAAAGGAAAAAAAAGGAATCAAAATCGGAAAAGAAGAAGTAAAGCTGTCACTGTTTGCAGATGACATGATACTATACATAGAGAATCCTAAAGATGCTACCAGAAAACTACTAGAGCTAATCAATGAATTTGGTAAAGTAGCAGGATACAAAATTAATGCACAGAAATCTCCTGCATTCCTATACACTAATGATGAAAAATCTGAAAGTGAAATCAAGAAAACACTCCCATTTACCACTGCAACAAAAAGAATAAAATATCTAGGAATAAACTTACCTAAGGAGACAAAAGACCTGTATGCAGAAAATTATAAGACACTGATGAAAGAAATTAAAGATGATACAAATAGATGGAGAGATATACCATGTTATTGGTTTGGAAGAATCAACATTGTGAAAATGACTCTACTGCCCAAAGCCATCTACAGATTCAATGCAATCCCTATCAAACTACCACTGGCATTTTTCACAGAACTAGAACAAAAAATTTCACAATTTGTATGGAAACACAAAAGACCCCGAATAGCCAAAGCAATCTTGAGAACGAAAAGTGGAGCTGGAGGAATCAGGCTCCCTGACTTCAGACTATACTACAAAGCTACAGTAATCAAGACAGTAATGGTACTGGCACAAAAACAGAAATATAGATCAATGGAACAGTATAGAAAGACCAGAGGTAAACCCACACACATATGGTCACCTTATCTTTGATAAAGGTGGTAGGAATGTACAGTGGAGAAAGGACAGCCTCTTCAATAAGTGGTGCTGCAGGGAGATCAGCTCGGTGCTTTGTGACCGCCTAGAGGGGTGGGATAGGGAGGGTGGGAGGGAGGGAGACGCAAGAGGGAGGAGGTATGGGAACATATGTATAACTGATTCACTTTGTTATAAAGCAGAAACTAACACACCATTGTAAAGCAATTATACTCCAATAAAGACGTAAAAAAATAAATAAGTGGTGCTGCAAAAACTGCACAGGTGCATGTAAAAGTATGAGATTACATCACTCCCTAACACCATACACAAAAATAAGCTCAAAATGGATTAAAGACCTAAATGTAAGACCAGAAACTATTGAACTCTTAGAGGAAAACATAGGCAGAACACTCAATGACATAAATCACAGCAAGATCCTTTTTGACCCATCTCCTAGAGAAATGGAAATTAAAAACAAAAATAAACAAATGGGACCTAATGAAACTTAAAAGCTTTTGCACAGCAAAGGAAACCATAACAAGACTAAAAGACAACCCTCAGAATGGGAGACAATATTTGCAAATGAAGTAACTGACAAAGGATTAATCTCCAACATTTAGAAGCAGCTCATGCAGCTCAATAACAAAAAAACAAACCCAATCCAAAAATAGGCAGAAGACCTAAATAGACATTTCTCCAGAGAAGACATACAGACTGCCAACAAACACATGAAAGAATGCTCAACATCGTTAATCATTAGAGAAATGCAAATCTAAACTACAATGAGATATCATCTCACACCAGTCAGAATGGCCATCATCAAAAAATCCAGAAACAATAAATGCTGGAGAGGGTGTGGAGAAAAGGGAGCACTCTTGCACTGCTGGTGGGAATGTGAATTGGTTCAGCCACTATGGAGAACAGTATGGAGGTTCCTTAAAAAACTACAAATAGAACTACCATATGACCCAGCAATCCCACTACTGGGCGTATATACTGAGAAAACCATAATTCAAAAAGAGTCATGTACCGAAATGTTTATTGCAGCTCTGTTTACAATAGCCAGGAGATGGAAACAACCTAAGGGTCCATCATCGGTTGAATGGATAAAGATGTTGCACATATATACAATGGAATATTACTCAGCCATAAAAAGAAACGAAATTGAGCTATTTGTAATGAGGTGGATGGACCTAGAGTTTGTCATACAGAGTGAAGTAAGTCAGAAAGAGAAAGACAAATACCGTATGCTAATACATGTATATGGAATTTAAGAAAAAATAAAAGTTTCGTGGAGAACCTTGAGGTAAGACAGGAATAAAGACACAGACCTACTAGAGAATGGACTTGAGGATATGGGTAGGGGGAAGGGTAGGCTGTGACCAAGTGAGAGAGTGGCATGGACATATATACACTACCAAACGTAAAATAGATAGCTAGTCGGAAGCAGCCGCATAGCACAGGGAGATCAGCTCAGTGTTTTGTGACCACCTAGAGGGGTGGGATAGGGATGGTGGGAGGGAGGGAGACACAGGAGGGAAGAAGTATGGGAACATATGTATATGTATAACTGACTCACTTTGTTATAAAGCAGAAACTAACACACCATTGTAAAGCAATTATACTCCAATAAAGATGTAAAAACAAAAACAATGTGGCAAAAATTTGCACAGACATTTTATAGATGGCCAAAAACATAGAATGCTCACCATCATGAATTAATAAGAATATGCAAATAAAAACCTGCAGTGAGATACTTCTGTACACGTACCAGAATAGCTTCTCTCTGAAAGACTGACAGTGCCAAGTGTTGGTGGGGAGGTATAACAACGTCATACACTGCTAGTGGGAATGAAGAATGATACAGTTGCTTTGGAAAACAGTGTGGCAGTTTCTTATAAACATACGACCCAGCAATTCTCCTAGAGTTTTCCAAAAGAAATAAAAACATACATCTTTCCAAAAAACCAGGACAGAAATGTTCATAGCAGTTTCATTTACAATAGTTTCAAACTTGGAGTAAATCAGATTTTCATCACAAGGCAAATGGATAAACAGACTGTGGTATAACCAGACAATTGATGCTACTCATTAATAAAAAGGAATAAACTAACACATACACCATGGATGAAGCTAAAAGCACTTTTCCTAGCGAAAGAGGCCAGTCATAAAGGAATACATGCTATATGCATCCATTTGTATGAACTTCATGAAAGGGCAAAACTAGAGTGGTAGCAGTCAGATGTATTTACTGCAAAGGAGTAAAGTGTGGGTAGAGTGAAGGAAATCGTGCTTGTTCCATACCATGCTTGTGGTGGTGGTACACATTTGTCAAAACTCATTGAAATGTGTATTTCAGATTGGTGACTTTTACTGTATACAAATTATGCGTCAACAAAACTGACAAAAATCAACCACCCATACTGGGGTAATTTTTCTCAGGAAGCAAAAAATAATCTTTTAGTTATTTTGCCTTTCTTCCTTTTCACTGACACTAATGCTAGTGTTGTATCTTATTCATGTTTTGTTGAAACCTAACATTCACCAATGGTGAAGAGGAGGAACATGTTAATAAACAGAAACACTCTTTGGGAGGATGATGTAAGCTTCTATTGGTAGAATGAAGTGACAGGAAAAGTAAATAATAATCCGTCATAATCTAATTGATTGCTAAGTGGTAGAACGCAATGTGAAAAACTCCATGGAGTTGAGGACAACTCCTTTGGCTTAAAAGTGCTTTAATGCCTCTTGAATCCCCGGTGTGGAAAGAAAGAGGAAGAAGGAAAAAAAAAATCCATCAGCAAAGCTTTCAGATGCTTTGGGTCTTCGGCTGTTAGAAAGAAAGGTCATTGCTGCCGTTTCCAAAATGCTCACAGTAATCTTTCTTAGGCAGTAGCAGTAGTTCTGTTATCAGCTGAGCAAGTGCCAATGTCAGTGATTGACAGGGTTTCCACCTCCAGATTTCTTTCACAGCTGTGCTTAACAACTCAGGGCTTGCAATCTCCTGCTCACGACGAGGACTCAGCAGGGCTCAGGGAGGCAGAATCCCAGCATGGGATTCATGTGGCACACACTGCGTCTCGTTGCACTTCGCTGTGGGATGTTCTGATTAGCCAGGCAGGCTGCCGAAGACAGTGAGAAGTTTGGAACTAGGCATATGCTCAGCATGGCCCAAACACTGCTCAGCCCCAATGTGGCAGTCTGCTGCAAGTCCAGTGTGCGTGGATGATGACATCTGCATCTGAAAGGGAATATGAGGAGGCAGGTTGAAAGTCTGTTTTGATGGAAACGTGGGAAATCAACATGGTTCTGTCAGCTTGTAATGAGATGGCTCAGAGGACTTCACCTGCAAGCCATGAGCTCATATTGTGAGAGCGGGAACCGGTCAGTCAGGTACAGGGGTGCGTGGCTCAGTAGGGTCCATGGTTGGTTGAATGCTCTGCTGTTACCATCTTGAATATTGATAGTTTTATCTTTGAACTTGTGTTCGGTAAGTGAAACCAAATCAGCCAGTGGGGCGCCACTGTCTGCCATTATGTCCACGTGGCAGGTATGTATCTGCCATTTGTTGTTGCCCCGTTCATGTATAATGTACACAAGTGCCCCATGAGCACAGAATTCCAGTGGACCCTCAATGCACAGGAGTTCAGGGAGACTTACAGTGAGCACGTAGTAAGCGTGTTATGTCTAGGATGGAGTAAGTGGGGCCATAGACAGTCCCCAGGGACCATGCTTTCCATTTGCTTCAAAAATAGCAAGAAGGCAATGACATTCTAAGGGTGAGGAACAACCAAGGAACCTTATCATATGCTTGCTTTCTTATGTTACTTGCTTGTATACAACCGCTTATGCTGAAAAAGATGAGGAAAAAGGAAAGATAGGGCAACTCATAGTTATTTTTTACTTTTCGTCCTTTATTATTCATCGGTAAGCTGAAAATAGAGCATGTTGGTAGAATCTGTACATATCAAAAATTGAAATGAAAACAGTTGAGTTAGTTTTGTTCTTTGTTTCCCGTTTTAGTAAGAATGAAATACATAGGCATGTATGAGTTACAAAGTACAGATTGTGTAATTTTGATGATTTTACTTGAGTTAAATTCTTTTATACCTGCACTTAAAACTAGCCTTGCACAGTATAATGATAAGTGGTAAAATTTATTCTAATAATTAGAAATTTTCAGTTTTCTTTACTTGGAATTATATTAAAAAGCAAATAAAAAACACCATGGTGAATAGAGAAAGGCTGCAGAAGAAAAGAAAAAGCTTTATATTTTAGTACTTTTAGGGGCACTTTTTTCCTGCTTTTGAACAAGGGACACCACCTTGTCATTTTGAGCTGGGCCTCACAAACTGTGTTGTCAGGGCCCTGCTAGCAAAACTGGTTTCTCTCCCGAGTGAAATGCATTAGTGCTATCTTGCATGTCAAAAATTGGCTATTAAAGGCGGCCACCCCTTTTATTAATTTTGTGCCTCTTACTACTCTGCCTTCTAACATACGCTGAGCGATCAAATAGACTTTTTCTAAATATTTTAGGTAAGGCTGTGTTCTTCTATATAGCGCATCAGGCAGTCCATCAGGTAATTATGAAATACCTACTAGATGCCACTTACTTATTATAAAAACTTTATAACTTAGTTGAGGGAGCAGATATTTACATAGCAAAGTGATGTGTGCTATCTAATACAGACATGAAAACACACAGTTGAGAGTGATGTAATTGTGCCTGGCAGGACTGTAGGGGATGACACATTAGACTTTACTGAGCTATAAAGCATTGCTTCAGCTCAGTTGATGAGAAAAGGGTTTTTGTAGGTAGTTGAATTGATGGGAGGACATTCCAGGCTGAGGAATATTTTATTCCCATAACTAAATTCACTGCAATGCACTCTGCTTTTGTGCTTTAGAATTGGTTATTTGCATCCCTTTTTTTCCTGTTGAGTTTAAAATTGTGAATACACTGACATATTTTTAGAGTTTTTGTTTTTTGTTTTTTGTTTTGGATAAGGTAGGGCTAATTTTTTGTTTGTGGCAATGTACGTGTACATTTCTTTTTAAATTTTGGTTCCTTTTTTCCCTTGTAGAGGTATGAAGTGATATTTTGTAAATTAAATGTGTTGCCATTATCTCACCCATCATGGTTTTGAAAAAGTGTTTTTTTATTTTGAAAAATAACCTGGAACATTTTGCCTTCTTTCTTACCATCACCAGTGAGAGAAGGTGTATAAGAGTTGTGGTGATGGTAGCGGGGAGAAAAAAACATCACTCGGGAGTCCTGGAGAAATTCACTGAGGACATGGCTCCATGAGTAACACCAACAACAAAATGAGGGGATTAGGGTTACAACTCAAGATCTGCTTAACACCTGGGATGCTTTTGAAATCTGATACGATGACATGCCAGTGTATCAACGGGGAGCAATATCCCATAGGAATCAAAGAACACATCTGAAATTTCCTTAAATCCACTGTAATGATGTTTGTGGTAACTGCAAATCTTTCTCAACCCTTGGGGGGTGGGTGGGATGTGATGGAGGTCACTGTCACTATTTTGACTAAATGGGAAGATAGGTACTGGAATGCAGAGCAACATGATTTTATAGTCTGTGCCACTTTTCTATTCCCTGTGATAGCAAGAGAATTATGGAAGTGAGGTGGAGAAATCTATCAGGAGTGTGGTGTGGCTGAAGGGCAGTAGTACAGACAGCAGTTTCAGGCTCTCATTTTCTGCCTCCCCTTTTCCATCGATTCAAATGACTATGAGCCTGGCCCTCCCTTCTCACCTGGGGAAGTACTGGCCACAGAGCAGGAATCAATGCTCACCACTGAAGAATGGGAAATGAAAGTCTGCCTGGAGCTCTGGTGGCTAAAGGTTATAGTTAAACCATGTTTACCTATAAACCTGTCCATTTTGGAGGCCAAGGTATGCGCTTTGAGAGGTTGTTTTCCTCCAGAGATAAATGTCTTGTAGACACTCAGTCCCATCCTGACACTCTCTAAAGAGGCTTTTATAAATGATGTTCTCTCACTTGCCTTTGTTTGGCTTTTAGCAGCAGGAAGCCAAGAAAAGGCCCAACTCTGGTTTTGAGGGCCCTGGGGAAGAGTTGCAAAAATAACACCTGCAGGTGTGGAAAGCTGTTCGGTGACCCCCGGTGTGCAGAAGGCCGTGAAGAAGTTATGAGATTAGAGGATCGGGAGAGTGACAGCAGCTGCCTTTCAGCAGCTTTTCTGCTGTTGCCTTGAGAAAGAGTCAACTCTAGCAGACTTATTTAGGGCCTGGGAAAATAGTGCAAAGTGAAGAAAGAGCTAGAAATGATAGTTGTCCACCTTTGGGTGAGAAGAGAGATTTGAGCTTGCCCCAGGATGTTGAGAAGTGGAATGACAAAGCAAGTCATGTTAAAGGAGTAACAGAACATACTCTTCTGTTGTGCATTTTCGTAGGAGAAAAAATGGCTCCATCTAAATACTGAGAACATCTTAGATGATTTACAGGGAGCATTAGGAAAGCCAGGAAAGCTTGTGACCCAAACTAATCCTCCAAGTCGTAATAGTGAGCAGAGAATACAATGAAGAAATAATAAATGAAGATTAAGCAGCTTTCAGTTTAAAATTGCATCAGGCTAACAGTCCCTTATACAACCTCTTTTAACTTTCTGTTGAACTGCCATTGAAGACAGAGAAAGACCAAAACTCGTAACACAACCAAAATTGGAAGTTTCAACGTATTTCCGTAATCTTGGCAGTTATGATTATTGGAAGTGTATTGAAAAGTGTACTTAAATGTTTCCCCCAGCTTTATTGAGATATAATTGAATATAATATGGAGTAAGTTTAAGTTACACAACATGATGATTTGATAGATGTATATGTTGTGAAATGATTACCACATAATTTAGTTAACACATCCATCACTTCACATAATTACCTCTCTTGTTGTTGCGAGAACGTTTAAGATCTACTCTTAGCAACTTTGTGCACTGTTGGTGGGAATGTAAATTTGTGCGGCCACTATGGAAAACAGTATTGAAGTTCCTTAGAAAATTAAAAATAGAACTACCCTACAATTTAGCGATCCTACTTCTGATACTTATTATCAAAAAGACGAGATAACCGTGCTGTGCTGGCCATTTCTTCAGTGGTGAAAGCTGCTGGGGTGATCTGCAGAGCAGGTCCCTGGGAACCACCACTTTTCCCATTGTATGGTTAATGCTGGTAGCTCCTGTTCATCTTCTTTGTTCCTCACCGTCTCCATACATCTCAACTTGGCTGGACTCTGGGAGGGGTGAAACTGAGGTGAGTCCTTACTGTGGTGCCTCAAAAGGCTTGGGAAGCTTGTTGCTCACCCTGTTCTCTCTTCCCCTGTGAGGAGAACTCTTTCTAGTTGTGGGTTCCCTTTTGATGCTGAGCAGAGCAGGCCTGGGGGATGGGTTGTTGTAGGCAAAGCGAAGCTGTTTTCCTTCTCTTTTCGTGCAGTTATTCTCAGGTTTTTCCTTCCAGTGTGCTGCTGCTTAAGTTTCTTAAGTGGACTCCTGAGCGCTCCCTGAGCTATTTTTTGTTCATGGATAGCTGTCTAGTTGTTGGTTTTTGTAGGGGGATGGTGGCTGGGATCTTCTACTTCACCATCTTCACCTTTTGTGAGCTTTTCAAGAGCCCAGTCCTCTGAGGGTAGGTTCTTCTGTCCATCAGTGACTCATCTCGGTTTAGAAATGCCAAGTTGTCACCAACCAAATAAATGCAGAGGCCAACTTACTACTTTAGGGTCGCTGCTGTTTTAAGTAAGTAGAGTTTCATTTTCCTTTCTTTCTCATGTCCTGTCAAGAGCCTTTCTCCTACACCCACTTAGAGACCACAACTCCAAAACAAAATCCAACAAACAAATTAGCAGGAGGGAGGAAGGAAGGAGTGATTCAGGAAACTGAATTGTATCTTGGGAGGGGTAGTCAGCGAGTGCCATGGTAGGGAGTATGGTGAGGAGGATCCCTGGCAGCATTTCATCTGTTTATAATGTTAGAACGATAGGCTGTGGGAGTTGGGAAAGATCTCATATTAGTCTGCAAGAGCCACAGTTGGTAGGAGAAGGAATGTCGTTGAACTGTTTAGATTTGATATGTACCACTTCACTTGTTACTTTGATGTCTTCTTTTTACTGGGGAATGGTATCTAAAACACCAGTTTGGGGCTGTAGGTTTGCTTATTGCTAAAGGGTCCTTTTAGTGGACAGTGCTAGAAAAAAGTATGTGTGTGTAAGTATGTATCCATGCACACACATCCATGCATATAATAAAGGAATCAGGAGTTTATACTGATACTTCAACTGCTATCCTATAGGAATCCTTATTGCCTCTCTCTCTCCATATTACTGTCTTTATTGTGAGAATTGGGATTCTCAACATCAATATATTTATTCATTTGTTCAATCCTGTAATATACCCAAAATAATTTTAGAATTTTTATATCTATACTATTAAAAAATAAACCTAATAATGGTTCACTATATATTTTCAGTTTTTGTTTCCTTAGACTGAGTATATAGTCAAATTATACTGTTCAAAAGTGCTTGGGTAGATTGTTTTCTGCCCTTCAGTTGAAATACAGATGTGTTTATTTCTCTTGGCATTCAGTTTTAGAGTTCCTTCTATTTTTGTGGTTTAAATTTAGTTTTTGCATATGTAGAGCATTAATATAATTCCAAGTGTTAAAAGTATATATACTCCTTCCCTTATCCCTCCCTGCCCCCCACCCCCGGTAATCAAATTCATTAGTTTCTGATTCAAACTTGAAGTGTGTCTGTTTGCAAAAATAAGCAAATACCCCTATGGGTTCTGTACAAAAGGTAGCATACTATATATAGGATTTTGCACTTTTTTTTTTACTTAACAATATATCCTAGAAGTTATTTCACATCCGCAGGGCCAAATATGCCTCCAAAAGGTAGAGTGAATGTCAAAATTGGATTTGTAGCAGAAAAAAAGCAAGAACCATGAATAACAATATTCTAAAGCCACAGTTTTCCCAACTTGAAATTAAAGGAGACACGAATATGTAACTGGGGCCACAATGTGTTTTAATTAATTAATTTTTGGCTGTGTTGGGTCTTTGTTGCTGTGTGCAGGCTTTTCTCTAGTTGCAGCGAGTGGGGGCTACTCTTTGTTGCAGTGCGCGGGCTTCTCATTGCGGTGGCTTCTCTTGTTGCGGAGCATGGGCTCTAGGCACATGGGCTTCAGTAGTTGTGGCACGCAGGCTCAGTAGTTGTGGCACATGGGCATAGTTGCTCCACGGCTTGTGGGATCTTCCCGGACCAGCACTCGAACCTATGCCCCCTGCACTGACAGGTGGATTCTTAACCACTGCACCACCAAGGAAGTCCCCACAATGCGTTTTAAAAGGAAAAAAATCATCAAGGATGATCAACATGAAAACTTAAGCTGATAAAGCTTATACAGTTGAAAGAAAAGGAAAGAACCCTATGGTTATCCAGGGAGATGATAAAAAGTCATCTTTATGAAAGGAAAATAAGGCTGGCTAAGCATCCTTCAGTGCCAGAAGACAGTGAAGCAAGATCTATAGATTTTGGAAGAGAAAATATAGGACCAAAGACTATTATACCCAACTAAGATGTCATCCTCCAGAAAGGCAACAGAGAGATTTTCAAATGTGCAGCAACTCAAGGACTACAGCATACATGAAATGCCTTTGAATCTATTACTTGTTAATAAAATCAAGTCAACCAAGAGAATAATCAAAACAAGGAACACAGGAATGTGAAAGGCATTATATGAAAAGAATCATGATTATTGAACCTAATTAAATGTAGAACTGAAGCTAAACAATTTTGGAATTATTGCTGTGTAACAGAATTTCGATGTTACAAATGTTGAAAGAAATCTACATCACATAAAACAATATTAATTACAATGGACTAACACAAAAGTCCCATTGTGATAATTTTCTTACCTTCAAAAAAGTGAGTCAGTTGATTCTAGTTCACTTTTAAAGTTGGTGAAAAGAAATGGGGGTGTGAAGGTTAAGTTTAATAACAGAATATATGCTTTATAAATTTGGGGGAGAGAGTAAGAGGAAGGAAGTTGCATACCAGAGATCAAATAATAAAATTATAGAACACAGCAAGAAAAAAATAAAATGCCAAATTAAGCCAAGCATGCTATTGCAACAGTGATTAATGGGATAAGATTTTTATTTTAATCAACCAAATGATTTATCATGAGAAAATAGCAAATCAGAAATATTATCCTGTATCTCTCATCATATAGCAACCTACATAGAAATTATAAAAAGAATAGCAACAAAAACATCATAAATATTTTGTAATTTACAAAATCTCCTCTGTTTAATTACTTTTAGGTAATTAAAAAAGTAGAGTTAAAAAAGAAAATTACAAAGTAATAAGGAAATAATCATAATGAAAATAGTACTTTCAAGACCTATGGCATGTGGGCAAAGCTTTGATTAGAGAAAAATGCAAAACCTTTAATATTTATCTTGCTGAACAAAAAATGATAAAATAAGTGAATTACGTTTTACATGAGAAATTAGGAAACAAACAACAAACCAAAGGAAAGTGGAAGGAAGGAAATAAGATAAAAGCAGAAAATAATTTAACTCAATGTCAAAATTGATAATCCATGAAGGGACTCTTTAGGGGAAAAGTCAATAAAATAAATAATCCATTAGCTAGCTCAATAAAGAAAATCCACAGAGAGCACAGTATACTAAATCAAAAGGAAAGATGATGAAATAACCAGAGATACAATTTTTTTTCTGCATAACTCTATTAAGATACATCTGAGATCCTGGAATGAATGATTTTCTGGGAAAATAGAAATTACCAAATTGTAGAAAGGGCAAATCTAAACAGGTCAGTAACCATGAAAAAAAAATGATAGAATTATAAACAACATTTCTTCCCAGACAGCATCAAGCTTGGATCGTTTAACGAGGGCATTCTTTAAAATAGGTTAAAATTTTTGTTCTTGGGAGGCTCAAGAAAGGAGGAGAGCTTTAAGTTAGATGTTAAAGGGTGGTAGGGAAGAATTCTGAACAAAGACACAGAGCTTGAATATCCTGAGGTGTCACTGAGGGACAGTGACTGGATGTCTTGTCATTAACAATATGAGTATCGACTACATGAATATATGCACTTTGGCTTTCCTGGGAAACTTCACATGTACTCGTCACCGGACACTGGCAAGGTCTTGGGTCTCTTCAGCTGCAGGCAGTCCCTGAAGAGAGACTCAACTAAGAGCTGTCAGCTGCTGCTACTTTCAGCAGCTGAGAAAAGTAATGCTTGAATCTCAAAGTGGGGAGGTCTCCATAGCACTCCACAGCATCGATTGCAGTCTACACCTTGCACTGCTTGGATCCACTTTTTTTTTTGCTAAAAATTCTGGGAGAATCTCTTCCTGGATTTTGGTGGACCTCTTTTATTTTATTTTATTTTTTAATTATAGTACAGTTGATTTACAATGTTGTGTTAATGTCTGCTGTACAGCAAAGTGGTTCAGTTATATACATGTTCTTTTTTATATTCTTTTCCATTATGATGTATCACAGGATATTGAATATAGTTCTCTGTGCTATACAGTTGGACCTTGTTCTTTGTCCATTCTATATATATATACTAGTCGGCATCTGCTAATCCCCAAACTCCTACTCAATCCCTCCCTCACCTCCCCTCCCCCTTGGCAACCACAAGCTGTTCTCTATGTCCATGAGTCTATTTCTGTTTTGTAGATAAGTTAATTTGTGTCATATTTTAGATTCCATGTATAGTGATACCATACAGTATTTGTCTTTTTCTGACTTACTTCACTTAGTATGGTAATCTCTAGGTCCATCTATGTTGCTGCAATGGCATTATTTCATTCTTCTTTATGGCTGCATAGTATTCCTGTGTGTGTGTGTGTGTGTGTGTGTGTGTGTTTGTATATATACTACATGTTCGTTATCCATTCGTTTGTCAGTGGACACTTAGGTTGTTTCCATGTCTTTGCTATTGTAAATAATGCTGCTACAAACATAGGGGTGTGCATATCTTTTTGAATTATAGTTTTGTCCAGATATATGCCCAGGTGTGGGATTGCTGGGCAAATAAATAGGGCAACTCTATTTTTAGTTTTTTGAGGAATCTCCATGCTGTTTTCCATAGTGGCTGCACCTACTTGGTGGACCTCTTTTCTTGATGTGTAACAAGAGAGGAGTTAGTATGATCAACTACAGCCCTTACCACAGTCACCAATACTCACTGTTTCCCTTTTCTACTATCTATTCTAGAATCATCAGATCTCTGAGGTCTAGGTGGCTGACCTGGTGGAGTCACCCAAACCCATTTTCTTCATGGCTCTGAGCCCCTGATCACCACCTCCTTCTCAGGCTATGACTGGAGAACTTTTTCATTTTCCATCAAAATTAAGGCATGAAATACCAAGAAACATTCATGTAGATCACTTTTTTCTGAACAAATTCTTTCCTGTCCCTACTATGTAACAGAAGCCCTACCTCCTCCTGATCATCAGCGTCAATTATTCTAATATTAATGGAATGATTGATTCCTTTATTTGCCTTCTCATCTTACGTCAAATAAGAGGTGACTGGATGACAGCCATAGTTTGAAATGTAATGGAATTTTTGCTGCGTCTCCTGGTGGATATATTCCTCCTCTGGTAGCCAAACTTTCTAAACATGCAGATCCCAGGCACAGGATGAACAGATTCCTCGAGTTGGTCCCTGGGAGTGATGTGTTGTTTTACTATTAAGGACAGGCTGCAGCTGTTGATTTAGAGCAGTGGTTCTCAACTAAGGTTGATTTTGTCTTCTGGAGGGACAGATAGCAATGTCTGGAGACATCTTGCTTGTCACAACTTGAAGTGGGGATGCTACTGGCATCTAACCAGGGATGCTGCAAAACATCCCACAATTCAAAGGGAAGCCCTTGCCACAAAGACTTACGTAGCCCAAAATACCAATCCTTCTGGGGCTGATTTAGAGAATATAGCACATCTTGGAGGATGCAGCCCATCCTTGCAGGTATCTTCAAGCTGGCACTTTAGCTGTGCCTTCCAGAGGTAGTTATAGGGAGAAGCTCTTGGGTTGTGAATGAACTTGATGAATCCTATGACCTTGTGCCCATTATCACACCCCCTTTTCTGTAAAATAGATTCCTTGGCCCCATGTGATATTATTCAGGATCTTGTACCAGTGCATCAGACACACTGCAAATCCATAGTGGTATGTTCACTGAGGTCCTGTGGGGAGGAAAAGTGAACTCATGCCAAGTTTGTGTTAGTTCTAGTCAAAGATTAACTTTCTAAGGTTAAAGGAATCTGATGACATCAGTTTGCTGCCAAAGGGCTGATTGGTCTGCTTGAGAGGCTTACTTTTGATCTTTGTAACTGGCAGATTGGGCTTTCAGCAATGGAAGTAACTACATCAGCCTTGTTGAATTGACAGCAGTGCACTATAAATAGCAAAGGCTGGCTGATGTCAACTGGTCAAATCATTATGTGTACTTGGTTTTTTATTCCTATTCTGTAGTGGATGCTCTCTGGTGAGAATTAACCTGTGATACAAAAATCTTATTTCTTTTCCTGTCTTACAGGTCCATGGTCTCTTTCCAGATATCCCGTGCCCTATCGTGAGCTCTTTTTTCCTTCAAGGCTCCTGATCAACCAGCTAGCCGTTCACCACTGCCTATTGTTCATATATATTCCATCCTCAGGCTACACCCTTTCCCCCCAAATTGGATGACTGATTGTACTGCCTAGAGCCCTGTCCATTAGAGTGATCCCTCCTTGCAACAGATTTGCAGCACCATCACCGAATGGGGCTATAATGCAGTTGTCCATTTTCAGTTTGCATCCACATACTGGGCTAAGGAGCCCATGTTCCAAGCTTGAACGTTTTACTCCTCCTTCAGCTGATCATAAGAGAGACCTAGAATAAGAGGTGCTGGTTCAATAGTAATGGATGATAGGGGATCTGGCCATCTGCTTATGCAGCTAACTTTTGCCGTTTGGCGCTACTTATGCCCAAATCTGGATCTGCCACTTTCATCTTACAATGGGTAGGTATTAGGCTCACCTGACCTTGTTGTCTTGGTGAGTCTGATAGGACCCTGATCATCATCAGCAGTTCTGGTCAGCTTCCTTATCATCTACACTAGATTTCCTTTGTTGTACTCAAGATTGAGTAACACCTTTGTTGGTTGCCCGTGGTTCTTTCTCCTATCAGATTAGACTCCACTTGCTGGCATCCAAACTTGCTGCTCATTTTAATAATTATACCACCTCGTTTCTGAGGACTGAGTTGCTGCCACCTGGCCTCTTTTATATTTGCAATCCTAGAATCCCCCATTGCTGTCAGAGGGCCAAGTTCTGTAATGGTATCTTCTTCTGTCAGCCTTGGTCTTCAAAGGAGAGCTACCACCGGGCTTTTCAGTGTTGCTGGTGCCCCTCTCACCTGCACATTCCTTATTGCTCTGGTAAATGGAGCACCTCTGGGTCTGCCCTTGAAACATGGTAATCTGGTGGGTTTCTGGCCTTAAGTAGTATTTCCATCTTAGCAAGCCCACTTCTCTTCTTCCACCATCTGGCAATTTTGACATTTCTGCCTCACTCAGTATGGGCTACTGCGTTTGCCAAGCTATTAAGAGCAACATGCTATCATCTTTTCATAAAGTCCTTATAAGGTTTCAAGCCTTGTCACATGAATATTTCACATATCCATACACTCTCCCTGTTTCAACTTAATGTTTTACCCCTTTGATCCAGCACCCTTAAGATCTAGTCATATAACCGCTCTCCCAGATCCTGCCTTAACATATTAATTCCGTCCTGCAGCAATTTTTAAGACACAGTCCCTTTCCTCTCATAGTGGTCCCAACACTTCCATGGCCAGATTGTGTTGTGCCTTAAATTTAATACCTAAGCCACTTTTTGACATTTGTTGTTAAAAGACTTTCGAAGCGATGCTAATTTTTTTTCTTTGTAGGTAACAGATTTTCCCCCATGGAAACTTGTTAATTTCTCCTCCCTCCCTCCCTCCTTCTCTCCCTCTCTCTGTCCCCTTCTCTCCCACTTCCCTCTCTCCCTCCCTTGCTCCTCCCTCCCTTCTTTCTTCCTTTTTTTCCATTGAGTAAATAATATATTCTCATTGTAAAAATTTGAATGGTAGCAAAAAGTACAAAATGAAATCAGGAATTCTCCTTACCACTGGTCACTACCATGTGCTCTATCTTATTGCTCAAAAGTAAGCATTGTTAATAATTTCTTATGAATTCCAAAGGATATTTTTTCCATGTAATCTCCCTATCTATCTATCTGTCTATTCATTTGTTGTTTAGATTTGCACAGATGATATCCTAGTCTTTGTACAGTCCTATAAATTACTTTTTTCCCCCCTATCAGAGTATTTTGTGTTTATTTCCATGCTACCATGTTTCCCGATGCTAGCTTCACTGACTCTATAGTTGAAGTAATAATGCCCTATTTATTTTATAGGAACTTGAGAATGAAAGAAGTAATTTGATTAAAATACTAAGATATAGGGACCTAAATAAATCAGGCAAGTAATATTTCATGCTATTTCAACTATATTAATGATTCCTGAACAGAATTCTCTATAATAATGGCACATGACTATAAACATAGTACCAGAGAGAGATAGTCAAATGCTCTGATTATGTTCATAGAGATAAATGCCATTTCCACATTTAGGCATATGACTCACCTTTAAAGCTGATGGTTTTCTTTTTCCTGTCCTCACATTTAAATCTCGCCTTGCTCTTTTAGACTAGCTTAATCATCTAACCTACTGATATTTTAGAAATTCTGTGTTGTATTTAACATTTTTCTTTCCCTATTAGACTTTTCATTAGTCCTCTGTTTCAAATTGTATATGTAATTCAAATTATATATATAATTTGAATTACATATATAATTTGATTTTTTTTTAAGTTTAGGACCAGAAGGTTCTTTTTTATCTTAGACTCTTAAAATAGCTTTGATTTGCTATTTGCTTTTTCACAGGACTTCTCTTTTGACATCATTTTCATAACATTATTGTTAGAAATGATTTTCTTTCTTTATTTTCAATTTTCTTTTTAACCTATTATCCAGTTTTCTTTTGACATATTCTGAGGAAGATAACATGAATATTTTATTTGTTTCTTTCTGATTACAAGTAAAACAAACTAGACCCAGGCAAGTTGTTCCACTGTCTACAGATAAAATGTCTTTGCAGAGAGAGTATCATCCATGATATACCTTAGTGCTAGAGGATGTGAATGGGTATAGTGTTACGTTCAGTTGATTTATTCATATACAAAATTTTAAATGAGTGTGTACTGCATGTGAGATACTAGGGAATTCTAGGACATATTTGTGTTGGGGGTCACCAAGACCACCACTGGATTTGGTGATTTGCTAAAAGGACCAACAGGACTTAGAAGTCATTATGTGAACATTTATGGTTTACTAGAGTTAAAGGATACAGAGCAAAGTCAACAAAATGAAAAAGCACATAGGGAGGAAAACAGGGAAAACCAGGCAACAAGGGTGTTGCACTTGTGTACAGCATACTGCAACATGAAACTCTTATATTTTATATATTACACATATTATATATTATAGGCAGGAACATTTTTAAGCATTTGGTCACTAAGGTTAATATTTATACAGTGCTCAGTCTGCCAGGAGTTGTACACCACATGGTTTGATGACCATCAGAGAGTAATTCCTAGAAATTCCTTCCTAAATGATATCTTATGTAGTAGATATACTTGAAAAGTAAGGATCGAAAGAGACTAACACATTACCAGAGTTCCTTTCAGTTGTTAACAATTGGTGCTACTCATCATCATAGCCTATGACCAGAATGTATCCCATTGTGATGCCACTCCAGTTTTCAGGTTTCCATTCAGCATTGTCAGTTTCTGAAAGTGGAGGTGGTCTTGGCAAACATACAGCTTCACCATTTGGTCTAATTATGCTAAGAGATAAAAATTATCCTCTTGCTCTGAGCTTCTCTCAAGGCAGCAGTGTAATGTGTTTTCCTCATTGCATAACCCATTTTTTCATTCCTTTACTTTCAGCTACTATTTTCTTTTCTTTTTTTTTCTTTTCATTGTATTAGTTTACTTTTTTAATAGCCTTATTATTTTGCAAAGACTCATAGATGCTTGTTACAAATAAAATTAAGCAGTATAGAAAATTATAAAGAAGGTAAAAAATATCACCCTAAATCCCACTACCCAGAGTTAACCATTATTAATATTTTAATAAATATGTCTTATATCTTTCCATTTGTATAATTTGCCTAAATGGTATCATACTGTTCCTGCCTATAATATATATGATGAGCATGATTGCTTTTTGTTGAAAACATCAGCTCCTATTCCTCTTTTTCTCAGCTTGTTTTTGATCTTAACTCACACTGTTCCACTTTTGGAAGGGGTGTCAGATTTAGCTCTAGTGTTGATAGTGTTGGCCCAGGTTTCCGACAGCAGTAAGCAGTATGAGTCTAGCTAGTGCCTCATTCCCCTTCACTCCCTTCCCATTTATCTAGGGCACAAAGATACAAAACTAGTGAGCTGTCTCGGCCACTGAGCAATACAGCTGCAGTCACTAGGAATCCCAATTTTGCAAAGAACCCATATATTGTCTGATTCTATTTATGTGAAATTTCCAGATTAGGTAATCTGGAAATCTACAGAAAGTAGATTGGTGGTTGCCTAGGGCTGAGGGGGTTGGGGATAATGAGGAGTAACTGCTAATGGATACGGAGTTTCTTTTGGGGGTGATGAAAATGTTCTAAAATTGATTGTGGTGATGGTTTCTTTTGTTGCATGTGCTTTTGATGTCTTACCTAAGAAATCATTGCTTAATTCAAGGTCATGAAGATGTATGCCTACAATTTTTTTCCTTAAGAATTTCATTCTTTTAGCTTCTACATTTAGATCTTTGATTCCAATTTGAGTTAATTTTTACATATGACGTGATGTAGGGGGTCCAACTTTTCTTTTCTTTTGCATGTGGATGGGCAGTTGTCATAACACCATTTATTGTAAAGATTTTCTTTCCCCATTTAATTGTCATGGCACACTTGTTGAAAATCAATTGACCATAAAATCAATTGAGGAGTACTGCCATCTTAACAATAGCGAGTCTTCCTATCCATGAACATGAGATGTCTTTCATATGTCAGGTCTTCTCTACTTTTTTCAACAATATTTTTTAGTTTTCAGAGTATAAGTTTTACACTACTTTTGTTAAATCAGTGGTTATCTTTCTGTTGTTGCTTTCATTAAAAAAATATTTTTGTGATTCTTTTCTATTGTTTGTTGTCCTGTTTCATTAATTCCTATCTTTATTAACTCTTTTCTATTACTTTCCTTAGGTTTACTTTTTATTTACTTTTCAAACTTCTTGTGTTGGTAATTTAACTAAGATAATATTTAATCTTCCTTATTAATATGTATTATCAAAATTATAAATATTCTGCTAAATATGACTTTAGCTCCTTCCCACAAATTTTGATATTGCTCCCATTGTAATTCAGTAGTGTGTTTCATAATTCACAATATAACTTATTCTGACATATCCATGCAGGTGGGGGTTATTTTAGTGGCAAGCTCTTCATAGTGGTTCTATTTCAAGTCTAATCATTCCTTTATTATATTGTCCTAATCTTATGCTTTCTATTTTTTCATTTATCTCTTTTTTTTTTAACATCTTCATTGGAGTATAATTGCTTTACAGTGATGTATTAGTTTCTGCTTTATAACAGAGTGAATCAGTTATACATATACATATATCTGCATATCTCTTCCCTCTTGCATCTCCCTCCCTCACACCCTCCCTATCCCACCCCTCCAGGTGGTCACAAAGCACCGAGCCGATCTCCCTGTGCTATGCGGCTGCTTCCCACTAGCTAGCTATTTTACATTTGGTAGTGTATATATGTCCATGCCACTCTCTCACTTTGTCCCAGTTTACCCTTCCCCCTCCCCGTGTCCTCAAGTCCATTCTCTAGTAGGTCTGCATCTTTATTCCCATCTTCCTCCTAGGTTCTTCATGACCATTTTTTTTATATATTCCATATATATGTGCTAGCATACGCTATTTGTTTTTCTCTTTCTGACTTACTTCACTCAGTAGGACAGTCTCTAGGTCCATCCACCTCACTACAAATAACTCAGTTTCATTCCTTTTTATGGCTGAGTAATATTCCATTGTATATATGTGCCACATCTTCTTTATCCATTCATCTGTTGATGGACACTTAGGTTGCTTCCATGTCCTGGCTATTGTAAATAGAGCTGCAATGAACATTTCGGTACATGACTCTTTTTGAATTACGGGTTTTTTCTCAGGTATATCTACCTATATATCTTTACAATCACTTTTCCAATTATTCTTTTTTTCAAATATTTGAGGGTACTTATTTTTCTGTTTTAGGTATTGACTGATGTTCCCTCATAGTGCTTTTTCTTGGTAGTTTGTAAATTTTTATTGATTACAATTCTGCAAGTAGGGTAACAATTCTGGAGGAATCCCATGAACTCTAAGATGTGAAAGAGTTTCTCCAGAGAAGGTTGGTTTTGCTTTTGTCAGGACTGCAGGCATTCCAATGGCCCTGGACAAAGTGTTATGTTAATGTTACAGCTTGTATTTTTTTTTTTTTTTTTGCGGTACGGGGGCCTCTCCCTGTTGTGGCCTCTCCCATTGTGGAGCACAGGCTCCGGAAGCGCAGGCTCGGCGGCCATGACTCATGGGCCCAGCCGCTCCATGGCATGTGGGATCTTCCCAGACCAGGGCACAAACCCGTGTCCCCTGCATCGGCAGGTGGACTCTCAACCACTGCGCCACCAGGGAAGCCCTGTATTTCCTTTCTGATTTAAGATACTCACAATCTTTTTAGTCCTTGAATTAGCAAGTTGGAATCATCAGTTCTTGCTCTCTGCATCAGCTATCACCATACACCATCAATTCTACCTTTAAATAGCTCCCGTACTTCTGTACTCATCTCCAATTCCAGTATCACCGCCCCAGTTTACATCCTCACTGTATCTTACCTGGACTCTTGTGGTCTCTCCCTAAGTAACCATGCTGCATTCACATTTTGCCTCAGATTATCGTCCAGTGTTATTTAAGACAGAGATGGGGTCACGTCATTAGCTTGCTTCAAAAAATCTTTGGCAGTTCCCCATTACCTAAAGATTAAATGGACACACATTTTATTTTTTCAACTTCTTCCTTTCCTATTGTCCACTACATTTTACATATTGCAGTCAAACCAGCCTATTGGATTTTCCCAGGATACCCTACATATAATCATACCTCTTTGTTTTTTCTTTGGCAGGATAACCTCCTCCAATCCATGGGTAGTTTCTACTAATTATTTAAAACCCAAATCCAGTGCCGTTGCCTCTGCATATCTTCCCTGTCGTATAATTAGAACTAATCACTTTCTTCTTTATGTTTCCACTCACTTTTCTCATGCCTCCGTTGCAGCAGTATCTTATTATAGTGTCAACTTTTACATGCCTGTTTTGCTCTTTTGACTGTGAGCTCCTGCAGGGTAGAGACAATTTTTCATTCATCTTTATCATCTCTCTGCCTAGCTAGCATGTTGCCTAGAACACAACAGATGCTCAATAAATGTTTTTAATAAATTAATGAAATAGAAGCTATATTACTATATCAAAATAGCAACAGGGAAATGTTTTCAATTTTAGATAGTATGTATCTTCTCATCTAGTATCTGCTGCGCAGACCAAGAATTCAGTGGGGGACCTAATTCTAAATGATACCTGCTGGTATGGAAGCAAAATTAGATTCTTTGAACCTTATTATCTTTTTCCTTAAAATATAGCTAGAAATTCCTGGATCTTAGTTGCTACAGGACCAGATAAGCAAATATAACCAGTAAATTATTTATGTTAACTAATATTGGTAGGGATTTTAAAAAGTGCTTTTCTTCTTATTTCAGTTACAATACCTATTCACAATAGTAAATTTAGAATACATAGACACACAAATAAAAAAATCACGTATCATATCACTATCACTCTGTAAGATAATCAGTATTTTGAATTATATTTATATAACTGATAACAAAAGTAAAGCCAGAGGGTATATATTGTTTTGCATTCTTGGCATTGAAAGCAATATATTAAAAATACTTTATTATTGAGGATGCATTCGGCTATTATATGTTTTATAGCAGAAATATGTTTATGCTATTATAAACATATGATAATCTGTTGAAAGCAGAAAGTTTCAAGTCAAACTGTCCTAAGCAGTAAAGAAATCTATTTCTCTCATCATTGACAAAGGTCAGGAGATGACTCTGGTTGGCTTATACTAATGAGCATGATCACTCCCTGAGACTGGACAAAGGGTCACCTTTTCTGAGTCACATGGGGGAGCGGTGGCTGGATTAACAAATTCAAGAGCTTATTCCAGAGGAAGACGGAGGTGAGATGATGTTGATATTGGGTAACCTGCAGAGTCAATCAGAGTGGCTATAGATTTTCCTCTTTTTTAAATAAGAGTTGAAGCTTATTGCACTTAAAATTGCTCTCTTCCCTGATGTTGACATTTAGATATTTTTCCTTCAATTTTTCAATATTATAAACAGCACATCTGTAAACAATCTTATGGTCACATCATTGTGAAATCCGTGTTTATATGTACAATTTCAGAGTCATAGTAAGCAACCTATATTAAAGCTTTGTGAGATGTTGCCTATGGAAAAGTCCCACCGTTCCCACCAGCAGCATGGGACAAAGGCTGCTTCTTTTACCTTCAACAACATTGGGAATTTTAAATAGTCCACCTTGGCCAGGGGCTCTTAAACTGTGCTTTTGCAGAATCCAGCTTAAGCCAGTGTGGGTTATTTCAGAAGCTGACTTAGGCTCCCAGTGCTTGATATTATTCATGCTGAGTCTGTATCAGCTTATTGTTTTCTCAATCCAGTGTATTTTAATTCTCATGTGTTGCACATGTGCTTTTAGGATTGATCATGAGCTGAATAGCAAAAAAGCAAAAACAAACACAAAACACAATACAAACTACTTGCACATGAGCAAATTTTGGAAAAGCTAAAGACCTTCTGAGAAAGGATACATTTTAAGGCCCAACCTCTTTAACTCTCAAAACACCTTTCTCCTATAAGGTATAATTGGGCCCAAACCCAGTATATATATATACACACACACATACATGCATACACGTACATACACATTTATTAACAATTTATCCATTGATCATTTTAAAGATTCTGTTATTTCACAATAGGTTTATAATCCCTAGGCCAGGTACTGAGTTCATGTGAGACCAAGAGCTTTTTACCTTGTGCAAAGTTGTTAAGACATTTAGGTGTCCCAGTGGTGATGATTTATTTTTATTTCTCTAAGAGGTCACTCTGATTTAGGAATGGGTAACTATGGGAGTGGAAGATTGTATCTCTTCTCAAGCCAATTTTCCAGTTCTACATAAACTTAGAATGTTTGTAAGCTTTCCTGCCAAGTATATGATATCATTAAATGTAATAGGTCTGTACATTGCAAGTGTTACATTTTGGTTTCAGTGTGTAAGACTTACTGTAATCCATAGCATAAAACACTCTTTGGAATTCCTGCATCTCTAACAGAAATGTGTTTAAAAGCACATACAGTGTTCTTTGTGTAGGTGGTTGCCACGTGCATTGTTTCATTTTCAGAAAGAAACGCCAATAGAACCTGTAACTTTAAAAATGTATGCGTAAAAATTTTAGTCTTTCTTTTAACTTCCTTTCTTTGTTTCCTTTCTTTCTTCATTTTTGTTCTTTTCTCTCAACTCTCAATGAGACCTCAGGACTCCATGTAGATCCTGCTCTACTAAGACCAATTGGCCGATAGGCTGGGAGGCCCGTGAAAGCCTCAGGTAAATTAATAGCAGAGTCGGTGCCTGAGAACCATGCCTGGCTGCTCTCGAAATCCTTCTGAAGCCTGAATTATTTGTATTAAGATAGGCCAGTGCTCAGGCCCCTATGAGTCAATTCTTTGTAACAGTTGCCAATATTTTTATACCTGAGAGAGCGGCTTCGTTCTTTATTATTGCTCAGGAATCAATACTCCCATTGCCCTCACAAAATGCTATACAAGCATTATTGGCATTTCACTTGGCAGTGAAGAGTATCGACATCAATCTCGCCAACTGCACACCTCGCTAACCCTGCTCCACTTCTCCTGTGTCTATTTGTATTCCATCTGGGCTGTCCTCTCGGCTGCTGGATTTGAATGGGAATCCTTAGCGCTGCCCTGACAGGTCCTGCGGTAAGGAAATGGAAAGGCATCATTTAACCACTCACAGAGACAGTCCCTTTCTCCCCACCCCTGCCCATTTGTGCTTGGAGGTTTTTCAGCATTTAATAAACTACCATTTCCCACCACCCTGTGGTTTTCCAAAATTGGCATCTCGGAGCTCTTCACTAATAACCAAATGGCTGCTTCTAATCTACTGTGAATTTTAAAGTAACTTCTGGGCACTCAAAGTAGCAGATCTTAAAAAACGAAAACTCACACACATGGAGGTACAATGTGCACAAAGAGGCATGGTGGGAACTGCAGCTGCGTTTGCTCTGAATACTGAACGTGGATGCTGGTCTGGTTGTTTAGTAAACTTAGTCAAAATGCTTCTCACCCCACATGTGAATTCCCCTTTAAACATGCAATTCTTTGGTAATATCTCAATGGAGGCCATTGTAGGGGATTCTGTCATATATGAATCTCATGCTGGGCATTATCAATTTGTAACAGATGTTGTTTGATCCAAAGGAATATCTAGAATATATAAAGAACTCTTACAACTCAACAGTAAAAAGAAAAATAACCTAATTAAAAATGGGCAGTGACTGCAGTGGGATACCACTTCATGCCCATCAGGATTGCTCTTAAAAAAAAAAACCAGAAAATACAAATGTTGGAGAGGATGTGGAGAAACTGGAACCCTTGTGCACTGCTGGTGGGAATGGAAAATGGTGCAACTGCTGTGGAAAAGTTTGGCAGTTCTTCTAAGAGTTAAACATAGAGCTACTATATGATCCAGCAATTCCACTGCTAGATATATACTCAAAAGAATTGAAAGCAGGGACTCAAAGAGATGCTTGTATACTAATCTTCACAGGAGCTTTAGTCACAGTAGCTAAAAGGTGGAAACAACCCACTTGTTGGCAGAGTGACTTTGAGTTACACATATGATTGCTCTGAGCCTCAGTCTTCTTTCTCTGTCCCATGGCAGTGATGTGATAGTGGTGATGGTGTGGTGATGTTGATAGTGTAATAATGGTGATGGTGATATAATGATGACATTTCACAGGATTATTGTCAAGGTTAAGATACAGTATGAATAAGATGATTGAGATTTGTGATAATACGTAAAACTGTAATACACCATCATTCTTTATTTTAAATTTTAAATCCAAGAATCAGAATATTTGTATGCTTTATGTCAAGGCGATACATTAAAGAGGCTAATATTTGCCTCAGAGGACAGACAGATATTTGGAAATTACATATTCTGTGTTTGTAGTCATGCATTTCGGTGAGCCTAGATTATGAAATCTTGTCCATAATCTTTAATTTCAGAATTGCATTAGCTTTGGTGGAGATAAAATGGCAAAGCTATTAATTGTTTCCTAGGAGAAAAAGAGTTGGTTTTCGTTTGTATCACTTGCAAAAACTTTCTGCAGGAGGTCTATTTTCTGAGCCTGTCTTTGTGCCAGGTAAAAGGGAAAATGACTTTGAAAAGATTAATTCTTCACTAGATTTGGTTTTTAGCTATCAAAAGGCAAGGTAAGAATTTTTATATATTATAGATGTTCTCCTCACTAGATCTTAATTTACCTAAATATGTCCAGGAAAAAACAAATGAATCCATCATTTTTTTAAATAGGAAAAGCCCTGGAATAGGAGTCAGGAGTCTTTGTAGTTTAAGTTTTGCCACGTGTTAAACATGTGCCCATAAGCAAATTAATTAATTATCGAGCATTAGTTTTCTCCTCTGTTAAATGGTTGTAAAAAAGACCACCGATTTCATGTAGATGTTGAGGTCAACTAACGTGATATTTGCGAGAATGCTTTGTAAATTATAAAGTTCTGTATAAATAGAAAGTGCCATATTTTCTTAAATCTAAGATTATCAATCATAAGATGTGTCATTAGTTACATTTCACTAAGAACAAAAATGCTGCCAAGTAAACTATGATACAGTGCCTTAGTATGCTGTTCGATGCATGAAGGGATCATACCAGCCTCTTTTTGTTTTGAATACCCTTTCATCTATTCTAAGAAATACTGCGGTACATCTTGCTTTCAGTTGTGTCGCTTAGCAGGAGATAGGCAAATTTTTGCATGTAAATCAGTTACAAAACATAGCAACATGCCTTGTGTTTTCCTAAGTGTAGTAAAGAATTTCATTGATCCATTGCAAGAAAACACAGAATTGCAATCATGCCTCCCATGATTAATTAATATTTCCTCCTCAAACATACACATTTTTGCCCTGTTCCCATTGCCATTCTTCGTATGCAAGAGTTTCATTTCATCATTAGATCAAAGTACAGTATTTTTGAAGACATTTTGAATGGCAGTTAAACTCAACAGGTGATGATGCCCCAGCAATGCACATTACTCAACTGAAGTGACAAAAATGTGAATGGCTATGTCCAAGCTTGTTCATGCACTGTTGGTGAAAAGTCCTTTATGACTGCCACCTGGCAGTCCCTGATTATAAGACCATTGCTGATTTCAGGGATGTTAGAATGTGGGGAAAAGTGTGTCTCAGAATTAATTGAATATTGCATTTATGTTATTAGCCACAATGTGACACTTTTATCCTTAATAGAAACTGCAGGTAGCTCATTGCTTAATGCATCTTAGTAATAGGAGCGTGAGGCTCCTTGAAACTAGTGAGGCCTCCTGAGGTTACGGAGAAACCATCCAGTGCTTCTTCAGTATTTGTAGGCCGTGTGGTGTCTGCTTTGAGTTATCTCTTCTCCACACTGAACTCTGACACTTTGTCACTTTCTTTACACTTTGATATGGCATGGTTTTGAGAACTCTTCTTTTGATCGCTTTCCTCTGAACCAGGCCTCATTATTCACGCTTCTTTAATGCACTGTATTTGGAATTAAGCATTCTGTGCCAGTTATGCTTATTGAAATGATGGAAAGATCCATCATTAACTTACTAAGAGCAACAATGATTTGTCTTGAATCTCTGGGTAAGTAAAAATTTGGAAACATAAATAAATTCTGCATGTACTTGTGTAGTTTTATTTTTAAATGACGTTAAAACTACATTAAGCTAGTTATTCAATATATATTATTATTTTGAATTTAGTACATTTTTATTCTTACAACACGTGTTCCTAGTTTTTTTAGCATGTCTGTTGTAACTTCACAATTCTTTTTAGAATGCTGAATGGGCAGAGTCAGAATCAGGCTTCTGATTCTAGGATATACCTGGGATAGTTTCCTAGGGATGCTGCAGCAAAATACTACCAACTGGGTGACAAACAGCAGAAGCGCATCCTCTCACAGTCCTGGAGATGAGAGGTCTGAAATTACGTTATTGACTGGGCCATGCTCCCTCAGAAACTGGCAGGGAAAATTCCTTCCTTGCCTCTTCCTAGTTTCCGGTGGTTTGCAGGCAAACCTTGGCATTCCTTGCCTTTGCAGCTGTAACACTTCAGTCTCTGCCTCCACTGTCACATGGTTTTGGTCCTGTGTGTCTTTGTCTTCACATGGTATTTTTCTCTTCTCATAAGGACAACAGTCATATTGTATTATGGCTTACTCTAATGACCTCATATTAACTTGATTACATTTGCAAAGACCCTCTTTCCAAATAAGTTTACATTCCTAGGTACCAGGGGATGGGACTTCAGCATTTTTTGGTGGGGCAGACAGTTGAACCCATAACATCTGTCAACATTACTTTGTTGGTGGACATCAACTCATTACTACCCAAGTCACTACTCTTTGTCTACAATACATCCTCCAGCTACTAATCTGATCATCTTTCTCAGCATTCAATTCATATTTCTCCATTCTGTACAAAAGGATCTAAAAAGTAAACTATCTGAATGTTAGGAACTTGCTGAAGTTCCTATAAGCTTTGTGTCCTGGATTCTCATATTTGACAATTCCTGTAATCCTCTCAGAGCAAACCGTAAGTAGAGTTGTGACAAGACATTCTTAGACACTTTATGATGGCTGCCCTCTCCTCTAGGTACTCACCATCCATTCCTTTAGCAATCCATCCTTGTATCCAGTGGTTTGTTTGCCAGACCTATCATTTTCTACTTGAAAGTGAGACTGACATTGGCTTCCTTCCAGTTTTTAGTTTCCTTTGCCCTTCTCTAAGATTTCTCATAAAACAAGGATCGTTGTTGAGTGATTTTATTTATAAGTTCTCTTAGAGCCTTGGGATATAACTCATCTAAGCCAAATGACTTGAATTCATATAAAACAACTTTACTACCCTTGGATTTTGTATTCCCTTATGAATTCTTGCTCTATACTTGGCAGAGAAATCAGAAGCAAAAACAGGAAGTTAGATGTTCTGTTTTCTTCCAACCAGACTTCTATTTAACACCTTTGGTCCCATTCAGTGGTCATGACCTTCTTTTGTTTACCTTCTTATTTGTGAAATAATATTTATTTATTTTTTGCTGTACGCGGGCCTCTCACTGTTGTGGCCTCTCCTGTTGCGGAGCACAGGCTCTGGGCGCGCAGGCTCAGTGGCCATGGCTCATGGGCCCAGCCGCTCCGCGTCATGTGGGATCTTCCCAGACCGGGGCACGAACCCGTGTCCCCTGCATCGGCAGGCGGACTCTCAACCACTGCGCCACCAGGGAAGCCCTGTGAAATAATACTTTTGAAAGACTTTTGTCCTTAGCACTCAACAACTCGAAGTCCATTCATTTCGGACTTAGACTCCCTGATACCGTGGTTTTATACACATCCTCAGTTATTCTTTTTTGCATTCTTGGGGCATATACTTACTTTATGCATTTCCTCCTTGTTGCTTTTACCTAAGATGATTTGCCATTCCATAACTGGAATTGTATCAGTAAGAGCTTCCCGACTCTCTTGAGTCCAGCCATTCAAGAGTCATGCTTGGAACCACATGCAATGGAACCATGAATTATATATATATTTTTGATATATACATGTTTAAATGTCTCAGCAAGATATTTTTAACAGGCTTTCCCCAACATTGTCTACTGTAGGTATTACGATCTAAGATGATAGGACTGATTTTTTCCAAGTCTTTCATCATTTCCCCATCATGAACTCCTCTCCTGGTTGGAATTAGGTCTAGAATAGTAGTTCTTAAAGTCATTTTTTTCAGTCATTGGAGAATTGAGATTATCAAAAAGGCTAGACAATAATTTTTCAGAATTGTTACTTTTAACAAGATGAGATTTGTTGCTTTTTCCCGGACAAATGAAATCCTTATTATTGTTATATTTTTCTTGCCTCTGTGATAAGGAGGGATGCACTATTTAGCCTCTTCACACAGTAAGGCGACCTGTATTTTCACAGCAATATCACTTACAATTCTTTCTTGTAAGTTATACACCATGTTTTCCAACACTTCTATCAATGCTTTAGGTATTTCTAAATGGGAATATATGAAGTGGAATGTTTAAATGAGATACTACCTCTCCTAGGTTTGACTACATTACTAGTACTATAGATTTTAAGTTCAAAAGTACATGAGAGGGCTTCCCTGGTGGCACAGTGGTTGAGAGTCCGCCTGCCGATGCAGGGGACACGGGTTCATGCCCCGGTCCGGGAAGATCCCACATGCCGTGGAGCGGCTGGGCCCATGAGCCATGGCCGCTGAGCCTGCACGACCGGAGCCTGTGCTCCACAACGGGAGAGGCCACAACAGTGAGAGGCCTGCGTACCGCAAAAAAAAAAAGTACATGAGAGAGAAAAATCCTTCATGCAAAATTATAAATTTCCAAGAATTTTTCAAGAATCAATTCCATGTCTCATATTACTCAGACGAATCAAGAATAGAAAAAGCTGTCAGTGATACTCTTTGTAATTAAGTTCTTACTGGAGAGTAGTCTGAATTTGGGGGGGGAAAAAAGGATATCATGGGGGTCAGATTCTATTTTATGGCATTTAGCCTGAGGGCAGGCTATAATCACATTTGAACAAGGTGGCTAAAAATCTTGTAAAAACCATAGTTCTCTGGCTTGAGGAATCAGAGAGCAGAGATTGGGGTAACTACAACCAGTGGAATATTAGGGGAGAATACTAGGAAAGAGAAATCTGGAAAAAGGAAACCTCCAAATCTGTGGGCAAACTTTGCCCAAATCTCTGGATGTTTCCAGAACTACTGTTCTGTGGGATGGAATTCAGATGCAGATAAAATAATTGACTGACTTTTGAGATGCTAATCAGAAAACAGAGTTGGCAGTTTGAGTTCAACCAAGTTAACTAAGTGGCTGCTTAAAAAGCTTAGCACTTTTTCAGGATTAAAATAGAATTCACATAACATTCACGGTGTCCAAAATACAATCCCAAATTACTTGAAATACAAAGAACTAGGAAAATATGACTCACTATTAAGAGAAAAAACAGTCAAAGAAGAACTCCAAGCTGACTCAGAAGTTGGACTAGCAAGAATTTTAAAGCAACCACTATAGCTATGCTCAAAGAGGTAAAGGAAAATATACTCAGGGTGAATGAGAAGATAAAAAAATCTCATCAGACAAAAAATATAAAAAAGAACAAAGTATAAATTCCAGACTTGAAGAATAAAATATCTGAAATGGAAACTTTACTTAACCAGAAAGTGGAGTTGACAAAAGAAAAGAGTCAGTGATTCTTGAAGATAGTTTAATAGAAATTATCCAATTTGTAGGACAGAGAGAAAAAGAAAATACACAGGGCCTCAGTGACCTGTTGGACATTATCAGGAAGACAGGAGGGAGAAAATGAGGGGAAAATATTTGATGAAACAATGGCCAAAAATTCCCCCAGTTGGTGAAAGGCATAATTTTATAGGTTCAAGCACCTCTGAAACTCAAAGAGGATAAACACAAAGAACAAAATGCCTGGGCAGTTACAGTCACCCTGCTGAAAACTCAAATATAAAAAAATCTTGAAAGCATCCAGCGAAAAAACATGACAGATTTTATACAGAGGAAAAATGACTTAACTGCTGACTTCTTGTCAAAAACTATAGAAGCCCAAAGAAAGTGAAAGAAAATCTTTAAAGTGCTGAAAACAAATAAGTTATCAACCCAGAATTCTGGGTGAGAATATGTATTTTGAACAGAGGTGTGTATGCATCAGAGAGGGAAATTATTGGGACATTTTGCCAAGAACTCTATGACAGTCCTAATACTTTTTAAACATATTTAAGAGAGAATGAATATAAGCAGTGCTTTTACCTAGTGCTACATCATAAGAAAGTTTGAATTCTTGCCTCTTAGTATATCTTTGTTTTCTGTTGTATCCCCATTATCAGAAATGCCCCAAGGCAAGAACAGAGTAGTTATTTGTTAATAAAATAATAATATTTTCCAGATCATAAAGCAGGTGGCCTCTCAGTATTTAAACGTAAAGTAAAAGTTGTAATTAGAAATCATTTCTGTCAATCATCTCGTGTATGAAAGTGAGAAGTAAGACACGTCAAGTGAGAAAGGCATTATCTGGGAGCTTGTCTGTAGATGAACATACTTTGTTGAACTTCACCTAACATTAGAGTGTGTGTGTGTGTGTGTGTGTGTGTGTGTGTGTTCATTTCTAATTTTCATTTGAAATGATCCAAGGAGGAAGGCTTTTCAAACAGAATACTGAAAACCCAATGAGGATAATATATGATTTTTTTTTGAAACCTTCGTTCATTATTTTTTTAAGCAAAGACTGGATGACTTTATTTATTGTTAAAATTTTTATTTATTTATTTATTTATGGCTGCACTGGGTCTTCGTTGCTGCGCACAGGCTTTCTCTAGTTGCGGTGAGCAGGGGGTTACCCTCTTCGTTGCAGTGCGCGGGCTTCTCATTGCCGTGGCTTCTGTTGCAGAGCACGGGCTCTAGGCGCGCGGGCTCCAGTAGTTGTGGCTCGTGGGTTCTAGAGCGCAGGCTCAGTAGTTGTGGTGCACGGGCTTAGTTGCCCCACGGCATGTGGAATCTTCCCAGACCAGGGATCGAACCCGTGTCCCCTGCACTGGCAGGCGGATTCTTAACCACTGCGCCACCAGGGAAGTCCCTATGATAATTTTTTAATATTATTGTAGAGGAGGAAAATTCTCTACTGTCTTAGAGCCTCCAACTGGGCCCATGATTAGATTAAACTGACAGGACAGATTAATGAGAGGAAAGCATACGTGTTTTATTAAATTTTTACATATACATGGGGACTTTTATAAGAGAATGAAGACCTGAAAAAGTGCAGTGCAGAAAGTTTTTATATCTTTTAGATAAAGAAATGATAAATTTGTGAAGAAATGACAAGACAGGTTTGGGCTAGGTAGGGGCAACAAATTGTGGGGAAGTGACTAGGAGATACATATGAAGGGCAAGGCAAAAGTAATGGAATATCAGGGTTATTTTAGTAGGTTTGTCTGTGCAGAGCCATTTTGGCATCTGTTCTGGTGACAAGGAACTTGTTTTCTTTCTGGTACAGGGAAGGCCTCTTGCTTGTGGGAAATTTTATGGCCTACTTTTGGTAGGAAGGGTAAGTCAGAGATCTCTTCCTGCATCTGCTATTTCTCAAGTGCGTTCAACTCAAAATAATCAATATGCCAAAGTGGCATATTTTAGGGTGGCATGTCCTAAACCCCTTCATTATCTTTAGTATGAAATAAATGGACTTAGTTGAAAAGCCCTAATGACTTATGTTAAACTCTTAGAGAACTGAGTCTTTCATTCATTGACATTAAATTTTGAGCTTAGCAAATTGGGTTTCCAAATGTTTAGTAAATCATACCCCTAAATTATATCTCAGAATTTATATGTGTTTTAATATTCACATAGAATCTTTAGCTATGATATTTAAACATTTTATAGCTAAATATTTTCATCTTTTTTCTTCTTAATTCTCTTGTGTCAGTTCTCAAAATATTTTATATATGCTTTAAAATTTTTAAACACAAATGATGTATGAATAATTTCTCCTTATAAAATATCAAAAAAAAACCACCCCAGAAACATAGCTCCTCTGAAACCATTCTTACAACCTGATCTTTTCCTTCTGCTTGAAAGTAATGAGAGTTATGAGTTTAGCCTGTCATTCCAAACATATTCCCTATACCTATGGCTCTCTTTATTTATCCTGTAGAAAATATATACTATTATTTTATGCATTGTCAGCATAAGATTATTTTATGTATCTTTAGTATGTTGTATAATTTGCTTTTGACAGTTATATGTCTTCAACAATGCTCCGTATTTGTATAGTGCTGGTACATTTAGAAAAATAATACAAATATATCACAGATTATTCAGCCATTTTCTGCTGATGGACATTTAGATTTTTCCAATATTTTGTAAAATAAACCATGATACATTTTGTATATGTTTTCTTGTGTGTATGTGCAAGTGTTTCTCTAGGAGCAATATCACATAGTGAAAATATTGGGTTATGGGGTGTGAACATTTTCATTTTTCATAGATGATACCATATCATTCTCCACAGTGGTTGCACCAGTAAACCTTCCCACTTGCAGGGCACTATTTTTAGTTACATTTCATCATCACTTACTGTTACTAAGTTTTTAAAATTTTGTTTGTCTAATGGAGGAGTTGACCCACTATCACTTTTTATAAACCTGTAAACTATAATAATGGTTTAAAAATTTTTAAATGGTTACATTTAAAATGGTTTACATACCTACAAAATAGTCTTCATTTTGCCACAAAGCCTAAAATATTTACTATCTGGCACTTTAACAAAAAGTGTGCTAACTCCTGATCTAATGGAAATGGAATGGCATGTCATTGTATTAATTTGCATTTCTATAACCACTTAATAAAATTGACCATATTTTCATATGTTTATTTAACATTTGTATTTCCTTGTTTGTAAATTGCCTATTTGTATTTTTTGCTCATGTTTCTAAATGTTAAATTGATTGAGTGAATTCTGTGTGTATTCTGAATACCCGTTTTACAAGACAGTATTGTTTGCCTACCCAGTGGTCATCTTCCCCATTTATTCTGTTTTGCTAATAGAACTTCAGTTCATTCAGGTTCTGGGCAATGATGTACTTCTGGAGATTTGAATACCACCCAAATCCTAAGGTTGGGGAGCTGTAAAATTATAATTATTCTAAATAATTGTACCAACTGCATTCCTGCTTGCCTGTAATTAGTTTAGTATTGAACGTGTGATGAAATGTGTCCAGTGAGATGTGAAGTCCTCTGGGTATTTCCCCTCATTTTAAGAATGAATAGTGGGATTTTTTTTTTTTTTTTTTTAAACCGCTTTGCAGCCTCTGTTTCCTTTCTTCTCATGTGACTTCTGGGAATGTTATGCTCTTTTGAACATAACCATAGCCAGATTAAATGGACAAGTAAAGATATGAGAGTAACAGAACAGCATTATAAACAGAGGGTGGGATATACATTTTGAGGCTCTTTATAGTTTAGACTTTTTTATGTGGGTTTTCTGTTACTTGCAGCCAAGTACATCCTAACTAATGTGTTTAACATCTGGCACTCTTCCATGTGAATTTTAGAGCCATATTTTCATATTCTAGTCATTTGAAATGATTAGAACTATTTTGCCTCTAGAGATCAATTTGAGCTTAAATGATACCTATAAAACGTTGAGTTTTTCCATACACTTTCCATTATTCATGTCTTCTGCTTAGGTCTTTAAATAAAATTTTTTCTAGGAAGATTTTGCAAATTCTTATTAGATATATTACTAGATACTTTGCAGTTAAGAAGTGGCTTTTATTTTTTATTGCATTATATAATTGTTTTTTGTTAGTGGAAAGAAACATCATAGATTTTAAAATATTGGTATTGTACACTACTAACTTGCTACATTTCTTCTTTTGATTTTTAATCCTGTATCTGTGGGCTTCCTTGACCTTTTTATGAATCCAGCCATATCATTTACTAATTACAAATTTGTGCCTTGCATCCATTACCTTATAATTTATACGTCTTCAATCATTATCTTATTGCATTGTTTGGGATAATTACAATGTTCAGTAGAAGGTATGAAAGGAGTTATGCATGTATTATTTCTGCTTTGTTTCTGAATTTAGTGAAAAATGCTTTAAATATGTCATCTGAAGTAGGATGCTTGTTGTAGGTTTAGTGTGGATATACTTTACAGCAAATAAGCCCCTCTTTTTCTCTTTTTATTTATTTTTACTAATTTTCCAGGTCTTCTTCGTATTAATATGAATGAGTGTTGAAGATTATAGAAGAACATTTTAGCCTCTATTCAGATGACACGTATTTTTCTCCTTTAATATGTATCAGTGCACTGAATTACATTGGTGAATCTGTTAATTCACAATTATTGTATTCCTACGAAAATACCTACCTTGTTCTGAGTAGATACAGATAGGTGCTCCAGTATAATCTTTCAGAATTCTATTTGCATATTGTTTATTTTTTCCCCAAATAACTAACTCTTGGATCTGCTTAATCCTTTGTCTTTCTATTTTCTTATTCTTTCTGCCTTCATTTTGCCTTTATTATTATTTTCTCAGATTTCTTTGTTTTTTCTTAAATAAATTACTTAATTGGATGCATAATGCAACTTTAGTCTCTCCATTTTTCTTTCTTATAAGAACATTCAACGTGATGAGTTTAACTCTGAGAATTGTTTTATCTTGGTTATATAATTATTATCAACTTCTCATGAAAAGTGCTAGGTTAGATTCATTCACTCATTTGTTAACCTTTAGCCATCGTATATCAAGTGCTTTTTCTATTCCAGACTTTTCACATATACTATCTAGTTTAATCCTCAGACAACCCTGTGAATTTTCCTAATTTCCCTGATGAGAAAATGGATTGAGAGTTTAACTGACTTGCCTACTGTCCCTCAGCTTGTGACTGGTGGAATCTCTGGCTTATCTCTGCCACAGTGAGCCTTTAAAAACATAATTTAAGCAGGACTATGCTTAGCAGCATGGTATCTTTCATAGGATTTTCATCAGCTATATGTTTCCTCAGTGTGTGTTTGGATTTGATGGGTAGGATGGAATATAGGGACAGGAATGAAAAAATGTTCATATTATGGAATGTTCCATATCTTCTGTTATTGGTTCTTTGAGCTTTGCTTCTTCAGTAATGAAGAAATTTAAAAAGAGCATGGATTTTTCTTGGAGATGGTTAACATTGAAGCCATGAGCTAGTTTAAGGAAGTTTCATGGAAAGGAATTATTTCAGAATTATAGTTGTTGGAGCAAGGAAGATTAAGTTTTGCAATCCACTTCCTTTAACCTTATTTCAAAATGCTCCTTGTTGTGATAGCATCACCACACATGAAGGTTATAAATGAAAATTACTGGACTATTTTCTGAAAGGACATTTTTCTCAAAGTCCATCTTTAACTAGTAGAACCAGTAGTATTAAAATTGGACACATGACCTTCCTCAGGATTAGGAACTAATTTTTTCTCTAAGACAGAGAAAGGTGTGACCACGTGTTTGCCTTTATTGGTCTTAATGGAATAGCCTAATTAGACATTTAGGAATATGACATAACCCCCCTTCCAACATGCTGAATCACCAAACTGGCATCGTTTTAAGATGTGAGCGAAACATGAAAATAAGACTTTTTTTGACTCTTAATGCTCAGCTTATCCACAAATATTTTAATTGCTGGACTTGTGTTTATGGTGATGACAGTGATAAACATCATTTCTGAGAGGATCTGATGATGTAATTCAGAGAAACCAACAGTTCAGTGATCTCACAACTTTCATTAAAGAAAAGGCTCTCTAAAAACTTTGCAGTGTGATTACATTGATTAAGTTTTAGCAACTGATTACAATTTCACTTTATTTTTTTCTTAGGCAAGACACATGATATTTTTTACATTGCTTTTGATGTTTTCATTAGGCTAGCAATGTATTAGAATCCTGACTTATTGCTTCCGTGAATGTCAGGGCCAGACATTTTCTGTTGTCATTTTTAAAGTAAGAAATACACTTTTTCTCTTTTTTAATATTTGAGTTGGGTGATGAGAAAAAATTTATTTTTGCCAAGAAAATCTGCCATATACATAACACATTCATTTCAGTGAAATTCGGAAGTCATTTTTTATTTCCTTTGATTTTTCTTTGCTTTTACTATTTTAACATTACAAGAAGCAACATTTGTGTTATCCACTGTGCCCTGGTGAAGTTTATTAAATTATATTGTGGGCCCACCAACAAATGAACTATTTTATTCCAGGCAATGGACCCACCCTAATTATAGGTAGATCTTGATTTTTAACAAGGAATACAGGTTATCAATATGTGGACTCTTATTTCTTTGTCTTTTTTCTTTTTTCTGATGGGAGAATATAATTAGGAGTTAAGACACTTGACATATTATTTTGGTGAGTGATTTAATTTGAGCCCTTCCTCTGTGGGCACAGCAGAGGGAAACCGTGTGGAAGCAGTCTGGGACCATGGAGGTCACTCTTCATTCCCTCAGGTTTATTATCCAGATGCAGTACTATTTGTGCTTTTGCTTCATTTCACTCAGCTGAGCATGGCTGCTTTCTTGATCCTTTACATTTCACACCACTGAGCTTGATTGTTCTTGGGTCCATGGTTGCTCAGTTGTAGCATTACTCACGCTAATAGTCTAGGCTTCAAATCCCAGCTAACGCCAAACCCTCAAGATTCACAGATGATGAATCATTAGAGGGCGTGCAGAATATCCAGAGTGCTGAAGGCTCACTGAAGCTATTTCTGTGTCATATAACAGGCTTCACCATTAGATTTTGGAGTTAGAATATCCAAATCCTCAGTTCAGCAATCTGATTGATGAATTGTCGCAGTGACTATGCTGGAGAGAGAGGTCCACAGAAAGTTCTGGCATATTGCCCCAGGGTCTTTTTTGACATATTGGCTTTATTTGAGAAAATAAGCCCATCTCTTTTGAATACTGACAAATTGACAACCTGACTTAGCTCTTACTTTTTGCAATATTTTTTTAATTTTCCTTTCTGATATTCAATCTGATCTTGTCATCTGCATTAATAAACCTTTCTGTGTAACTCAAACTGCTCCTTTGGAGAGTCATGAATAAACTATGAAAATCCAACCTCTATCAGTATATTGCTTGCCTTGTGGAAAAAAATGGAATTAAAAGACTCATCAGTTAATACAAATTTCATTGCATTAGTGATGCCAGATAGATTTATAAGTGGATTCCCCAGCACTCCAGTGCATCCAGGTAAAAGAGAATCTATGTGTTCACTGGGGGTAGATTCATGAAGTTTTCTGGTTCCCAAGATGAACCCTTGTGTTTGATAGGAACTGTAAGTTGGGACTTTGATCTACAAGGGCTTATAAGAAAGATTAGATCTTAAAATTATTCCAGGTGTCCAAAATCTAGACTACCTGCAATGCTTGTTGTTTAGGGTGGACAGAACACTGAAAATATTAGAAATCTTCATCCATTCATTTATTTATTAATATATCTTGGATACCTACTGTGTACTAGAGATGCTGTTATACACCAGAAATAAAAAGTTGAAATAAACTGGTGTCTCCTTCAAGGAATGTTTGCTTAGTTTATTGCAGCATCACAGGATGTGGAGTTTGCACAACAGTTAAACATGTATTTGTATAATTCTTTTTTTTCTTTTATATTGGAGTATAGTTGATATACAATGTTATGTTAGTTTCAGGTATATAGCAAAGTGACTCAGTTATACATATACCTACATCCATTCTTTTTCAGATTCTTTTCCCAAATAGGTTATTACAGAATATTGAGCAGAGTTCCCTGTGCTGTATACAGTAAGACCTTGTTGGTTATATATATTCTATATGGTAGTGTGTATAAGTAAATCCCAAACTCCTAATTTATCCCCCCTCCAACCTTTCCTCTTTGGTAACTGTAAGTTCGTTTCCTATGTTTGTGAGTCAGTTTCTGTTTTGTAAATAAGCTCATTTGTACATCTTTTTAGATTCCACATGTAAGGGGTATCATGTGATATTAGTCTTTCTCTGTCTGACTTATTTAATTCAGTGTGACAATCTGTAGGTCCATCCATGTTACTGCAAATGGCATTATTTCATTTTCTGTGGCTGAGTAATATTCCACTGTATGTATGTGCCACAACTTCGTTTCCTTTTCTTGCGGTACGCGGGCCTCTCACTGTCGTGGCCTCTCCCATTGCGGAGCACAGGCTCTGGACGTGCAGGCTCAGAGGCCATGGCTCACGGGCCCAGCCGCTCCGCGGCATGTGGGATCTTCCCGGACCGGGACACGAACCCGTGTCCCCTGCATCGGCAGGCGGACTCTCAACCACTGCACCACCAGGGAAGCCCGCCACAACTTCTTTATCCATTACTTTGTTGATGGACATTTAGGTTGCTTCCATGTCCTGGCTATTGTAAATAGTTCTGCTATGAACATTGGGGTGCATGTATCTTTTCGGATTATGGTTTTCTCTGGATATATGCCCAGGAGTGGGATTGCTAGATCATATGGTAGCTCTATTTTTAGTTTTTTTAAAATAAATTTATTTATTTATTTATTTTTGGCTGTGTTGGGTCTTCGTTTCTGTGCGAGGGCTTTCTCTAGTTGTGGCGAGCAGGGGCTACTCTTCATCGCGGTGTGTGGGCCTCTCACTGTTGCGGCCTCTCGTTGCAGAGCACAGGCTCCAGACGTGCAGCCTCAGTAGTTGTGGCTCATGGGCCCAGTTGCTCCACGGCATGTGGGATCTTCCCAGACCAGGGCTCGAACCCGTGTCCCCTGCATTGGCAGACAGAGTCTCAACCACTGCGCCACCAGGGAAGCCCTATTTTTAGTTTCTTAAGGAACCTCTGTACTGTTCTCCATAGTGGCTGTATCAACTTACGTTCTCATCAACAGTGTAAAAGGGTTCCCTTTTCTCTATACCCTCTCCAGCATTTATTGTTAGTAGATTTTCCGATGATGGCCACTGTGACCAGTGTGAGGTGATACCCCATTGTAGTTTTGGGTTTTTTTGTTAATTTATTTTTTTATACAGCAGATTCTTATTAGTCATCAATTTTATACACATCAGTGTATGCATGTCAATCCCAATCGTCCAGTTCAGCACACCACCATCCCCACCCCCCCGCAGCTTTCCCCCCTTGGTGTCCATCCGTTTGTTCTCTACATCTCTGTCTCAACTTCTGCCCTGTAAACTGGTGCATCTGTACCATTCGTCTAGGTTCCACATACATGCGTTAATATATGATATTTGTTTTTCTCTCTGACTTCACTCTGTATGACAGTCTCTAGATGCATCTACATCTCAACAAATGACTCAGTTGAGTTCCTTTTTATGGCTGAGTAATATTCCATTGTATATATGTACCACATCTTCTTTATCCATTCTTCTGTCGATGGGCATTTAGGTTGCTTCCGTGACCTGGCTGTTGTTAATAGTGCTGCAATGAACATTGGGGTGCATATGTCTTTTTGAATTATGGTTTTCTCATGGTATATGACCAGTAGTGGGATTGCTGGATCATATGGTAATTCTATTTTTAGTTTTTTAAGGAACCTCCATGCTGTTCTCCATAGTGTCTGTATCAATTTACATTCCTACCAGCAGTGCAAGAGGGTTCCCTTTTCTCCACATCCTCTCCAGCATTTGTTGTTTGTATATTTTCTGATGATGCCCATTCTAACTGGTGTGAGCTGATACCTCATTGTACTTTTGGTTTGCATTTCTCTAATAATTAGTGATGTTGAGCAGCTTTTCATGTGCTTCTTGGCCATCTGTATGTCCTCTTTGGAGAAATGTCTATTTTCGTTTCCTGCCCATTTTTGGATTGGGTTGTTTGTTTCTTTAATATTGAGCTGCATGAGCTGTTTATATATTTTGGAGATAAATCCTTTGTCCGTTGATTCATTTGCAAATACTTTCTCCCATTCTGAGGATTGTCTTTTTGTCTTGTTTATGGTTTCCTATGCTGTGCAAAAGCTTTTAAGTTTCATTAGGTCCCATTTGTTTATTTTTGTTTTTATTTCCATTACTCTAGGAGGTGGATCAAAAAAGATCTTGCTGTGATTTATGTCAAAGAGTGTTCTTCCTATGTTTTCCTCTAAGAGTTTTATAGTGCCTGATCTTACATTTAGGTCTTGAATCCATTTTGAGTTTATTTTTGGGTATGGTGTTAGGGAGTGTTCTAATTTCATTCTTTTACACGTAGCTGTCCAGTTATCCCAGCACCACTTATTGAAGAGACGGTCTTTTCTCCATTGTATATCCTTGCCTCCTTTGTCATAGATTAGTTGATCATAGGTGCGTGGGTTTGTCTCTTGGCTTTCTATCTTGTTCCATTGATCTGTGTTTCTGTTTTTGTGCCAGTACCATATTGTCTTGATTACTGTAGCTTTGTAGTATAGTCTGAAGTCAGGGAGTCTGATTCCTCCAGCTCCGCTTTTTTCCCTCAAGACTGCTTTGGCTATTCGGGGTCTTTTGTGTCCCCATAGAAATTTTAAGATTTTTTGTTCTAGTTCTGTAAAAAATGCCATTGGTAATTTGATAAGGACTGCTTTGAATCTTTAGATTGCTTTGGGTAGTATAGTCATTTTCACAATATTGATACTTCCAATCCAAGGACATGGTATATCTCTCCATCTGTTGGTATCATCTTTAATTTCTTTCATCAGTGTCTTATAGTTTTCTGCATACAGGTCTTTTGTCTCCCTAGGTAGGTTTATTCCTAGGTATTTTATTCTTTTTGATGCAATGGTACATGGGATTGTTTCTTTAATTTCTCTCTCTGATCTTTCATTGTTAGTGTATAGAATTGTGACAGTTTTCTGTGTATTAATTTTGTATCCTGCAAATTTACCAAATTCATTCATGAGCTCTAATAGTTTTCTGGTAGCATGTTTAGGATTTTCAGTGTGTAATATCATGTCATCTGCAAACAGTGACAGTTTTACTTCTTTTCCAGTTTGGATTCCCTTTATTTCTTTTCCTTCTCTGATTGCCGTGGCTAGGACTTCCAAAACTATATTGAATAAAAGTGGCAAGGGTTAACATCCTTGTCTTGTTCCTGATCTTAGAGGAAATGCTGTCAGCTTTTCACCATTGAGTATGATGTTGGCTGTGGGTTTGTCATATATGGACTTTATTATGTTGAGGTAGGTTCCATCTATTCCCACTTTCTGGAGAGTTTTTAATCATGAATAGGTGTTGAATTTTGTCAAAATCTTTTTCTGCATCTGAGATGATCATGTGGTTTTTATTCTTCAATTTGTTGATGTGGTGTATCACACTGATTGATTTGTGGATATTGAAAAATCCTGCATCCCTGGGATAAATCCCACTTAATTGTAGTGTATGATCCTTTTAATGTATTGTAGGGTTTGGTTTGCTATTATTTTGTTGAGGATTTTTGCATCTATGTTAGTGTTGTTGTTCTTGTTGTATCTTTGCCTGGTTTTGGTAACAGGGAGATGCTGGACTCATAGAATTAGTTTGAGATTGTTCCTTCCTCTGCAATATTTGGGAACAGTTTCAAAAGGATAGGTGTTAACTGTTCTCTAAATATTTGATAGAATTCACCTGTGAAGCCATCTGGTCCTGAACTTTTGTTTGTTGGGAGTTTTATTTTATTTATTTATTTTTGGCTGCACTGGGTCTTTATTGCTGTGCACAGGCTTTCTCAAGTTGTGGTGAGTGGCGGCTGCTCTTTGTTGCGGTGCGTGGGCTTCTCATTGCAGTAGCTCCTCTTGTTGCAGAGCATGGGCTCTAGGCATTCGGGCTTCAGTAGTTGTGGTGCTTGGGCTTAGTTGCTCCGTGGCACGTGGGATCTTCCTGAACCAGGGCTCAAACCCATGTCCCCTGCATTGGCAGGCATATTCTTAACCACTGTGCCACCAGTGAAGCCCAGTGAGTTTTTTAATCACAGTTTCAATTTCATTACTTGTGGTTGGTCTGTTCATATTTTCCATTTTTTCCTGGTTCATCCTTGGGAGATAGTACCTTTCTAAGAATTTGTCTATTTCTTCTTGGTTGTCCATTTTATTGGCATTTAGTTGCTTATAGTAGTCTCTTATGATCCTTTGTATTTCTGTGATGTCCATTTTAACTTCTTTTTCATTTCTGATTTGATTGATTTGAGCCGTCTCCCTTTTTTTCTTGGTAAGTCTGACTAAAGGTTTATCAATTTTGTTTATCTTTTCAAAGAACCAGCTTTTAGTTTCATTTCTTTTTCTCTATTTCATTTGTTTCTGCTCTCATCTTTATAAGTTCTTTTCCTTCTACTAACTTTGGGTTTTGTTTGTTCTTCTTTCTCTAATTGCTTTAGGTGTAAGATTAAATTTTTTAATTGCGTTTTTTCTTGTTTTCTGAGGTAAGATTGTGTTGCTGTAAACTTCCTTCTTAGAATATGCTTTTGCTGCATCCCATAGGTTTTGGATAGTCATGCTTTCATTTTCATTTGTCTGTAGGTACTTTTTGATTTCTTCAGTGATCCATTGGTTGTTTGGTAGCATATTGTTTAGCCTCCACGTGTTTGTGTTTTTTACACTTTTTTTCTTATAGTTGATTTCTAATCTCATAGCATTATGGTCAGAAAAGATGCTTGATATAATTTCAGTTTTCTTAAATTTACCAAGGCTTGATTTGTGGCCCAGTGTGTGATCTATCTGGAGAATGTTCCATGGACACTTGAAAAGAATGTGTATTCTGCTACTTTTGGATGGAATGCTCTATAAAATATTAAGTCTGTCTGGCCTAATGTGTCATTTAAGGCCTGTGTTTCCTTATTGATTTTCTGTCTGGATGATCTGTCCATTGATGTTAAGTGGGGTGTTAAAGTCCCCCACTATTATTGTGTCACTGTAGATTTTCCCTTCTATGGCTTTTAGCATTTGCCTTATATATCGAGGTGATCCTATGGTGGGTACATATATATTTGCAATTGTTATATCTTCTACTTGGATTGGTCCATTGATCATCACTCAGTGTCCTTCTGTGTCTCTTGTAACAGTCTTTATTTTAAAATCTATTTTGTCTGATATGAGTATTGCTACTCCAGCTTTCTTTTGATTTCCACTTGCATGGAATACCTCTTTCCATCCCCTCACTTGCAGTCTGTATGTGTCCCTAGATCTGAAGTGGGTCTCTTGTAGACAGAATATATTTGGGTCTTGTTTTTGTATCCACTCAGCCAGTCTGTTTCTTTTGGTTGGAGCAATTAATCTGTTTATGTTTAAGGTAATTATTGATATGTATGTTCATATTGCCATTTTGTTACTTGTTTTGGACCTGTTTTTGTTCAAAAGAAGAAAGTCTTTTTTCTTCTGTTCCTCTTTTGTTCTCCTTTTGTGATTGGATTACTATCTTTAGTGTTGTGTTTGGATTTTTGTTTTCTTTTTGTGTATGTGTGTGTCTATTGTAGATTTTTGTTTTGTGGTTACCATAAGGTTTTGATATATAGCCTATAAATAAACAAGATTGTTTTACTTTGCTGTTCTCTTAATTTCAAACTCATTTCCAATATCCTACATGTGTACTGCCCTCTTCTCATGATTGCTGGTTTTGATATCATATTCGTGTGTGGATGATTTCCTATCTACTGTATGTTTATTTATTTATTTATTTATTTTTACATCTTTATTGGAGTATAATTGCTTTACAATGGTGTGTTAGTTTCTGCTTTATAACAAAGTGAATCAGTTATACATATACATATGTTCCCATATCTCTTTCCTCTTGCATCTCCCTCCCTCCCGCCATCCCTATCCCAACCCTCTAGGTGGTCACAAAGCACCGAGTTGATCTCCCTGTGCTATGTGGCTGCTTCCCACTAGCTATCTATTTTACGTTTGGTAGTGTATATATGTCCATGCCACTCTCTCACTTTGTCCCAGCTTACCCTTCCCCCTCCCCATATCCTCAAGTCCATTCTCTTGAATGGTCTGTGTCTTTATTACTGTCTTACCCCTAGGTTCTTCATGACATTTTTTTTCTTAAATTCCATATATGTGTGTTAGCATATGGTATTTGTCTTTCTCTTTCTGACTTACTTCACTCTGTATGACAGACTCTAGGTCTATCCACCTCATTGCAAATAGCTCAATTTCGTTTCTTTTTATGGTTGAGTAATATTCCATTGTATATATGTGCCACATCTTCTTTATCCATTCATCTCATGATGGACACTTAGGTTGTTTCCATCTCCAGGCTATTGTAAGTAGAGCTGCAATGAACATTTTGGTACATGACTCTTTTTGAATTATGGTTTTCTCAGGGTATATGCCCAGTAGTGGGATTGCTGGGTCATATGGTAGTTCTGTCTTTAGTTTTTTAAGCAACCTCCATACTGTTCTCCATAGTGGCTGTACCAATACACATTTCCACCAGCAGTGCAAGAGGGTTCCCTTTTCTCCACACCCTCTCCAGCATTTATTGTTTCTAGATTTTTTGATGATGGCCATTCTGACTGGTGTGAGATGATATCTCATTGTAGTTTAGATTTGCATTTCTCTAATGATTAATGATGTTGAGCGTTCTTTCACGTGTTTGTTGGCAGTCTGTATATCTTCTTTGGACAAATGTCTATTTAGGTCTTCTGCCCATTTTTGGATTGGGTTGTTTGTTTTTCTGTATGTTTATTTTTATGGGTGAGCTTTCCCATTCATAATTTTTTTGTTTTCTTGTTTTCTTTTCTGCCTAGAGAAATTCATTTAGCATTTGTTGGAAAGCTGGCCTGGTGGTGCTGAATTCTCTTAGCTTTTGCTTGTCTGTGAAGCTGTTGATTTCTCCATCAAACCTGAATGAGAGCCTTGCTGGTTAGAATATTCTTGGTTGTAGGTGTTTCTGTTTCATCACTTTAAATATATCATGCCATTCCCTTCTGTCCTGTAGAGTTTCTGTTGGAAAATCAGTTGATAACCTTATGGGGACTCCCTTGTATGTTATTTGTTGCTTTTAATATTTTCTTTTAGTCTTTAGTTTTTGTCAATTTGATTAATATGTATCTCGGCATGTTCTTCCTTGGGTTTATCCTGTTTGGGACTCTCTGTGCTTCCTGGACTTGGGTGACTGTCTCCTTCCCATGTTAGGGAATTTTTCAGCTATTATCCCTCAAATATTTTCTTGGGTTCTTTCTCTCTCTCTTCTCCTTCTGGAACCCCTATGATGTGAATGTTGGTGTGTTTATGTTGTCCTAGAGGTCTCTTAAGCTGTCCTCATTTCTTTTTTTCTTTGTTTTGTGGTAGTGATTTCCACCATTCCACCTTTCCTGCTCACTGATCCATTCTTCTGCCTCATCTATTCTGCTGTTGATTTCTTCAGTGTATTTTTCATTTCTGTTATTGTATTCTGCAGCTCTGTTTTTTTGTTCTTTAAATATTCTAGCTCTTTTTAAAGATTTCTTGTATTCTGGTCTGTGCCTCCATTCTTTTTCCAAGATCTTGGATCATCTTTACTACCATTTCTTTACTACCATTATGCTGAATTCTTTTTTGGGTTGATTGCCTGTCTTCACTTCACTTAGTTCTTCTCCTGGGGTTTTATCTTGTTCCTTCGTCTGGAACATATTCCTCTGCTGTCTCATTTTGTCTAACTTTGTGATCTCCAGTCTGCTGGCTGCAGAGTTTTAGTTCCTCTTGCTTCGGGTGTCTGTGCCCTTGTTGGTGAGGCTGTTCTAGAGGTTTGTGCAGGCTTCCTGGTGGGAGGGACTGATGCCTGCCCAGTGGTGGGAGGAGCTGGGTCTTGTCCGTCTGTTGGGCAGGGCCATGTCAAGGGGTGTGTTTAGAGGTGGCTGTGGGCTCAGGAGTTCCTACCAGGAAGCAAATGGAAAGTGTACAGGGATTAAGAAGAACTGCAGAAAATCCTTTGTCATATGATAGTGACCTTGTGGGCTTGCCGGACCTGAGAGCATGTGTGTGGCTTGTCCTCAGCAGACAGTCAGGAGTTCTCTGTGGGAAAGTGGATAGGAGCTCACGGAGCTGCTCTGCCTCTGCTTCACTGTACACTGCTCCACCTGTATAATTCTTAAATATATTTAAGCACCAGTGTTGATTGGGTGATAGGAAGTATACTAAATGTCCTTAGCATCCACCCTAAATTTTTATACCACTTTGTCTGCCTACCTCTTTTATGATTTGCCTTTGTAATATTTAGTATATTCATGAAGAAACATACCTACAGTGTTCTCCTACAACACCCTAAGGTTCATAAGGCAAAGGCAATAGCTGATTAATGTATAATCCATACACTGAATATTTCTTGAGTAAATTCTGGGGGGTGGCAACTTACAGTTTACAGCCCTGACACAGGTAAGAAAGAGTCACTAATTAATTATTCAAGCAATTAGTTTTCTGGTTTGCTTGCTCTAGCACACTCATTTGACTAATTTTTTCTCATGATGAGAGTCAGGAGACTTTGGTTTTTAGTCTGGCTTTATCACTGGCTGTGTTAGCTTTAGCCAATTATATAACCTTTCTGCACCTCAGTTTCCCCATCAGTTTCTAAAAATACTGACCAACTTAATCCAGATTCTGTAGATAAATGTTTGTGTTCTTCTTTAGTAAGTATAACCAAAACAGACCATTTGCAGCCTACTTGGTTTAGAGTGTATTATTAGAAACAGATGCTATTAGGATTTCTCTATTTTTAATATTGAGAACTTAGGAATTCCTTTCCCGGACAGATTCTCAAAGCAAAATTTATTGTGTTCATTGCCATGATCATTAGGCTTTTAACTTGTAGACCACAGAGGAACACAAAAGTAAAAGAGAAAAGTGGGAAAAGGATTCATGAGTTAGATGAAAATTGTAGTTACATATACCAGAGAGAAATCTTGCTATGGAATGAAGATTCATCCAACCCTGGTGGTTCTGAATGACATTCTATTTCCTAAGGTCAGAGTGACCTCGACTTTCTCTGTAGTGAGGAGGAATGCATTTTACTTTTCCTTAAGTTGTGGCTTTAAAAATAAATTCTCAGAAACCTTTTTTTTTTCTTTCAGGAGAAAAAACGTGCAAGTTTTTAAATAAAGATTTATTTTCATATGTAGAAACCACATTTGAAAACTGTGTGCACTAAGATACATACATTCATTAAACATTTATATATGTATTTATGAACACCTTTCATTATGAAGTATTTGAAAACATTATGATAAAAAGATCTTTTCTTTTTTCTTTTTTGCCACACAACATGGAAATGAATCTTAATGGGCTCTGTCCTGCTTGGTAGAATAGACACCTCCAACTCTTTAGATCAACTGAATGAGGGTCTCAGGTGAATGTCATGAATTTCATCCATCACAATGCATATTATGTCAACATGAGGCCATCTGAGGTGAATTTTCATTCTTCAGAATTTCTTTGCTCTTATTACTGTCATTTTAATAATGAACTCATGGAGGGAAACATGCTTTTAAATTTAATGCACTGGAGACAAAAATATTAAATATTCATTTTATTTTAAGGCTCTAAATTGCTAAGTCTTATAACTTAGCATATGTGCCTTAACTATGGTACATTTGTTTGCATGTTCAGGTTCTTATAACTCCTGATTTTTATAGCAGATCCATGGGAAGTAGGCAGAAGTTCACTATTATTGGGTTGGCTGAGAGGCTAAGTGATTAGTCTAGGATTTCCCAAGCTAGATGCAGATTCTAAAATAAATACAGCATGTTCCTGTTGATACCTTGAACTTATATTTTAAAAAAGTGATGAAATTGACATCCATATAAATCAACTGTTAAAGAGGAAAATTTTTATCTGATGAAATAATGTCTTTTAAAATTTTTATTTACTTATTGAAGTATAGTCGATTTACTCAATGTGTCTTTGAAACATTGTTCCCAAGTGTTAAGATTTGAGAAATTAATATATAAAAGAGGAAAAGAGTAGTACAAATCTAAAAATTAATCCAGAAGACCAGCATAAACCAGTAAGGGTAATGTAAGAAAGGAGTATTCCTAGCATTCAAAAGGATAAGTACAGTAGTAGGTTCTGTGAAGGTGATACCTCAGAATAACAGTAGGGACAGTGTAGAACCAGTAAGGAGAGTGCTCAAGGATCTTAAAAATCAATGGAAGACAAAAGAAACATACAGAAAAAGATGCTTAACACCACTAGATATCAAGAAAATGCAAATTAAAATCATGAGATACTTCTATGCACTCATTAGAATGGCTGAAATTAAAAGGACTGAGAATACCAAGTGTTGTCAAGGATTTGGAACAACTGGAATACTCATAAACTGCTGATGATTAATATAAAATGCTACAACCACTTTTGAAAACTGCTTGGAAGTTTCTTAAAGGTTAGACATACACTTAACCTGTCACTCAGTCATCCCACTCTTATGTGTACACTCAAGAGAAATGAAAGCATACATGTCCTTACAAAAACTTGTATGTCAACATTCATATCAGTATTATTCACAGTATATAAAACAGCCCAGTCACACTGTTTGAGTCTATTTATATACAATTCTAGAACATTTAGTTTTTCTGGTGATACAAGTCAGATTGGTGCTTGCCTGGGGCAAGGGCACAAAAAGATGGACTGCAGAGGGGCCTAAGGAAACTGAGTTTAATGCAAATGCTCCCTATCTGATTGTGGTTTCATGGGTGCATACATGTGAAATGGATGCATACCTGTGTCAGAACTCACAAAACTGTACATTTTACATAGATGCCACTTCTTGTACATAAATTGAACTTTAAAAATATTGACAAAAAGGTGACAGACCCTGGAAAGAGAACTATGAGCAAAGAAAATCAGGATACAAGTGAGACATTATCCTAGAGTGAGAAATAAAGACCTGCAGAATCTAGATAGGACAGAAGCTCAGCTGGTTATTTCCACCTTTCAACTCTTCCTTTGCTTGTGTAAAGAATGCAAAACTGTGGAATTAACTGATAACTGAGTCTGGGTTAATAATAATGCCAACACTTTAAATTGTAGTTGTACCTGCAGTTTAGAGTCTCCTTATTATATGACAGGGTATACTATCAGATGCTGTAAAATGTACACTCCATGTTCTTAGACTTAATTAAAAATTGGGGGGTCACAGGGAGGTCTGCCGTCATTCCTGACTCTTCTTCCTCTCATTTCCTTTCTCTTGCTCTCCTTTCTGCTACCCTTAAGGAACAATTCTTTGTCTTTCTTACAGTGTGATGTCCATTCATTCAAGCTTCTTTGGGGGTCTTATCTGTTATTCCAATCAGCTTTGAAAGAAATTTCCTGGGGAAAAAAATCTCTTCCCTGCTTAAAGGGGCTTCTAGAGGATACAATTTTGTCCGTCTGGAGAAATATGCAGGCAGACCAAAAATTAGGATTCCTTTGTAATATCCACAGTAGCCCCATGGTGTGGAGACAATAGTCTTAATTCCCTTATGAGGCAACTGAGGTGGTAAAGAGACTCTGTCTGAATTCACACAAATAATAAGTTGTAAATCTAGGATTTGGTTCCAGGCCTTTCTGGTTGCAAACAAGGCACTTTCTACCCCTTAACCTTGGTCGTCAAATGGAGATTGGGGTTTTGCCCAGCTTGAGTTAGAAGTCACCCAAGGTATCTGAAGCCAATAATTGACAGAGAGGTAGCATACTTGGATTGTACTGTGCTGGAAAATCTAGGAATCAGAGCACAGGGAGAGGGGTGATATGATACATGAAGCAAAACACAAGGTGAGGTTGGCATTCATTGATTCGATGATTATATACTCCTATAATGTGTCAAGTACCTTATCACACCCTGCAGGTCCAGCCTCAAGTACAACATAGCTCCTGCCTCCTGTGAGATTCTACTGTGGAAGTGGGGAGACAGGCCTTTGGATCACTGCTTGTAATTCAGTAATTTGTGATACAGGAATGCACATGCTGCTGTGAGGCTTACATGTAGGGGCATCTTGGTGAAGCCAGAGAAAGCATTTCAGAAAAGATGGGGTTTAAAGCACATGTAGTCAGGTGAAGAGTGATTTAAGACATTCCAGGGAAATTCAGCCGTTCCTGCTCGTGCAGAGACATGACATAAAACAGTTATCTAGGGACATTGGCATTATTTGTCAGAGCTGGAGTGGGGAGTGAGTGTGAGTGAGGCATGTGTTGTGATCTCAGTGAGGGAGGGTGGAGTAACAACTCTAAAGTGTGTTACATTAAGGAGTTTCAACTTTTTCCTTAGAACTTTGGGAACCATAGAAGGACCCTGAGCAGAGGAAGCTTATGCTATACACTTGTGACCTTGGTGATCTGAAAGATGGCCTGCAGATTGTCACAGGGATGCAGTTACCATTTTCAGCCTGCCTCTTTCCAGTGCCCTGAGCAAGATGTCAGGGTGCTTGGGCTGCAGTATTTAGGAGCACATAGCTTGCTGGGGTTGATTCTGTAGGATTGGGGAAGTTCACCTTTGAGATTGGGGGTAGGAAAAAGAGACTAACAAGTTTTGAATTCTAAGTGCATGCCAGACTCCAGGCTAGGTTCTTACTCTAAGCTATTTAATGTAATTCTCACAGTCACCCCCATGGTATCGATGCTCTACTCAGACATTTAGGCACCCAGGCAGGTAGATACTATGACTTCTGAGGCCCAGTGAGGTGTTCCTTACATCTCCCAGTTAGGTTGATTCATACCAATGTTTTGTCCAAGAGACTGAAAGCAGAAATAAGGAATGCCACTTTAAGACGAGGCAGGCAAATGCCAGTGTGTATCTTCTTCTCTTTATTTCCTTACCATAGCAAACTTGGAAATACCAAGTATTCCATAAGTGATATAAGTTCAAGTTGGAGAACAGTCAACCAACCTACATAAAACACCATATAAGACATAAACCCTTATTTTTTGAGCCACTGGCCTTTCAGAATTACTACTGCACTATAAACTATATATATATATAGTGTCCCTTCAAACAGATATTATTTATATGTACATTTATTTGGAGTGAAATATATATATATTATATTTTTAAAATGTCTACCAGAGGACTCTGTTTTGGTCAAAAGGGAACCAAGGACATGTCACCAGTTTCATTAGAAGCCGTCTTTGGAAACTCGAGTCAACTAGCACCAAGTTTTCCATTTAATTCACTGACCTTCCAGCACTGCCATAGATGAGCACCTTGGGTAGTAGCATGACTAGCCTTCCCCTTAATCTAATTTTGGCAATATGAACCCTGGTGTATAGATGAGGAAACTGAGACTAAGAGAAGTAACTTGCTCAAGGTCAAATGTTTAGTAAATGATAGAGACTATATTTGAATTAGTTTGTTTAATTATCACAACTTATATGACTTCAGAGGTCATTGTCTTTCCAATACTCCAGAGTCTTATTTATATTATTGAGTTGTTCAACAAAGAAGGTTTCTTAATGTGCCATTGTGTTGGTATTGAATTTTTTCCTCTGTGCTATGTTTCTTTTATATCATCTCGTCCTCACACCCACCCTCCTTCGCCCCAACTAAAAGGCAGATAAGCTGGGTAGCCAGGGTCCATAGAGAAACAATGACTGGCTGAAGGAGACACACAGCCAGTTAGAGATCAAACCACGACCATAAAGTCTGTGCCTGTCATCTTAACAGGAATTTTTCTACTGCAGGAAGGTAGTATCAGAATGTTTCCCTCTCTCTCTCTTTTTTCTGTCCTGCAAGGCAGTCTGTGTGTTGGATTCTGTGAGCTTGTTTGCAGAATTGAACTCAACTGCATTTTTTTTACCCCCAATTAATAAATAGCTTCGGGTTATTTACTAACAGGTCACATTCTGGTTTGCACAAATATTCTTTCAGACTAGAAACCATGGGAGAATGAGAGGCCTTGTAAACTGCCTCCCGGGCACCTTTTTAATCTTACTTGATGAGCTGTGTCTGTGAGGATGAGAGAAGACATTTAGGCTACTCTTTACACAAGTCCAGTCTGCCCAGAACTGATTTACCTACAATTATCATGGATTTGATAGACAATGAAACAGAGTGAAAAGAATATCAGTTTGGGAATTTGAAAATGCTGTTTGTATTTCATGTTCCCTGCATGATCTTAGGCAGCTCACTTAAATTCTCTTCGCCTCTGTTTTCTTAGCTCTAAAATGAAGATAGAGTAATATGTGAATGTTCTCCTAAAGCAAATATCAGTCAACTCAGTAATTCATTCTGGAGCAAGAGTTGTGTAGCCTTTGGTACTAGGAGAGGTGTGAACTTCTTCAATCTTAAGGGCTTGAAATGGGGTGGGGGGGGGTGTTGGGAAAGGCCTACATCTTGACACAGAAACTGGCCAAGTTCGTAGCGCCTATGACCCTGGCATCATGGTCATACTTGGGAAAATGCTTCTGCTCGTGCTTAAAAAAGCTGTTTATAGACAGTGGGCTCCCGGACTCAGCATGACAATGGGGAGAGGAACATCATCTTTTCTGTATCTTAATGAACATTGAAAATTCAAAATCAGAGTGAGCTTCATCACTGAGAGTGGTAGGACATCATTGGAAGAAACTGAGACCACGACATTGGCTGTCCAAAGACTAGCCGTCATGGTGACTGGTCCTATTGTCTGTGAATGAATTTCAGGCCCCTCTTGGCCAAAGGCAGGAGGCAAGAGGAAAAGAGGGGGAATAATTTATAATCTACGTAATCATTCCTTGGGTTCTGAGTAATCCCTTAAGAGTGGGGAAGCTTGGAGAATAAAATTTTCATTATAGGGATCGGGGTTGGAATTTTTTTTTTTTTTTTTTTTTTTTTTTTGCAGTACGTGGGCCTCTCACTGCTGTGGCGTCTCCTGTTGCGGAGCACAGGCTCCGGACGCGCAGGCTCAGCGGCCATGGCCCACGGGCCCAGCCGCTCCGCAGCATGTGGGATCTTCCCGAACTGGGGCACGAACCCGTGTCCCCTGCATCGGCAGACGGACTCTCAACCACTGCGCCACCAGGGAAGCCCTGGAATATTTTAATTTAAATATTACTGTCCTTTTGTAGCCTTATTTTTATTCCAAGATGGCCAGGTTAGGCCTATGGCTACAAAAAATACCTTCCATTTATTAGGTTTGTTGTAAGGATTGGAAATGATATAGCCCATAACATAGCATAGTTATAGCTATATCCTAGCAGAGTTAGGTAATACTGTCCATAGCCTAACACCTAGTAAGGCAGTCAATAAGTGATAGCAATCAACATTAACATTATTATTTTAAATTAATTTTATCAGGTACTACAGCTTATGATAATTGGGGCAGTAAATTGTAAGCCTACAAAGCCTAAATTTTATGTAATATTATTCTTTTAAAAAACTGATTTTATTTATTTTTAGAAACATTTTTTCTACTTTTTCTGCTAACATTACCAGTATGTCTCTGTGATCTCTGTGATCAATCTTCTGACTCTAACGTACCACTTATTGCCTTGATCATTTTAACTATGTAGCTGTCTTATCTCTCCAACTAGACTATAAGCTCATGGAAGACTGAGAACCATATCTTTTGTTCAGTGTGATGTTCAAAATATTTATAACTAGTGTGGTATAGACTCCACTAATCATAGTGGAGGCTGCACATGAACAGTCTGGTTGGTCATACTGGCACGTACTGGAGGAATACTGACCCACCTTATATTTCTTAGAATCCTTCATAATGCCTCCCACATAAAAGAAGTTCAACAAATATTCATTTGTGATTAAAGTTGGAAAGTTCCTATAAAATGATATCAGGAGAGGCTGACTGGCTGCCAGGTATCTTCCCAAGATTATGATTACCTTGAGGAATTTATCCCAGTTAGGTCTTCAGCTTTGTTCATTCAGAAACTCAGGTTAACTGAACTTGAAACTTATTTATGAATTGGAATTCCAGTTCATTTATTTAAAGTGAGAAATATGCATTGCTCTTCACACTGGCCTCAGCAGTGCATTCCTTTGATAAAGGCTAGTTTGTGTGGGGAGTCAAGTTGTCATGAGAGGATACTCTGATTTGCATCATGTCAAGGGAGAAATCCTTACATTTATGGTCAGCTGGTTTTCAACAAAGGTGCCAAAGCAATTCAATGAAGAAGTAGATGGTCTTTTTATCTGGGAAAAGTGGATATCCCACAGGCAAAAAAATGAGGCTACCCCCTGATCTCTACAATCCAAGAAAGAGAGAAAGATAAAATTCCAGGTGTTCTTTTTCACTTAATTTTGCAAATTTTGTAAATGATTAAAAAACAAAACAAAACAAAACAACCCAGACTGCTCTCAGGGTGGTGGAACAGCTGACAGAGTTTGGGAAGTTTGGCCTGTTTTGTTCTCTCGAGGAAGTCTGCATTTGTATTCTGTCCTGCCTGCCTGGGTGGCTGGTCTGAGTAATCCTGCTCCCATGGCTGTCCCCAGTAGGTAAGGGGGTAGGCTCAGTTAATTCAAAATGAACCATATTCCTAAATTTAAGAGCTAAACCATAAAACTTCTGGAAGAAAAGAGAAATCATTGTGACTTGAGTTAGGTGTCAATTGCTTAGATCAATAAAATGAATAATTAATTTGACCTTATCAAAATTCAAACAGTTTTGCTCTTCTGAAGAAAGTGAAAAGACCAGTAACAATCGGGGAGAAAATATTTGCAAAACATATATCTGATAAAGGTATTGTACCAGAATATATATAGAATATTTATTGCTCAACAATAAGAAGACAAACAACCTAATTAAAAACTGGGCAACGTACTTGAATAGACATGTCACAAAGAAGATATACAAATTGTCAATAAGCACCTGAAAAGATGTTTAATATCATTAGCATTAGAGAAAACGCTAATTAAAATCACAACGAGATACTTCTACACACCCGCTAGAATGGCTGTAATCCAAAAGCCTTAAAATACTAAGCGTTGGTGAGGATTTGGAGAAACTGAAATCCTCTTAACATTGCTGGTGGGTATGTAAAATGGGGTACACTTACATATACTTATATCCAACCTAGAAATTCCATGCCTAAGTATCTATTCAAGAGAAATTAAGACATATGTCCACACAAAGACTTGTTTGTTCCTGGCTGCTTATTCATGCACTCCAGATATCCTCAGACTGTTAAATAAACAAAATGTAGAGCCATTCAAGGGGATGCTGTTCATCAGTTTAAAAAATGATTTACTGATATCTACAGTAACATGGATGAATTTCAAACATCAGTACATCGTGCTAAAAGAAAGAAGCCCAACGCAAAAGACAACATATTTATGACTCCACTTATATGAAATTTCCAGAAAAGGTGAATCTGTAGAGACAGAAGGCAGGTTTATGATTATCTGGGGCTGAGAGTATGAGTGGGAATTGATTGCCCATGGGCAGAAGGGAACTTTTTGGGTGATGCAGATGTTGTAAAACTGGATTGTGGTCATGATTACACAACTATATAAATATACTAAAAATCATTCAGCTGTACACTTACAATGGGTGCCTATCATGATACATAAATTATACCTCAAAAAAGCTGTAAAAAAAATTCAAGGATGGGAGATTTGGCTGCTGGATAAAATCTTTGAGACATCAAGCTCTATAGATTGGCTGTGCCTGTCCCTGCAACAGAAACATTTACCTCCCAGAGAAACTTGCCTGGTTACAGCCATATTGAACAGTGAAGAAAGGAATTAAAAATATATTTCTGTGATTGTATTTATTGAAAATTCTTCACTGACCAAAAGACCATTTTGTTTATTAAAAAAGTTTATTATTGAAGTGTAGTTGATTTACAATGTTTTGTTAGTTTCAGGTGTACAGCAAAGTGATTCAGATATATATATATATATATATATATATATTCTTTTTCAGATTCTTTTCCATTATAGAAATTGAATATAGTTTCCTGTGTTATTCAGTACACCCTTACTGGTTAGCTGTTTTATATAGTAATGTGTATTTATTAATCCCAAACTCCTTATTTATACACCCTCCCCCCTTTCCCCTTTGGTAACCATAGGTTTATTTTATATGTCTGTGAATCTATTTCTGTCCAAAATCCATTTATTATGTTCATATAATCAGTTCTGGTCTGAGAATCGTTTCGTCTGTGAGATGATTTAGCAAATTTCTGCTCAGATTCATTTTTGCCCATTTTATACTTTAACAATAAGAGGATACTCTTAATTCTGGTAGTTTGTAGCTTAAACTATATCCAAAGAGGCCAAGTCATTTCTAAATTCCTTTTCTCCAAGTTACTGGAAAATATTTAACTGTGGTCCCACATACAACATACTGGACCCACATACAACATACTGGTCCCACATACACACACACAAATTATCACTTCATAAATAACCTACAAGCTCCTTTTTTCCTAAAGAAATATTACCTGGCTTCCCCACAAACTTACAAATAAATCTTTACCATATTTGAGTTTTGTAGACATGGAAAATAGTCCTTAAATGGGGGAATGTATGCAACAGTGGTCCTTACGGGTATTCATAAATTTCTCCAAGTAGAGGTGGAACAGTGAGATATATATTACTCATTCTTTAAAACCAGAAAGGGTGGGGAAGAGATGGAAAACACAAACATACGTGCAAAGTAGCATATTCGCTTCTCCAAAATGTAAATAAAGTATTTTGGAGGAAAGGATTTAAAGAGTAAGAATTTCTAAATGTTTATTGGTTGTTCATAAATTTATTTTCCAAATCAACCAAATGATTCAAGGCAACACTCTAATGAGTGAAACACTACTTTCCAATTAATAGATTCAGGATGTGGTTGCAATTGCCTTTTCAGAAGTGACTTCTTTTACCAAAAAATGGCAGTAGAGATAGTGAGTGGGTTCTTTTCTGACGCTCTCTTTATCATTCTGCTGTTACTACTGTGGAAGTCTTGAGTCAGTACAACCAGTTCTGGTCTGAGGAGGGTGACATTGACAAACAGATTGGGTTCAGACACACCGTAAATATCACACAATGCCTTACACAACAGGCCAAGGCAAAGCCTGATGAACCAATATAATCATCCTAAGTGCGATCCATATGGAGAACGTTCAAAGAGGCTGCTGATTGCTGTGGCCCCAGCAGAACTTGTTTTTCCCATTAATGATGGGCCTCAAGTCAACGTTATTCTTTCCAGCTTCTCTCCTGCTCATGTGTGTGGGCCCATGAGCACATGGCACACTTAGAACTTATTTACTTGTATGATTCAGGACTTCTTCAGTTTGAGATTCTTGTCAGATAACTCCTTTTAAGTGGACTCCTGGAAGATTATTTGTATTGTTTCCAAAACATTTTTGATGCTGTTGCAGTGTGTATTACTTTGGGTAAAGCATCATGTCAGTAGTCTCTAAAGAGGGATGGGAGAGGGCAGCTAACGGAGTGAGCAGGATGATCCATTGGGGATGAGGACAAAATGCTAAGACTTCTATTTCAATTGTTATCTAATATTAAAAATAACTGAAGGGCTTCCCTGGTGGTGCAGTGGTTGAGAGTCCGCCTGCCGATGCAGGGGACACAGGTTCGTGCCCCGGTCTGGGAAGATCCCACATGCTGCGGAGCGGCTGGGCCCGTGAGCCATGGCTGCTGAGCCTGCACGTCCGGAGCCTGTGCTCCGCAACGGGAGAGGCCACAACAGTGAGAGGCTCACGTACCGCAAAAAAACCAAAAAAACAAACAAAAAAAAAACCCCTTAAGATTCATCAGTATGTAGTATATGGATTGGAAGTGGCACACTCATCTGGTCACTGTGTGAGCTTGTCACAGATGGTCTGTGAGTTACCCTGAAGGAAACAGAAGTCCCACATTTTGGAGTGATTGACTCAACCATTCCTGCATGTTTATTAACTTAAAACACACTATACTTCACAAAATAAAAAATGGTCTTAAATCCATGGATTGAAAAATAATAGAAAAATACAAATAATAAAAAAATAAAACATGGCAGCTTAGTTCTAGGAATAGCTCTTTGGCAGCCATACCATGAAGTCTCAACAATGGTTACCTAATCATATCTGTCAAGAAGATGGCCAGTTACCATCTTCTGTTGGATAATAGGAGGATTTAGCAACACTGAGCTGGAATTTCTGTGTGCCATCAGTTGGATTAAACCAATGAGTGGCTCCCCAGTTTCCATCAATACCAGACTCCATGCTTTCCTCCACTATCTTCTGCCTGACCCTCTTCACTCCTTTATGTTTGATTCCAGGCCTCTGTAAGCATTTACGTTTTCTTATCTGATTTGTCTGATAATTATTTTTGAATTTTATTTAATATTTTGTAACTAAACTAGCAAAATAAATGTCTTATTCCTCAGAAAAGAAAAGAAGATGGCCAGTTAATTTTTTAAAATCATACTGAAAATTTATTGAAATTAAGTTTTACATCCAGCTTTGTTAAATAAGAAGTAATGTGTGTTGAAGCTCAGTTGGTGATAGTAGTACATATAGCATTTGTTGCCGTTGCTTCTTCTAATTGGATATGCAGTCAAGCCATTTGGAGACCACCCAGTAAGAAATATCACTTGGAATTTGTATACATGATCGTTGATGTTTCTGGTTGAGAAGACATGTATTGGGAGGGACAGGAAATATGTGAATTCAGAGTGGCAGCAAGGAAACTGGCAAACATCAAATATCAGAAGTAGGTGAATTCTGTGGTTTAATTGTACATTTGATGCTCTGGACGTGTGAACCTTGATACTACGTTGGTTGCTAAGTGTCTGGGCATTCTTGTCAAAACCCGGACCACTGTCCCTGTTCCACTTGACTAAGAGTTGCAGTAGCATGACGTTCTGCTTCTCCAGGCACTAGGTCAGGCTCTTGAAAATGGTAAGTAGCACAATGTTGCAAGCAGAATAAAAATTTCAACTTAGGTGTCATGAGGTAAAAGGCTAGCCATGAAAGGGTAAAATATATGTTATCCATAACAACTGACCTTTATATCTGGAGAAAAAGAAGACATTTATTTGGATTAGCTCGGATATTCTACCAGTAATCGTCTGCCTAGAGACTCCAACTTAACTTTACATCACATTGAATTAATTAGTATTTATTGAATGCCTACTAAGTGATGAGTGTTAGAAATAACTGATGCCACTTACTGAGCATGTTTTTGGCCAGGCTGTGGGCTAAACCTCTTAAATATAGCATTATGATTAATCCTTACAACAGTTTTTAAATTAGGTGTTATAATCCCAGTTATAGAAATAAGGAAATCAAAGGACAAAGAGGCAAATTATTTGGCCCAATTCTAAACAGGAATTTCTGGGCAACCTCAGATCCCTGATGCTCTTTAGTCCTCTTGATGGATGGACAACTATAGGGAGAGTGGAATGATAGGGAAAGGAGGAAAGAAGAACCTTGGAATGTGGGAGAGCAGCAACCTCTCTCTCAGAGCTACTTTCTCATGGAAACTGCTTGGTACCTTGCCTTCAAATTCCTCTAGCTGTGTTATTTGAAACTTTCATCAAGCTCTAAACCCAGTCTGGCACCTGTGACGGGGAAATAGAAGACTTCTAGAGCTATAGCTCTATGTTAGTGTTTCAGGATCAGGTCAGTTTTGCAGCTCTTCCCTCTCTGGTCTTGATTTCATGGCATCCCAGCATCTGGCCCTTCTGCTCAGTCTCCTATGGCTGCTCCCCCTCAGGACCTCGCAGAGACTGAGGTCTGTGACATCTGTTGCCAGATGTTCCTCAGGCTACCCGTAGGCTTTTTGGTCTTTGCTTATGGCTGATATCAGCATCCTCCAAACCCCATCAGCTGCCCTGTTCTTGTTTGAATAAACTCTCTGGGTATCAACTCTTTTTAATTAGAAGGCACTGGTATTGTTACATCCAACTTCCTGAGAAGTTTGTTTACTCTTTGAATTGCAGATCAGCTTGCTCTGCTGCCCTGCTTAGAAGTTTTCCTTTTAGGCTGATCCAACTGCTCTACTTGAAGTCTTCCTTCTTGCATTCATAAATCTGGCTTCCTTCCCATGCCTGAGCCTCAATTAAAACAAGGCAGACCTCTTTCAAAATTGTGACGTTTGTGTTGACTCCTTCCCAGGTTCCCCATTGTGTTGCTTCTACTCTTTGACATTCAGGATTTTAAATTGTCATCATTAACATCATCATCACCATCATCACTTTCATCATATTTGTCTTTTTTTTTTTTTTTGGTATGTGGGCCTCTCACTGTTGTGGCCTCTCCCGTTGCGGAGCACAGGCTCCTGACCCGCAAGCTCAAGGGCGATGGCTCACGGGTCTAGCTGCTGCACGGCATGTAGGATCTTCCCGGACCGGGGCACGAACCCGTGTCCCCTGCATCGGCAGGCGGACTCTCAACCACTGCGCCACCAGAGAAGCCCTCATCATATTTGTCTTTTGGTTTCATATATTTGTTTTGTTTTAATAAAAGATACTGAATAAAGGTGAAGTTACTGTTTTCCTACTCAACCTCTCTGCTCTCTTTCTCCCTAAAGGCATCCAATATCATGAGTTTCAGTCGATATTATTATACTTTTATACATATATGTGCCCATAAATAATTAATAACCAATGTTTATTGAGCACTTAGTATACACCTAGCAGTGTTTTAAGTTGTTTATGTGTATTCCTTCCTTGGCTCTGAAAACATCCCTATGAAATAGGTACTGTTGTTATTGCCATTTTAAACTTGAGACACCAAGAGCTTAAATAGCTTGCACAGCTAATAAGTGGTGGAGCTGGGATTCAAAGGCAGACATCTGACTCCAAAACCAGTGGGTTCATCATATACTAATGCTTTTTAAAAATAATTGGGGATTTTACTTTATTTAAAAATTTTAATCATTTTTAAATAGAAGTATAGTTTAATATTTACAGTGTTATGTTAGTTTCAGGTGTACAGCAAAGTAATTCAGTTATATATATATATTTTTTTCCAGATTGTTTTCCATTATAGGTTATTACAAGATACTGAATATAGTTCCCTGTGCTCTACAGTAGGTCCTTGTTTATCTATTTTATATATAGTAGTATGTATATGTTAATCTCAAACTCTTAAAACTCCTAATTTATCTCCCCCCCACTATCTCCTTTGGTAACCATAAGTTTGTTTTCTGTGTCGGTGAGGAGTCTGTTTCTGTTGTGTAAACAAGTTCATTTGTATCATTTTTTTAGATTCCACATATAAGTGATACCATATGATATTTGTCTTTGTCTGACTTCACTTAGATAATCCCTAGGTCCATCCATGTTGCTGAAAATGGCATTATTTCATTCTTTTTTATGGCTGAGTAATAGTCCACTGCATATATGTACCACATCTTCTTTATCCATTCATCATTTAAGTTGCTTCTATGTCTTGGCTATTGTAAATAGTGCTGCTGTGAACATTGGGGTGCATGTGTCTTTTTTGAATTAGAGTTTTCTCCACGTATATGCCCAGGAATGGGATTGCAGGACCATACAGCAACTATATTTTTAGTTTTGTAGGCAGCCTCCATACTGTCCTGCATAGTGGCTGCACCAATTTACATTCCCACCAACGTGTAGGAGGGCTCCTTTTTCTCTACTCTCTCAAGCATTTATTATTTGTAGACTTTTTAATAATGGCCATTCTGACTGGTGTAAGGTGATACCTTACTGTAGTTTTGATTTGTATTTTTCTAATAATAACACTATTGAGCATCTTTTCATGTGCCTGTTGACCATCTGTGTGTGTTCTTTGGAGAAATGTCTATTTAGGTCTTCTGCCCATTTTTTGATTGAGTTGTTTGTGTCTTTGATATTAAGCTGTATGAGCTGTTTGTTATATGCTAATGTTTTTAACCACTCTAATGTTTTACAGCCTTTTGCGGTATTGCTTATTTTTTTAAAAAAGCTCAAAAATGCATTTAAAAAATTTCCCTCGACTTAGTTTTCTCTAAACATTGTATTTTTGATACACATTTTAATCCAATCATTGATATTTACTGCTATATAATATTCTGTAAGGAATAGCCATCATAATGTACTGTATTCTCCTCATGGGCATCTAGAATATATCTGATTTTTCACTACTACAAACTATGCTGCAGTGAACATTGTTGTGCATGTCTCCTCGTTAACAGGCACTTTCCCCTCCAACTCAAATATGTCTATTTCACCAGTGCCTCTGTCAATTGATGGGATGACATGGTTAATTTAAATGATTCCTACGAACGTCTGACTGATGGATAAAACATTAATCCTTTGTGGACTTTGCGTTTTAAGAGACCTACTTATTAGCTGAAAACATTTAACCTATAATGGTTGATGTAATACTGTGAAAGCTTTCAGAAATTAGGAAGAAAGGGTGGATTTGAAGGTTGTATATGGGGGGAGATAATCCTAGTGCCTTCAGGACTCATGCTATCTATCCAGTAAGGCTGACCTTCTCTTCCTTATCCTGGAAATCTGGGTCTCCATGGGAGTCTGTTTCAGCACCAGTATTCCACAGTGGTTCAGATCCTATCTGAACCAGTGCTCCTTTTCCTACCTTATAAATTGTAAATGTAAAGACAGAGTATTTACTGTATTAAAAAATACTCTGCAGTATAATAGCAATGTGACTTTAAGATATAGGAAAACCTATTTCTAAATCTTGATAACTGTGGGGTGAATATATTTGCATACCAAATGGAATTTCCTCTACAGTCCAAGCTGCCTTGCTCTTCAGTAGCTTAAGTTGAGTGCCTTTTGAATGGAGATGGTCCAAGTGGAAGCATCAGAAAGCTATCTGCCAGAATATTTCATATTGTGACAACCTCACTCTTTTATTCATGGAGAACCTTTACCAGAATTGAGTTTTTGCTGGACAAACTCATTGTGAATGAACTCAGTTGTTTTTTTGTTATTTTATGATTTTATATGTGTGTGGCTCTCCATACACATCTTGGTGCATGGCACAGATGTTATCTTGAAATAGAACACCCACTGGACCTGAACGTTAATAACAAGAAAAGTAGAATTTCCCATTAACAGTACATCATTGAGGAAGAACATTGGGCATGGAATTAGAACACCTGGTTCTAATTCTAACACTTATTGGCTTGGTAATATCGGGCAAATTATTGTAAATTGGAATCATAACATTACTGATCTCATGTTGTAAGATGATTATAATAATATCTTCTAAATTAGTATAATTTAGCCAAATGAATTTCAAAAATCTAACCTCTTGATAAACACTGAGTGGTACGCCTAAGGCACTAGTGCTATACATTGAAATATTCTTAACAAATTTACTATAAAACAGACTTACTAACATCTCATTCCTAGAGTTGCTGTGAGAAGAAAAATGGCTTGATATGTGTAGGAGGGCAGGCACTATGTGTAAGAAAAAACCGTGGCCACGTGGTAAGCCTTCTATTACTGTGATTCTGTGTTTCTGGGATCACTCAACCAGTGGCTACAAGTGAGAATAACGGGCACTAGTTACCTTAAAATTTAAGTGCAACACATCTCAATCTATGAATCCAGCTACTTCTGAGCAAAGCTTAAAATCAACAGTTTAATGAAATGAGCCCACTTACCCCTCCCTTAACCCAGGTATAGAAAATAGATCTGCAGAGAGGATGAGATCATCTCTTAGGGAAGTATGGATTGTATAGAGTAGTAACCATTCCATGCCCCCAAAGAAAGGGTTATATGATTTGTTCTCTGACTTTCCCACAAGATTGAGAGTGCCTAAATTGCCTTCCCCAGCCCTATATGTAAGTCACAGACTAGGAACAATTTGTTAGAAAATGCGGAGCAACTGATCTAATGGATCATTGGTTCTTTAGGCTTGAGCATGGAGAAGGGGGCCAGAGAGATGTGACAGAGTTGAAAGAGAACATCCCAGGGTGGAGCCTGCATGGCTGTGTTTGGTATGACAAAGATGTGTGAGTGGAGTCTGGCTGCAGTGAGAAGGGGACTGAGTATTAAGATTTTTTTCAATCACAGCTCCCTCCCAGGTACCACCCGTTGGTTAAAGGAAGTAAGGGGATGTGGAGTGGGTCACCTGGGATGAGCCTGAGGTGAGGAGGAAGAAGCTGAGCCTCTGACAGAAACCCCACGTTGAGCAGCGAGAACCCCCTGGAGGTCCCACCTGAGGATCCATAAATGCCTCCCATGTGTAAGTCAGCATTTGATGAAGAGGAAAATGAGGCCAGACAGTGGTCTGTTGACAAGGAAGTGAGGCCGATATACCATATGCAGTCACTTGCAGAATGTCTTCCTTCCTCCCCTTCGTCCTTGCTCCAGTCCCAGAAGAGGACTTTGACAGCAAAGAAGGTGAGAAGTGGCATGAGAGAGAAGACCCAAACCCCACCCATGCCCACTTCACCTCCTACTCCAAGCCTCCGAGACATCTGTCCAGCCCATCGTGGATGGTAGAGGAAGAGAGCTGTGAATCGAATATGAGATTAAGGTTTTTAAATGAAGAGCATCAAAACTAGTTTGAAAATTTATGAAATTGGACTTAAATATCACCAGGGAGCCTGAAATCCAATGGGAACGGAGGCTTGACAAATAATTTGTTATTCAAAAAATTAAAACCTTTTAATGATTATACTACAGGTTGGCCCATGTCAATGAAATCAGTTAAATTAGTTATTAGTTATTCATTATAAATGCTTCTATCGTTATAGGACAAATGTCCTGAGAAGTTGTTCCTCCAGATGGATCTTATGAGATGTTTACTCAGTCTCGGCAGAGATGAAACTTGGCTTGCTTTCTATGTGGCTAAACTTAAATTGTTCATGCATTTGTTCATTTATTCAAACTACATTTATTGGGCATTTAGTGTGCCAGACCCTGAACTACTGAACCAGACTCTTGGGATAATTAAGCAGGCCAGATACTCAGTTTGCATGCTTTCACATGGAATAAAAAAGACTTTTTTTTCTGAAGCTTTTGAGGCATTGGTAGACATTGCACATAATAAAATGTGGACTTTACAACCAAAATAGCATCCTGAACTGCGTGATAGAAATAATGGTGACCACGCATCCTGGGTTTTCCAGGGACAGCCTTGGTTTCTGATAATTTCCTTTTTTTTTTTCAATAAAGTAAATTTATACAGTATGTAGCTAAATGCAATTTATTTTTTATGACTTGGTAACACTTTGCATTTAAATTTATAAATGATTAAACGTCCTTTGTCAGACCACATGCCCCAATTTTTTATTTGAAAAATGTGAATGCTTAATGGTTGGATTTTTTCAAAAGTGAATTTAGATCTAGATTATGATGATGAAAATATGAAAGTTATTGTTTCCTGGAAACCCGGCTTTCCTGGCTATTGTATCTCTTGGCATCTGGCAGATTTTAAAGGTATAACAAGCTGAGCTAAAGCAACAGTTTGCTTTATGCCAATTTTAACCCACAGTGATGTGAGGTCCACTTATTTCCTGTGCTTTCAAAGGTAATAAATTGAGGCACCTGAGTCTTCACTCAGGTCATACTTCCTGTAAGAATAAAATGAAAGATATCAGAGGGAGAGAGTTGAGAGACAGAGACAAAGAAAGAAAGAGACCTAGAAAAGCGTAGAGGAGAGAGAGCCAGGGAGAGATAGTTTGTAACCATCTCAGCTCTCAAATAATTTCTTGCACAAGCTATTCAAGAAGCATGAAGAGGATAATAAGCAACTCTTGTTTTCAGATTCCTTTTAGTTTTACTGTAGAATAATTTAATTAAAATACATTTTTATTACCATTTTACAGCCTCTGTCTGCTCTCCCTACTGCTGTAATTTCCTGAAAGGAGATGTATGACATCCTGTGGGCATCCCTGGTAGCTTTTCAATCAGTTCATATCTTCTGAGTTAGTTTCATTTTGCCAAAGGAATCCTTTTCTTATTTAGCATTCTTGTCACTGAAAATGAGTGGTCTGATTATCTGATATACTACACAGTTACGGGGGAAAAAATCCCTTAAATTTTTTAATCTCCACTTTGAATATGATAGGCTTAGAAAACAGAAACCTGGCGATAATACATTTCTTTTAAAGACATACCTGGGACTTCCCTGGCAGTCCAGTGGTTAAGACTCTGCACTTCCACCGCAGGGGATGTGGATTTGATCCCTGGTCGGGGAACTCAGATCCTGCATGCCCTGCTGTGCGGCCAAAAAAATAAATAAATAAAGACATGCCTTTCTGCTTTCCCAAGTGTGGTAGGCAGAATAATGGCCCCCCTCCAAATGCCAACATTCTAATCCCCAGAACCTGTGAATATGGTACCTTACATGGCAAAAGGGACTTTGCATGTGTGATTAATTTAAGGACCTTGAGATGGGAGATTATCCTGTATAATACAGGTAGATCTATCGTAATCACAGGGTTACTAAAAGTGAAAGAGGAAGGCAGAAGTGAGGTATAGAAAAAGATGTGATGATGGAATCAGTCAGAAAGATGCTATGTTGCTGGCTTTGAAGATGGATGGAGGGGCCATGAGCCAAGGAATATGGGCTGCCTCTAGAAGGTGGAAAAAGTAAGGAAACAAATTGTTCCCTCAGAACCTCCAGAAGGAACACAGCCCTGTTGACATTGGTTTTAGCCCAATGAAACCTGTGTTAGACTTTTAAACTACACAACTGTAAGATAATAAATTTGTGTTGTTTTAAGTTATAGCAGCAATTGAAAACCAATACACTAAATATCCTTTTTGTGCATAGGTTGAATCCTAAATTATTAGCTTTTAATTGTATTATTTAATAAAAGTCTTCCTAACCTCACTAACCTTTCATTGCAATATTTTATATAATTGAAGATGCAACATAGGCGGCAGATTTCTCACCTCTCTACATTTCTAATCGATGCCCTTTTTAGAAACTAATTTTTAGTGGCAACATACTTAGGCTTGGACAGTTCCATTACTACTTATTCTCAAGTCTAATTTTAATCAAATTTGTCAGTAGATGGAAGACCCAAGCCAGACAGGGCTTCATGAATTTTATAACAGTTGATAAGACAAGAAGGAACACTCTCCTTCCTTTTTTTAATATTTGGAAGATTTCCCTTAATTTGAATTCTACGAGTGAAATCTGCCAAGATCACTTTCATGTTGCACTGTCATGGTGAATATTCTATGGCCAGTAATGTTATCTAGAAAGGAAGCCATTTCTTTGGAGCAAATATTAGCGCCTGAGACAAGGAGAATCTTGGTGTAATTCAGTTGATCACTTCACTAATTGGAAGCTACAAATCAATGTGAACCTGAGATTCATGTTTTTCAAGTACTTCATTTTACCTGTCATGGGTTTTTTCAAACAATCTCTATTACTCTGTAACATATTGAGTTTTAAACAACTCTCACCTAGGTTTCTTGACCACTCACACCAGATGAATGGAAAAGTAAGAAAAGAAGAATTTGTGTCAGCCTGTTTTTCTTTGTAGTTTTAAAAGGGGCTTTGTAAAGGCTGTACAGGCTTTGGATTAAGGCAGTGCCTCTGCTACAAGTTCAATTGTGATAAACAGAGACAACACACTCCAGGGATGTCTTTGTACAGATCTAACAAATGTCAGGCAGTGTGGTTTTTAACGTTCTTGATAGTGGGTAGCTGAATTCCACTGTGATTGTTAACTGTAAAATTTGTGTCAGTAGATTGATTTTGAACAACAATATTCATATGGCATTAAGTTTTTCAAAGAGTTGAATGGTGTAATGGTGTGTGTTAAGGGTGTGTGTGCGTGCGTGCGCGCGTGTGTGTGTGTGTGTGTGAGAGAGAGAGAGAAAGCCATAATAGGACACAAAGTAATTTTTCCAAAGGACCGTGATACTATTTCATGGAAATACTTTCCAATTTGAAGTCGGTATACAGCACATAGGAAGTGAAGTTATACGATCATTGAAAACTTGAGTCGGAAATGTCCTGCCCTTCTGCTTCCTGCTTCCCTTCATTTTCCAGCCCTTCTCATCTCCCAAGCTGTTTTTCCCTCTCTCCCCAGGAAGAGAACGTTGACTTTGCAGAGAAATTAAAAGCCTTCACGAGACAATTCTATCATCTCCTCAATAACAGCAAAGCCTCTGCCAAGTAACAAACAAACATGAATTTGCATCTTCCCTGTCCTTCTTCCTTCTCTTTATGATGATGTCCCTACTATGTAACACTTTGAATTTTACCCACTCTGGCTTGCTCCAGAACTTTACACCGTTGCTTGTTTATTCTTGATGTTATGTGGTAAAACTTCCCCTCTAAATTGGATACTTGCCATCAACTCTTAAGCATGCTTATATCTTTTATTTTTTAAGAACAACAAAAAGAATCTTCTTTACCCTTCACATATTGCATTCTCTTTTCCTCCTTTCTACAGGCAAATTTCTTCCAATTTCTTCTGCGTTCACCTCAGTTTGGCATTTGATCCCCTGACTCCACCAAAGTTGCTCTCATTTATGTCATCAGTACTGTCCATTTCACTAAATTGAATGGACTCTCTCACTTCTCCTCTTCCTGACCTCGCAGCAACTTTCAACACATCCTCTTCTCAAAACACTTTGTGTGAATTCTGTGATCTGACACTTGCTTGGCATTTCTCCTGCCTCTCTGTTCATTCTTTTCATATTTCTGTTTTAGGCTCAACCTCTAGTAACTAATCATTGGCTGATGAGATTACTCACAGTTCCGTTATTGGTCCTCTTTTCTCTCTACCCTCCATTCTTCTTCTAGGCAATCTAACTCTTGCCCAAAACTTCAATAACAATCTCTAAGGTGATGAATCCCAAATATCTTGTTCTAGTCAAGACTGTTCCTTTGTTTCACTCCCGAATATCCACCTGCCTGCTTGGCACTTTCTCTTACGTAGCTCAAGTTACCTGAATCAAATATGTCCAGAAATATACTCACAGTTACCCTGTATCCTGTCCTTTCACCTTGGTCTCTTTCAAGCAGATGCCATCAGTCATGCCATCAGTGAAGGCGCCAACATCCACCCATGGGTCCTTGACGAATCCCTCTAATTCACTACGCCAGTCCCACTCAGCACTGAGTCCTGTTATTTTAGTTTCCTAAAACTCACTCAAATATATCTACTACTCTTTTTCTCTATCAACTATAACCTAAGCTAAGCTACCAGAGTAGCTACTTCCCTTCCAATTCATTTTCTGTAGCATAGCTAGTGATCTTTTCATAGTGCAAATCTGAACATGTTACTTTCCAGGTCAAAATCCTTTGATGGCTTCCCACTGCTCTATGGGTAAAAACAGTTTATTTCACAAGCCCTGTGGTCATTCGTATTCTGGTCCCTAACTGCTTCTGTAGTGTCCATGTGCACCATGCTCCCATCCTCTTTAATTGGCTCCAGGCACATTGTCCTTTCAGCCTCATATACATGTCACATACCTCCAGCCACAGGGCTTTTGTATATGCTTGGACATTCTCCTCTCATCTCATTCCCTGTCGAACGCCTACATATCAAGGATCATCTCCTCATGGACTCCTTAATTGACTCCTGGAACTAGACCAAATGCCCACATGAAATCATACATTTCTCCTTCATAGCACTTAGAACAGTTACAATTTATTATACATTTGTCTGTTTGATTAATAACCATAGCATTTGGCTTCATGAGATATACCTGGGCTGCATTGATAAATTATTCTTTGTGCTTAGCTAAAGTCAGTTAGCAAAGGAGACTGGGGAAAATATTTTTTGAACAAATACATGGAAAGGACTTACAAATTATTTTAATCTGTTTTAGAGAACAGTAGACTGAATCTCAGAGAGGTGAGTCACTGAAACTGAAACTCAGGTTCTGTAATACTAATATTAGGGCAATTTGTGGTATAATACTATATTTTAAGTATGTTTTATGCTCTCTTTATACATTAATACAAATCTCAGTGGGGTTGGTGTCAATTATTTTAATAGTGGTGGCATTGGGAGAATTAGAGGTGAAGTCTGTATTCAACACCTATTACACATAGTTAACTTTTATAGACAATGACCCATTCCCAACTTTCTTGTCTAAATTCCTGTAGCTAATGAAGCTTCTTGTGTGAAATCAAACTTTCTACCCTGGAGTGAACTAGAAATATATGCATGACAGAGAAAATGACTCTATAGGAAGTGGGTACAAGGGATTCTAGCTACTTGTGAGTTGCCCTGGCTAAAACTCCAAATGGAATGGTGGCAGACACTTTGCATTACTCTTTGTGAAAGCAAGCCAGTCCTTTGCTTATTTATTCTCAGATCAATTTATTGCATATTTTTATTCTCAGATCAATTTACTGAATATTCCCATTTTGATTCTGTATTGCAAGGGACTACTAACTAGCTATTAGGTAGGGTCAGCCAATGGGAAGAAAAGGTGAAATACAAGAGAAGGGGGGAATTTAAGGTTATATCTCCTCTCATGTTGACTTAGACAGCATCTCTGGCAGAAGCTGCATCTCCTTAACTCCAACTCCTGGCAGATAACCCCTCATTCAGTGGTCCCAGCTCCCCCAGGCAGCTCCCCCAGTGATATTTGCCCCCATTACATACTCCTGGCTTTCGGGCTTCAGTAAAATCACGTCTGCTTCCTGTAGCCCTATGGGGTAGTACTGGCTTTCCTGCTGTTGCCAATGTGTGGATCGCTTCATGATCTCCTATTAAGTTTCTCAGTGCTCTCAACACGTGTATAACCATTTGTCTGTATTAAATTTCCTTTATTTGAAATACATACATTGATTTATATTTTCCTTGTTAGACCTTTACTGATATAGTCTTTAGGGGGGAGGTATCAGGATAAGTTCCAGGAACCAGATCCTCAAGAGAAAATTTTGAACTTCGATTGCTTGCTTCTTTTAGCTTGAACACAGTACAGAACTTCTCTCAGGTGAAAAATGGGATACTATAATTAATTTGTCTTATCAAATGACATCACAATTACTTTAAATTATAACCTGGTTTGTTTGGGATGATGTGACACTTGAACACTAGACTTTGGGAAAACAAGTAGCTGTCGCATTTGACAATAAAAATGGGATCTCTAGTTTTGATTGTGCCGGACTGCTTACAAACAGAAAATGATAAGTCTAGAGGTTTAAACTCTTAGCTCAAGGGACAACCAAGGAATCAGAGGGCTGCCATGACGTTCTTAGAATTTTTTGTATCAGGAGGGAAATGATTGTTGAGCATCAGAATCATGTGTAGTTTGCAGGGTTACCATGTAAGTTGAAAACACAGGCTCATCAGTTTATTATGTTAGTATTAAGGCATTAATTTTGAAGAATGAATCTCTTTATTCTTAACGAAGAGTTTGGGGTGGGGAGCGTTGCTATTTGAACAGTTACAGTTGAATCTGAGAACCATGATCACAGTATATCCCGAGTTTCCTTTACCAGCAGATGCAACTATGTCTGATGAGGGTAGTCTTCCCTTACTTAAAGAGCTTATAATTTTTTCACCTGAAAAAAGTTGTCTTGAAAGGAGATGCTTATTTTCCTAAAGACTCATCAGAAGTATCTCTTATTGATAGCTCAGGTGAAGTGCAAAGCCTTATCCCAGAATAAATATTTTTTACATCCAAAGAATTGCAAATATTTGCTAATTTTTATTAGCAGACCCCTGAAAAACATGTGTGGAGATGGAATCTATATGAGCAAGTCTAAGAAAGGCAGAATATAATGTAGGATTGGTCAGTATTTATTAATATAGGTATATTTACCTAAGTATGCAGATTAAATTTCTTTGAGTACTAGCTCAATCAGCTGAAAATTTTCACTAAAACATTGTTTGATTGGTTTACTGAAACATGGACTTGAAAGTGGCCTATGAGAAATGAGGATAAAATGCCAGAACTTCCCTGGAATAAAGCAGAAGAATTCAAAAGCATAAGGAGATGAGAATGTTGGAATGAATTTATTATATGCATCCTACTCATTTTCCTCATGACAATCTCTTGTAAGGGAAATCTAGAGGACTCTTCTTTTATTAAACCATCAGTAATTGCGTTAATGAGAGGAGCTTCAGTATCCTTAAATGTATATGGTGACTTTCCTCTGCAGGCTGTGGATGACAGTAAGAGATGATGCCTTTGAAGTGAACTGATTTTAATAAGAAGATGAGATCTTAGGATGTCTGGGATCAGGTTGCAGTATCACTTTACTAATAGAGACAAGGTGACCCAATTACTGTAATGAGCAGAAAGGGTTGAGTGGCAACCAGGATGTTTTTACCTTCAGGGATCTATGATGATAACTAATTAATCATAGTTTCCCTAGGAGTTAAATAGAAGCCTAACAAAGAATTGCTTGACCTAACACAACCAGGAAACATTAGGTGTGGTGATCAGAAAATACCTTGAATAAATGCAATAGGAAGTCACAACTGCTCTTCTTCTTCCCAGATGTGGGCCAGTTCACAGATCCAGAGCCTAAGGAGGAGGCCAGCATCCCTTGAAGAAGGATTGTGAAACACTGCCACAAGTATATACTGTAAGTCATCTGCCAAATCTTTAAAGGAATCTGAATTTAACAGAATAACTGTGCAAAGAGAAAAGGAAAATATCCAGGAATTTGGAGATTTTTAGACATGGATTCTTAGTTGAGGCTAATACCTAGTGTCACAAAATGAAACTCTGATCCAGTGATGTCAGTAGGAGCTTATAGATATGATGGTAAATGGAGTTTGGCCCCAATGATCCAGTGATGATGTCAGTAGGAGCTTATAGATATGATGGTAAATGGAGTTTGGCCCCAATGAATCCCACAGTGAACCCAGCCTGTGGTTATTTCTCCACCTCCTGAATGTAGAGTTAGAATAGACATAGTGGAAACTGGCTGAATCCCCATATTGGCTCCCTGACTCATGGAATGGGGGCTATCATGTTATGAAGAGCCGAGTCAAAGCCCGTGGAAGTGCACCTCTCAACTGAGATAGTAAATGAAAAGCAATATCTGTAGGAATTTAGAGACTGAAGTGTTACCATCTAAGGTTTGCAGGATACAGGTTATGACTACTGTCACGTTCATGTGTAACTTGGCTGCTTCTTCCAGGTTAAAGCTGACGTATCTTTAAAAATAATTGAGAATTAGAAAAATTTCATCCAGTAGTAATTCCAACTGTAACATGTTTCAGGTCTGATATATTTGCTGGAGCAAGTCATCGTAACACCTGGATCTCAACTATTGCTCTGGTAAGTAATTTATTTCCCCTACAAATGAACATAGATGATCAATAACAATTTGTTTTACTCGGAAGGGGCAGTAGTATACCTTCCCTCTCTCACCTCGGGGCCATGCCAATTCAATTTTTTCTGTCATAATATAGTACAGAGACACTGATGATCTGTATATCTCAGAGAATATCATACTGTCACTATATCAGAGGCATTATACTTACTGATTCTGGTGAGCAGCGAGTAGCAAGAGCTGTGTGCTAGAGTGTGGAAGGAAAACCCCAGTGACCTGGCATCTTCTTTAAAAACTTTAATGTGAATGACAAGTTGCTGTGCCTTACATTTCCTGCCATGAAGAAAGAGGTATAGTAAACCTTGTGGGTCTTTATGGAATTTGGAGGAAACATAAGCCATAATTAATGTATTGTTCTGATTCATTTACTGAGTATCTCATATAATCCTTACTTTTTAGTAAGACTCAGCGAAAAAGAAGGCTTTGCCTAAGGTCTAGGCTTTCATACAAGCTCTCTTGTTATTTGCAGTTTATGATCTAGCAGATGCCATTGTAGCCGCTAATAGAAAAATCACAGTACAGGCCATTAGGGTTTTGGAGCAAAACCATTTCTTCCTCTACTGATGCAACTGGCTTACACACTGTGTTTTAAAAACTGACTGCTTGATTGTGGGACACCAGATGACTATGCCTTCTGAGCTGCCCATCATGAACTAGGTTCTATCTGATTTATCAAGCCATAAGGTTGTATTTGTTCAGTAGCCATCCATCGTCAAATAAACATATATACGAGATTGGGCTTACAGAGGTCTGGAAGACACAGGTAGGGAGAATTTGCTGGTGTTGCAGATTCTCATAACATCCATTTGGTCTCATAGGGAGTTTCCATTGCTAACTGATGGAAGACAAAAGAATTCAAGTCTGGTTTACAGATAAGTCTGTAAAATTTGCTGGAAGAAACCCCAAATCATGCGTGCCATATTACAGAACCACTGAAGTAGCCCTTAAAGAAAATTGTCAAGGAAAATCCCATCTTCAGACAGTACATCTGGGGCTATCTCTTTTTCTAGGACGTAGGTATGTCCTGAGGTATGGGTCTACAGTATCTTGTTAGCAGTGGCTAATCACTCAGCTTGCTGTTCAGGAACCCAGAACAAACACAGTTGGGAGATTAGTGACAATAAGGTTTGGGAGAAGGTACATAGATAGACTCGGTGTAACAGCGTGAGCATATTGATGCTCCGTGTGAATGCTCCTCAAAGGATCTCCATGGAGAGGTATCTTCCAATAACATGGTGGATAAGATTATGCATTCTGTGGCTGTCAGTTTGTCTCTTAGCCATCCTCATGCTTGTGCAACAAAATGGCTCTAATGGCAGGAAAGATACGGACTTCCCCTCATTAAGGCTGATATTTCTGCCTGTCTCCTGAATACCTAATGTATCAGCAGTAGAAGCCAATCCTGAGCCCCTGATATGGCACTATTCCACCACCAGGGGTTAAGTTAGACACCTAGCAGACGTTTGATTATATTTGACTCCTTTTCCATCATTGGTTAGGGGCAGCAATTTGTACTTAATGGAATGAACCCTAATTGGTTTATAGTTGTAGTGCATGCCTAAAATATGTTGCATGCACCCTCATTCATGGACTTATTACCCTACTCGTCATGATGGTACCCCATACAGCATTGCTTCTAACATCAAGAGAAGGGTTCCTGAAATTCCTTAGTCTTACACTTCGGCTTCCAGAAGTGGATGGCCTGATAGGATGGTGGATTATCAACTGAAGACTCAGTATCAGCACTAGTGAGGAGGCAGCATTCTGTGAGATGAAGTTGCTCCCTCCAGGATGCAGCATTTGCTTTGAACTAGTGACCAAGTACATGCCCCTTTTTCTCCATGGCTAGAATTTGCAAGTCTTGATACCAAAGTATAAGTAGGAGTGGACTCTCTCCTTATTACACCTAATGGCACATTTACAGAATTTTTGTTTCCTATCTCTATTCCCATTTAGAGGCCTTAGTTTCTAAAGGAGGATGAATTCCACCAGGGAAGACATCACTGGTTCCATTGGATTAGAGCTTTTTTGGGCTCCTCATGCCATGGATCCAATAGCCAGAAAAGGATAATTGGGTGTGTCTGGGTGGTTAAAGCCGAGTGTTAAGGGTAAATGGGGTTGCTTCTACACAATGAGAGTAAGCATTCTGAGCGTGTTTAAGGTAGGCTAGGCTAAGGTATGATGTTCAGAAGGTCAGGTGTATTCAAAGCATTTTTGACTCTCAATATTTTTGACTTACGATGTGTTTACTGGAACATAACTCCGTCATAAGTTGAGTTCCTAGGGGTGGTGTGAAAGGGGAGGACTGCATGTCACGTGGAGATTCTTTACTTCAGTATAGTCGTGGTGATTTTTGATGGGTCTTTACATCTCCCAGTTTGGGAAGAGGGTGAGAACATTTTCATCTTATGCAGGACAGTTATTCTGTGGATTCTGTAAATAATATTCCAAGACTAAAGGGAATAAAGTTGTTATGAGCAGAGGGGTGTAATGAATGCTGATGAGCAAAAAAAAAGGTGGACTGTGTAGGTCCTATGATGTTTTCTCTCATGTTCATTCTCTGTACGTTTTCTGCACTGCTCTGGGTCACGAGTCAATACACTTCCCACATTTTCTTGCCTACTAGTTTGTAGATTTGCTTGGTCGATGAGAAGCTCGAGGGGAAAAGAAGAGAAAAAGGGAGAAGCCAGTATATTTCTTCCTTCCTCATTCTTTCTGGTGGCATCTCGAAGTAGGTGCCTTTCCTCTGTTGTTCTAGCACGTGCCAGGGAGCCCATCGCTTTATCTTCTAGATCTGTGAGGAGAAGCTCCTGCCGTGGTCCTAGTTCCAGCCAGACATCCTCAGCTTCTGGGTTTCTGTAACATCACATAGTGCAGTTGTCCCTTAGTATCTGTAGGAGATTGGTTCTAGGACCCTCCTCGGATACCAAAATCCAAGGATGATCAAGTCCCTTAAATAAAATTGTGCAGTATTTACATATAACCTACACATATCCTTTCATATACTTCTCTAACTTACCTATACCTAATATAATGAAAATCCTATGTAAATAGTCGAAAATACAATATAAATGCTATGTAAATAGTTGCCAGTGTAGTAAATTCGAATTCAGGTTTTCCTTTTTGGAACTTTCTGGACTTTTTTTTCCCCTGGATATTTTCAGTCTGCACTTGGTTGAATCTGCAGATGTGGAACCCACAGATAGAGAGGGCCAACTGTAATTTTATGCCATCGCTAACTTCTAGGTTGCCTCACTGTCTCAGTTTGGCGTTTTAACTTTCCCATCATTTATGTAAACAGTGCCCTGTAATAAATTCTCTTTGTTTGAAAAATAAATCCTGTTGTTTGAAGTACCTGGATCTGATTGTGAAAATACTGGGTAAACAAAGACAACATGGGTTTTTTCAGTTTCAGCTCGAGCTGTTATCTCAAGTGGTCCTGAGTAAACTTGTTGATTCTCCTTGATGTGGCCTGAAGCGGAAGTTTCTTCAAGTCACGAAGGCCCTCCCTCATATGGCTTCTGTCTGCCTCTTTAGCCTACCTCTGACACTCCCTGCCTCACCCCACAATTCAGCCATTCAGAATCATTGGCACTTCCCCCAGTGGGTGCTCTCCTTTCATCCCTCAATGCCCCTGCCAGATACGGAAAGCCACCACCTCCAAGGTCTCAGTTATTTTCTGAAGACTCAGTTCAAGTGCCTCTTGCATTGCGATACCTTTCCTGACACCTAGACTGAAATGGTTCACTCTGCTCTCTGTACCCTAACTCTGTTCCACATATTCATGTGCATATTTACCCATGCAAAACACCCTGAGCTCCTGGCACATAAGGAATTAGTCATCTCTGTATCTTTGCCCGTTGAAGACTCTCAGGTACTTGTTGAATGAATCATTGAAAAACGAACGGTGATGAGTGGTGTTGGTACTAGGCATTTCTTAAAGAGCAACCCATCATCTTCCCAGTGGTAAGGTGAACACTTTCAGTCATCGCAAGTGATTTGACAACTCACAATATTAAGTAATAGCCTATGGCCATAGCCTGCCTTCTGCATAAACAAGTAGCCTTCATTTGGAAGGCAGCTGCCCATCACTTGGGCCCTCCAACTAGGTGAAGAAGAGTGTCACAGCCTGCCGGCAGCTCGCTTGTCTCACAGTGGCTTGTTTTCCAGCCCATGGGATGTTGGCCATAATCCCGATGAACAAATGTTGATCAGACTGAAGGAGGGGGCAGGCTGTGAAAAGGGAATAAACAACGACCCTGTAACATGTTGGAATAAAGCATATTTCATATCTTTGGAACTCACATTAACAATCATTCTAGATTACTGAGCAGGCCTTCACTTTCTGTGTATTGGAGCACTGCAATTGCCTTTGGGAGATTGAAGCTACTGTCCTGGCAAAATAGTTCAATCGTGCTGGCCCCTTCAGTGATAGTGACGTAACCATAGTTGTGCTCTCCAGGAAATTTTCCTCCTTTCTCCAAACCTAATGCTTCATGAGTGTGTCTCTTGGGTAAGAGGTAAAAATGATTTGTAGAAACCTGTGAAGGCTGGGGGCCCAGTTTTCTACTATTTTAGTGATGACTTATACTTCCTTACGATTCTGAAATGCTGCACTATGAGAAGGTTTGCAGTTTTGTGGTTCTGCTGGTTTCAGACTAACCAGCATTAAGCCTTTTGCATTAGCAGGATGGCTTTTCACCCCCACTGCCTCTAATCTCTGACAGGCAGAGGCAAGGTTGGAGGCTGGAGAGCCGTGTCCTCCCTCTTCTCTCCTCTCCTGTGCGGCCACTCCAAATAAGACACAGGTAAAAAGTGCTGCATGGGAGACCTGCTTCAGGAGCAGTCTGTCAGACCTCTGATACTTATCAGCATTTCTGAGATCCAATTGAAATGTATGTTTTGGCTTTGCCAGGGGGAGAATGGGTGAATGTCCTCTCATAACATTTCTAGTGTCTGGAAAGATCCAGTCTTGTGCCTGAGGCAAAGGGCATTAAAAAGAAGAGTTCTGCTGTCACCAGCTTCAAATTGTTTTTGCCTGCAGCATGTAAGAAAAGTGTCTGTGCTGTAGAGAGAGGAGCTGGGGAGGAAGGGCTGCCTTTTCCCCAGGCAGCTGAGAGAGGCAGGAACATTTAATGTTAGGAGATGAAACCTTTGCTATTAAAATCAATGGGTGCGGAAGTAAGTTATTTTCACCATGCTCCAGTGTCGAATACTGTTCTCTTCTGTATTTACTGTTAATTTTTTCACCCTGGTCAAACATTTTATTCTCAATCTCAGTAGTCCATATCAAGATAATTATAGGGGATTGTATTATCCCAGAGTGTTCCTCAAACTGTATTCCTTGGGGTATATATTTTAGGGGATAAAAGGTTCAACTGCAAAAAAATTTAAGAGCAAAGACTGTCCTTCTGTACTAGTTTCCAGTGGTATGGTAATAAATTACTACAAATTTAGTGGCTTAAAAGAACAAACATTTATTCTCTTATAATTCTGGAGGTCAGAAGTTCAAGGTGGGTGTCGTTGGGCTAGAATCAAGGTCTTGGGAGTTCTGTGTTCCTTCTAGAAACTCTAGAGTAGAATCCATTTCCTTGTCTTTTCCAGCTTGTAGAGTCTGCCCACAGTCCTTCAATTACGGCCTTGGAGCACTTTGATCTCTGCTTTCACCATCACAGCATCACTCTGAACACTGATGTTCCCATATTCCTCTTATAAGAACTGTTGTGATAATTAGAGGTCCACTAGTATAATCCAAGATGATCTCCCATTGCAAGATTCTTAATTTAATCACATCTGTAAAGACCCTGTTGTCTTATCAGGTGACATATTCATAGGTTTTAGGATTGGGACATAGGCATCTTAGAAGGCCATTATTTTACCTACCACACTGTCACTCATTGAAACTCACAATGCTTATTATTAGCACATTAAAAGTTCTCCAAAATCTTGTAAGGGATTGTATTTTATTTTCTTTAACCCATCATCTTGTAAAGACATGCTGAAATTTTACTGGCTCTCAGAAGCTGTTTACTGAGTAATATGTGATGAAATAATTTATTTCATGTCTCTTTTTCTCTTCCCTTTCGATCCTTTGATTAAAATCTGTTTTGATTAAATAAAGCATCTCTTGGGATTGATTTATGACCAAACGGCTGCTGCCTCCACTACTTGGTTTGGGGAATGCCAGTGGAGAGAGAAGGGGAAGAAGCTGAAAGGGCAAGTACTTCCTGAAGGGGAAGCCACACTGGTAAACCCTAAACCTGAGTGTTAATGTCAGCTATTGGAGTCATTTCTGTAATAGGGAAGAACCTTTATATTCTATTACCAGTTAATCAGTAAAGGGATGTTGCCTATAAGCTTAAATGACACATAATGGCCCATCCCTGGGAACCCTGCCTAGGTAATGAGCGTGAAGCTAAAATAACTTTGTTTAGCTCATAGGAAACATCCTGACCAGGCCCCCCTATGCATAACTGCAGGAAGGAAGAAATTAACACATCCCCTCCAGAGGCTGACTGGAACCAGGAAATGTTTGACTGTACTCCCTTCCCTTTTAGTATAAAAGAAGGCTGAATTCTAACTCAGGCAAGATGGTTCTTTGGGACACTAGTCCGCCATCGTCTCAGTCTGCTGGCTTTCTGAATAAAGTTGCTATACCTTGCCCCAGCAGCTCATCTCTTGCTTTATTGGCCTGTCATGCAGTGAGCAGTCTGAGTTTGGACTCGGTAACATTTCCAGGAGCCACTTTGTATGGAGGTGGGGGAAGTGGCAGTGATGTCTTGGTGGGGGAGGGAGGGCATGAGGTTGCTGGGCATCTAGACTTTCAAGAAGGTGTGATGGTAATGGTTGGGGGGCAGATAAACGATTGGAGCTCCAGAATGAGTAGGGAGAGGAAACTTGCATTCTAAAAGACAGGCTTCCTACTCTGAAAATTTGCCTAGGGCCATCCTAAGTGCCCCTGAGCAATAGCCAGATACCCAAGGCAGCTATTGATATTATAGCTTGCTTCCTCTTTAATCCTCCCTAGCCTCTCCCGGCCCTCTGTTCATTAGCAGTTCCCAAGAGACACCCTGTCTGCTTACCTGTCATGGCCGCTTTTGGGAACTAAAAAGGATTTGAAGGCAGTGGCAGTTTCTATCGTTTCTCAGTGAGGATGGCATTTTTCATCTCTGTCCTCCTTTTGTGCTTTTATTTTTTTAAATTGCATTTGGAGGCTAAGTACAGATAGTAGAAAGATGGGCTTTGGAGTCAGATGGTCAAATGTCCAGGGCTGTAGTCTCACCTCCATCAATTACTTGTGATGACAACATACTCAGAACATTTTCTAAAGGCAAATACTGCTTCTACCTCATCACATTGTATATATCGTTCAGAATAATTCTGATGGTGAATTCCTTATAAAGACATACTGAAAATTAGCTCTCGGATTTTTCTGCCAGTGACTGTTAATTTGCCAGAGAATAGGATTCAAATTCATTATACATTTTGGCTTACTGAAAAGCATCACAGCAGTATTCTAGCAATTATTTACAGGCATGTGGGTGCGCAGAGATGTGTGGGTCTCACAGTGACCCACTCTCTGTATTCCATCTACCACATGAGACCCCAATGGGACAAACAGGTATAGGTGTGGGCTGAATTTTTTTTGCAGTTGGCATCCTTTGGAGCCCACCACACAGAGTGTTGCAAGCATGGCATCTGCTTGTGAGGAGGCACTTAGGATGTAAGCTTTGGTTTTTGCTTCATCATGATGGGAAGTAAAGAACCAGAGGATGTCTGCTCTAAATGCCTCACAGCTTAATAAAGCTAAATGTTGGCTAAGCTTCTTCTGAGTTACTGTGACAGATTAAAGATGGACATAAATTCTTTGACATTGATTGAGAGGAGGAATCTATTTATCCTCTCCTTGAATTTGGGATGGTTTGTGCCTGCTTTGGCTAATAGCATATGGCAAAATGATGTCATTCCAGTTATTAAAAAGAGCACTGGCAGCTTTTGCCCTGCTTTCTTGGAAGCCAGCTGACAAGCAGGAAAGGAGACTACCTTGAGACTATCACATTCTAAGAATCCCAAGCTGCATGAATACATCCTGGAGAATAATGTTACCAATATCAGGCTCAACTGCTCACCTCTCAAAACCCAATAATTGAGGGGCAGGTGTCAGCAGAGAGGAAAGATGCTTTATTCAGAAAAGCCAGCAATCTAGGGAGAAGGTGGATTCGCGTCCAGAAACCAACTCTGAAGATCCTGCTCTGCCATGACAATTTTTAAAGGGAAAAAGGGGAAACAATATCAGTTAAACATGAAGGCAGGAGGTCAGATTCTTCATCATTTTTCCATTGCATGCAGACCTGCTGACTTTCTCTGATCTTCCTTGGGATGCGATTTTGCTTGTGTGGTCCACCTGCAATTGGATATTCTCTTGCCCACGTGGTCTGCCTGCAGATTTACTAGGGAGAAGATAGATAGGGGTAGAGAGTCAGTCATTCTTTAACTACTTAGTTCTTTATTCTTACTCCTTCTAATCCAGGAAAGGAATCAACAGGTTAGGCAAGTCATCGTGTACGTTCAGTAAAGCAGAAATCAGGAACTAGGTTAAATGTTGCCTAGTGATCTCATCTTTATGATTAAGGTCTGAGGAAGACAGGGGTGAACAAAAGGAAAAGGGGCAAAGGAGCGGCTTACAATATGACACCACCACGTAGAGAGAGAGAGAGAGAAGCAGGGGGAGGGAAAGGGAGAAGAGGGGAGGGAGAGGGAGGTAAAGGAAGGGAGATTAGAGGGAGGGAGGGAGATAGAAAGAGAATGTCAAGGAATAATGAAGCTCCCAGTATATAGTAAAGAGGGCATCTCGAAAGTGGATCCTCCAGTTCCAGCCACTCCAGCTACCACCACGTGGATCAGAGACCAGCCACCCAGCCAAGTTCATTGTGAATTCCTGACCCATAAAACTGTGAACAAATGAAGTGGTTGTTTTAAGTCATTTGGGGTAGTTGTTTAAGTTTTCAAGTGGTTTGTTATGAAGTAATGGTTAACCTGATGAACTGGTTTTGTAAACCTAATGTAGGTAATTTTTTAAAAATTATCAATACTTAGGGTTTGTTTTTACCCTTAATTCCTTGGGAATGGTTATCCCACTTGAACTAAAAGAATACTGGATTTCTTCACATCTTGTTCCAAGTAGTCAGGGGTCAATGTGTCTCCAGAGACCTGGGGTGGCAGCAGGGAGAACAGAGCAGCTTCAGAGTCTGGGGAGAAAACGATGAGTTGAAGTGAAGAAAGCTGGGCCTGAGAAATGTTCGATTTGTAACTAGTCTCTATCCTGGGCTCCCCTGACATCACATCCTATTGCTTGAGGCATATGGGGTCTGATCAGAAGCATTTGTTCACTAAAACTGGCTGGTACCTCTGTCTCCTTCCATAATGTGCTTGCCAACTGGTAGACCAGAATCTGATCTGATGCTACTTCTTCTGCTGGAAAATCCTTCCTACTCCTTTTTTTAAAAAACCTGATCAGCCCTTACTGATCATGTGAGATATCTGAGATATCTCTGCCAGGCTTATCTGGGAGCTCTTCCTCTTCTGTGCTCCCATGGCAACCTGAGCTCACCTCTGTCATTTAAAATGCCATACTGAATCGTCAGCCAATGTTTTGGTCACTTCCAGGAGTGGCAGATTTCCAAAAGGCAGGAAAACTTTCCTGTTCATCTCAGTATCTATCAAGTGGTTAGAAGGGAACTTGGAACATAGGTGGTCAATGAATGCATCATGCATAGAACTGAAAGGGATCATCTTGTGCAGAGGTAATTTCTCTTGTGATTTTTAAACTATTCATGTTGAGACCATGGGGAGATCTGCCTTTTGAGAGTACGTAGGCTTGATCTGAAGTCAGATCTTACTAGAACGAACTAATTCTCTTTCTCTTCTCCTCATTCCTTCATTTTCTGGAAGTTCGTCTCTGTCTTTGTGGAGCTATGGCATAACACACCATCGACCTATAGAGAGGATGATTTAATGCTAGCCCAACTAGGAACCATCCTTAGTAAGTTCAACAAGCTCAAAGCTTTACACTCTTTAGGCCTCTTTTTTTTTTCTCTTCTCTTTCTCACTGCTCTCATCTTATGGGATCGTTTTTCCCATTTTATTCCTTATTACAGAATGGCACACAATGAGATAAGACTGGTCATTGGGACCAGATGGCTTCAAAGGAGAATTCTATGAAACATTTAGAGAAGAGCTAACACTTAACCTTCCCAGACTCATCCAAAATATAGCAGAGGGAAGAACACTCCCAAATTCATTCTATAAGGCCACCATCACCCTGAAACCCAAACCAGACAAAGATGTCACAAAAAAAGAAAACTACAGGCCAGTATCACTGATGAACATATATGCAAAAATCCTCAACAAAATACTAGCAAACAGAATCCAACAGCACATTAAAAGGATCATACACCATGATCAAGTGGGGTTTATTCCAGGAATGCAAGGATTCTTCAAAACATGCAGATCAATCAATGTGATAAAACATATTAACAAATTGAAGGATAAAAACCATATGATCATCTCAATAGGTACAGAAAAAGCTTTTGACAAGATTCAACACCCATTTATGATTAAAACCCTCCAGAAAGTAGGCATAGGAGGAACTTACCTCAACATAATAAAGGCCATATATGACAAACTGACAGCCAACATCCTTCTCAGTGGTGAAAAACTGAAACCATTTCCACTAAGATCAGGAAAAAGACAAGGTTGCCCACTCTCATCACTATTATTCAACATAGTTTTGGAAGTTTCAGCCACAGCAATCAGAGAAGAAAAAGAAATAAAAGGAATACAAATTGGAAAAGAAGAAGTAAAGCTGTCACTGTTTGCAGAGGACATGATACTATACATAGAGAATTGTAAAGATGCTACCAGAAAACTACTAGAGCTAATCAATGAATTGGTAGAGTAGCAGGATACAGAATTAATGCACAGAAATCTCTTGTATTCCTATACACTAATGATGAAAAATGTGAAAGAGAAATTAAGGAAACACTCCCATTTACCATTGCAACAAAAAGAATAAAATACCTAGGAATAAACCTACCTAGGGAGACAAAAGACCTGTATGCAGAAAACTGTAAGTCACTGATGAAAGAAATTAAAGATGATACAAACAGATGGAGAGATATACCATGTTCTTGGATTAGAAGAATCAACATTGTGAAAATGACTATACTACCCAAAGCAATCTACAGATTCACTGCAATCCCTATCAAACTACCACTGGCATTTTTCACAGAACTAGAACAAAAAATTTCACAATTTGTATGGAAACACAAAAGACCCTGAATAGCCAAAGCAATCTTGAGAAAGAAAGACGGAGCTGGATGAATCAGGCTCCCTGACTTCAGACTATACTGCAAAGCTACAGTAATCAAGACAGTATGGTACTGGCACAATAACAGAAATATAGATCAATGGAATAGGATAGAAAGCTCAGAGATAAACCCACGCACCTATGGTCACCTTATTTTTGATAAAGGAGGCAAGGATATACAATGGAGAAAAGACAGTCTCTTCAATAAGTGGTGCTGGGAAAACTGGACAGCTACATGTAAAAGAATGAAATTAGAACACTCCCTAACACCATACACAAAAATAAACTCAAAATGGATTAAAGACCTAAATGTAAGGCCAGACCCTGTAAAACTCTTAGAGGAAAACATAGGCAGACATAAATAAACTCTATGATATAAATCACACAAGATCATTTTTGACTCACCTCTTAGAGAAAGGGAAATAAAAACAAAAACAAACAAATGGGACCTAATGAAACTCAAGAAAACAACCCAGTCCAAAAATGGGCAGAAGACCTAAACAGACATTTCCCCAAAGAAGATACATAGATTGCCAACAAACACCTGAAAGGATGCTCAACATCACTAATCATTAGAGAAATGCAAATCAAAACCACAATGGGTATCACCTCACACCAGTCAGAATGGCCATCATCAAAAAATCTACAAACAATAAATGCTGGAAAGGGTTTGGAGAAAAGGAACCCTCTTGCACTGTTGGTGGGAATGTAAATTAATACAGCCACTATGGAGAACAGTATGGAGGTTCCTTACAAAACTAAAACTGGAATTACCATACGACCCAGCAATCCCACTACTGGGCATATACCCTGAGAAAACCGTAATTCAAAAAGAGTCATGTACCCCAATGTTCATTGCATCTCTATTTACAATAGCCAGGACATGGAAGCAGGCTAAGTGTCCATCAACAGATGAATGGATAAAGAAGCTGTGGCACATATATACAATGGAATATTACTCAGCCATAAAAAGAAATAAAATTGAGTTATGTGTAGTGAGGTGAATGGATCTAGAGTCTGTCATACAGAGTGAAGTAAGTCAGAAAGAGAAAAACAAATACCATATTCTAACACATATATATGGAACTAAACAAACAAACAAAAATGGTTCTGAAGAACTTAGGGGCAGGACAGGAATCAAGACACAGATGTAGAGGATGGACCTGAGGACACGGGGAGGGGGAAGGGTAAGCTGGGGCGAAGTGAGAGAGTGGCATAGACATATATACACTACCAAATGTAAAATAGATAGCTAGTGGGAAGCAGCCGCATAGCACAGGGAGATCAGCTCGGTGCTTTGTGACCACCTAGAGGGGTGGGATAGGGAGGGTGGGAGGGAGGTGCAAGAGGGAGGAAATATGGGGATATATGTATATGTATAGCTGTTTCACTCTGTTATACAGCAACAAGTAACACACCATTGTAAAGCAATTATTCTCCAATAAAGTAAATAAAATAATTGTATTTTCGTTAAAAAAAAAAAAAAAGATTGGTCACTGGCTGTTGCCCTGCTCCTTCAGTGGGGCTGGAACTGCATGGGAATCTTCTCTCAGGCTATGGTTCAGTCTCTGCCAGCAGAGACCCTCTGGTCTCCGTTTCCTCAACTGTGAGAGAAGCAGAATAATTAAATACCTCCCAGATTGGTTAATGGGATAGACGAAAACTCGAAGTGAAATAGTAGGTGTCAAAGCCCTTTGCTAAGTGAACTGATGTATAAATATTTGGTGTGTTGAGTGAGTTCAGCTGGTCTCTGCCTATCACTGTCTAATCGTGTAATTGACCCCCTGCCTCTCACCAAGTGTTGTTTCTGACCACAAATCCTTGAAACAATTAAAGTCTGCATGTCAGATTTGTCTTCCAGGATTTCTCAGGCCTGCCACTGTGGTGGATTTCTAAGGCCTGCCACTGTGGTGGATTTCTAAGGCCTGCCACTGTGGTATTAATGGACACAACCAGAGAGGCCGAAGCAGGGTTTGATGAATGTACTATAATTGCTGTTTGATATGACATAGTAATAGGAAAATTCATATAATTGACAATGTAAAGGCCCCTACTGTTAGCAGCTGCTTTAAATTTAATGGAGCCAAGATTGTTAATAGTCTTTTCTTCACAGGGGTCTTTCCTTTGGCAGCCATAGCACAGAGCAAGCGTGTCCCATCATCTACGCCTCTCTCCAGGCCTACACCCCAGACTCCCTGTGGCAGAGGATTACAGGGAATAGGTCCATTTGCACTTCTTCGTCTTGTGTTAATTATCTAGTGGAACCATTCGTGTGTGATATGTGGCATTTCCTCCCTGTGAGACTTCTCCTTATGCAGCATGGTGCTACAGAAGACAGTTCTGGAACTGAACCAGGGATATGCTATTTACTAGCTGCACGTTTTGGACAAGTTACTTAACCTCTCTGAGCTGCAGTGTCTTCTAGAAAACATGAAAAGTAAAACCTACGAATTGTGAAATGACCAGCACAGGGCATGGAATGTGTTTATTAAATATTAGCCTCCTCTCTTCTCTGCATACACCAGACCAGACCTCTTTAATTAGCCAAGTCCTCCACTAGCCATCTCTCTGTCCTCACTCTCTGGTTGGCCTCTTTTCTCAACAAAAGGACATATAAAGCAATCTGACCTTGCACTACAAAGTTCCTTAGGGCTTTTTCTCCTTTCCTTACAAGAGCTACCTTGCTTTACCAAAAAACCAATATGGGTCTTATAAGAAAACGGCAGAAGATTCAGCACAGGGCGTTCTGTTGCTAGACACTTTGGGTCATTATCATTGGATTAGGTTTACTGGCATAAGACTGATTCACAGGAGAAGTAAAAACCAGAGTAAAGCATAAGAGATTCCACTCACACATTGATGCATGTCTTTTAAATGCAAACCATCAAATTATAAAATTGTGTGAGTGTATATGTGTCTAAGAAAAAGAGAGGAAGGTGGGTGACAGGGAGGGAGAGAGAGGAGAATTCTAATGGGGCTCAGCTGCCGGCAGGAAGAAACACGTTTAATGTGGTTTCTCACTAGGCCTACCCTAATTGTTCCCCTTGGCTGCAGAGAAAGCACTTGTGTGTGTGTGCCTGTATGCCTGTCGAAAGCTTTCTGCAGGTAAACCAAAGCCACAGGTGCTCAGTCAATTCTCTCTGCAGTCACTCAGACTGCTTTCCTGTGCAGTGATTTTGCAGTTAGTATTAACTAGGGATTATTACATCATCTGTCCTGCAGACAGATGGACATTGGGATGACACAGACCTACTAGAGAATGGACTTGAGGATACGGGGAGGGAGAAGGGTAAGCTGGGACAAAGTGAGAGAGTGTCATGGACATACATACACTACCAAACGTAAAATAGATAGCTAGTGGGAAGCAGCCGCATAGCACAGGGAGATCAGCTCGGTGCTTTGTGACCACCTAGAGGGGTGGGATAGAGAGGGTGTGAGGGAGGGAGACGCAAGAGGGAAGAGATATGGGGACATATGTATATGTATAACTGATTCACTTTGTTATAAAGCAGAAACTAACACACCATTGTAAAGCAATTATACTCCAATAAAGATGTTTAAAAAAAAATTCCTATGTAAAAAGAACCCCCCCCCAAAAAAAAATATCAATAGAATGTTTATAAACTGTTGCGGTAATCATTTGGGAGGAATAGTGCAGTTTCCTAACTTTCTTTTAGAAGAACTCTCCTAAGCAGGAAATAAGTGTATTTATTTTGTTTAATCCCTGGTATTTTTTTGTTGCATGAGCTTCTCCTTTACTGACTTCTTAATGTCTATGCTGCTGAAACTAACCATCTTTTTCATAAACACTGTTGATGTTTTTTTCATGTCTTCCAGTCATCTTTAATCAGAATATTCTGTCACCACAAAATCTTCCAAGGGAGGATTTTGTCATAAAAGCTATTAATGTCTAGCGTTAAACACTTTACCCAGCTCTCATGCTTTGATGAGCCCTCTGATGTGGTACACTATTTACAATTCTCAAAAGCATGTTTTCCCATGGAAGGCATAGATTTCACTCCACCATTGATACTTGCTTTTAGTTTTTCTTTTTACAGTTTTTTATAAGTTGTTATTATCTGGAAATGCAGTATCAGGTGGCAACAAGGTATCACTCAAGAAAGGAAAGAAAATCAAAATGCTCTCATTCATTAAAGGACAAATAGAAAGTGTGTGGCTACTTAGGTGTGTATAAGCATTTATAAAATAGGGGAAATAGGTACAGTCTCTGAGATATGTCATTTACCTGAAGTTATGATAACTTGGTGATACATACATATATGTCTGATGAAGTGATCGTTGCCATTAATCATCCTAAAACATGATTGTGCAAATATTTTGAGGAATCATGTATGTCTGCCAAATGTTTGTGCTGTTGGTACAATTTAGGGATGTCCTGTTGACATCTTTAGTCACACCAGTGTTTAGATACTCCTGTTTGGACAAGGGCAATTCTCTGGAGATGGGGGCAGCCATGAGTTGCTGCAATTCAAAATTCACATGTGCATTGTTTAATAGAGGCCATCTGGATGGGAAACCACAAGTATTCATTACTATCAATCCCTTGCATCTCTTTTCACTTGCTGCCTATATTAAGTTCATGCCTTCTAAACACAGCTTCTTTAGGATTTTGGTTGACCATATTTGGGGAAAAACTTGTAAGAGGGTTAGTGGGACCAACCATTGTGTCCGATGCTGGGCCTTCTTAGGTAAAATATGTTTGTCTGAGCTACAGACACTGTAGCTCAGACACTGTCAGCCCTTGGATAGTGGTGCTAGCTAAGAGCATGTGGTTGGGAAAGGCAAACCCACACTTGTAATATGTGTTAATTCCAGTTGATGATGAATGGCTGTTCCAACAGAGCGGGGGGGGCGGGGAGAAGTCCCATAATGCCAACTTGCTACAAGTGGCTGCTTGGTTTTCTTGAGGGTACTCTTCTGAGGTCCTAGTTTTGTTTTCTTTTGTTGTTGGGTGGGATATGCAGAAGGGCAAGAGCTAGATTAGCATTAATAAGAGACAGATCCTGCTCTGTGACTCATGAATAGCCTCTGTCTCTGCCACCACACAGCTCTTTATGAGTCTTATGCAAGAGGCACTGATAATGGGTGGTCAAGGACAAAGACTAGAAGACTTGCTGAGTCATATGGTCCACTGGGTATTGATACTTTAATGCCTCTTCTATAGCAGATGCTCTTTGCTCAGCATTCATGCATGATACAGAGGTGCTCATACTTTGTACTCACTTTTGAAGGTCCATTTACCTGCCAATCTCCCAGACCTCCTTGTCCTCTAATCGAGTTTTTTCCAAGTCATTGACCATGCAGATAAGCTATTTCTGCTGGCTCATGAGTCTGCGTATAGTCTTAACCTTGGTCTTGTCTCTCTACATTCCAAGTGTATTGCCTGTTGTAGTGTCCAAAGCTCTTCCCAGTGGGAAGCTTTTTCCTTGACATTCTTTCAGAGCTTCTCCCGAGTGAAGATGTGGTACAGTGACAATTCATCTTTTGCTTGCACTCACTTGCTAAATTGACTCATCTGTGAATCAAGCTTTGTGTATTTCTTTTCCCATCATTTAGTCATAGAAAATGCCCATGTGGTCAAAGTGGGAGCTGAGGAAAAGGCCCCAGAGAAACATGGGCTCTGAGCAGCTGTTCATGTACCTTATTTGTACCTTTCGGACCAGCTTGTGCCTGATTCTGGATATACCACATCCATGTTATTATGGATTGCTGTTAGAACTGCCCCAAATTATGATTTGGTGGATCTGAAAGCACTCAGTTCATGATAAGTAGTTCTGGCCATATCGTCACTTAATTCTCAAGGTCAGACGTGCAGTTTCTAAAAGGATTCCAAGACCTGTTTTTTGAATCTTATATAGATTTTTACTACATGTGGCGTGACTTATCTTCCACATCATAGGAGTTTCTGCTGTGACCAGCCTATTGGGCCTTGCCAAAGGTTCTATACAATGTCTTTCTCTACCACAGATCTGTCTGGTATCATGGAATCTGCTGAGTCACAGAGATCAAATGTCAGCACTTCTAGAACCACAGCCTGAATTGCTGCAGAGAACTTTCTTTTTGGGGGCCTCAGTCAAAGCTAACAGCTTTCAAACCACTATGGTGAATCAGTAGTTTCAGTATTCTTAAATGCAGAATGTGCTGCCTACAAAACCCAAAGAACCCTATCCAGGGTTGGGTTTCATTCTTTGCGGTAGGAAATGTGAGGCATTTCCCCACTCTCTGGATTACAGGTACATTTCCAAGGCATCCAAAGCATTTGCCACTTTTTTGATCATCAGCTTCAATTAATACAATATTAATTTACAGAAAATATCCAGACAGTTGAAAGATAGAAAAATATGCCACCTCAAAATATACCACTTTGGCATAGGATTATTTTAACCTGAAGGCAATTGAGAAGAGGAAGATACAAGAAAAACTCTGTCCTTCCACTGCTTGCCTGAAAGCAGGACATAAATTTATAAAGGTGTCCCCCTTCTTCTTTCTACCAGGAAAAACAGAAGTTAGTCACCAGAGACAACACTAGGCCCTCTTCAGCCCAGGGATGCTACCAAAGGACTCTACAAAACAAATTATGCAACTAGCCCTTATCTAACATTAGTTTCCCCATATATTTGCCTTCCCATAGCATGCTGCCCCTAGAAACTCAAAGTTCTACCTTTGTCTTGTCACTTCTCTAAAAAAGTATTGCTGTTAAGATCCTATATAAACCCAAGCTCTAACCACCCCTTGGAATTACTCATCTCCATGTGCTCCCAATGTGCCTGTGCGATGCACATGTTAATAAGCTTCTGTTTGTTTTTCTCTTGTTTATCTGTCTTTTGTCAATCTAATCTACTGGGCCCCTGTTAGTGAACCCCACATAGGTAGAGGGAAAACAGTTGTTCTTTCCTACACAGTCCAGGTCCCTTCAATCTATAGTATGACAGAGAACATGAGAACGTAATATTGGGATATGACAGTGAGTGTATATAGCCCATGTGAATGTAAACTGCTCTAATTTTCTTTTTTGTGAGTTATGGTTTGCCAGTCCAATATCCACATATTGTATACTGGAGGCTCTGTTAATCTTCTCTAATAAAGATATCACGTTTGGTACGGTGGATCCAACCAGATTTTGTAGGGACCAGACTGGTAAATGAAATGGGAATGTGGTGGGGAACACCACCTCTGCATGTTTTAAGTCTTTGAGTGTAGCACTGATCTTGTTTTTGTGCTGTGAAGTGATAATTGTTTTTGTTTACTCTAATTTCTGGGTGGGAAGGGACAGTTGCAGGGGCTACTGCTTGGCTTCCCTACTACAACCACTCCAACTCTGTAGGTCAAGGAACCAATGTGAAGTTTCTGCCAACTGCTAAATATATTCACTTGAATTATACATTTGGGGACTGGGGAATGACAGTTATGTGGGTTCATAGTCCCCTCTGTGAGATGGACCTGGGTCAAAACTCTATGGATTTAACTTTAGTTCCTGAACCCCTTATACCCCTGATTTAATGGGGAGGCTGTCAAGGTAGCACTTTTTGGTCTCGTGGCGTCAGATTGAACTTGGACCCTATATCTACCAAGCCTTGAAAGATCTGGGTATTCCCCTTTCCCAAATGGGCCATGGCTATGGCTTCCACTGGGGAAGGACTGGGGAATCACTACTGTATCAATATATAATTGCTGTGGTGCTATAAGGATCTTCATCATCTGGACCTGGCTGCTCCTTCAGTCAATGGGTTCTGTATCTGCGAGCTGACTTCAGTCTTGAAACTGGGCCAAAATTCATGACTTTCCAGGGAAGATAACCTCTGCCTTCTGTTTACCTATTCTTATATATATTTGACAGTACTCTGGGCAGATGACTTTGAGTCATCTCTGTAGATCATTTCAAGTCAGATCCTTCTGGCTGCCATTCATGTTTTGCTATTCCAAAATCCTATCATCCCCATTTCTTCTAGGGAACTCAGTTTTGTAATGGCATCTCTCCTACCATTTCAACCCACAGAGGACAGGCACTGCTGAGCATTGCAGTGATGTTGGTGTGTTCTTCCCCAGTTCATCCCTTATTGTCTTAATAAATGGAGTACTCTCTGGGCCCTCCTGAAGAAAATGATCAGCTGTTGGGTTTTCCAGTTGTATGTAATAGAAGCATTTTAAAATGCTCTGTTCTCTGAGCCTGTTGAGCTCTTTCTCATAGTTTTCCATGGTATCTCTAACTTAATGTCAGCTATTGTTTTTTGTTTTTTTCCAAGCTACCACGCTTCATCCCAGCAGTGTTTTAGAATCATCACTTAGGAATCTTGGAAGGGGGTTAAGTCCTTTATTGTTAGAGAGTTCCCTCATGTTGTAAATCCTCCTTTATCCAGATTTATGTTCCACTCTTCTTGATCCAGCACCCTTAGGATTCACTTCCAGATATAATCTCCTGCTTCCTGCCAGTGCATGCTACCCAAGTCCTATAACAATTTTGATGCATAATCCAACTTAGTCCCTAATGGGTCCAGCACTTCTTCAAACTGGCTATTCTGAGATTTGTCCATAAGGGCCTGGTGCCCTGGCAGTGAGGAGAGAGCAGATTTGGGGGAGGTCATTCGTTGTCTTGTTTGGCACCTGCCTCATTTGAACAATCTTAGAAAAGGTGGGGTGATCTCTCTTCCAAAAAGGAGAGGGCCACTTCAGATGGCCTAGTGGGCTCAGAGATATTGAGGATACAGGGTTCACAAATTCATCTACCCGTATGTCTCCATCTCAAATCTCAAGGTTCCACTCTTTCCCCTCCCTGGGCCCGGTATTGTCATAGGAGACTTGCCTAGGCCAAGAATTCTCTGAAGTTCTGCCAATATTACAGTTAAGTTCTGTGTCTCATCTTCAGCTGGTTCTGCCTTCTGGCTTCAGGAGATGAGTCTTTTTGAATGCCAACAAGGAGGCCTCTAATACCCACACTTGGCTTTGAATTATTAAGAGGTCTCAGCCTATCATTTACTTTCTTCAATAAATCAGTGGTACTTAGCAAGAGCCACTCACTTTCACAGCCTTTATAGTTGCTATTTCCCCATATCAGTTCAATGCCTGAGAAATTGCAGCAGTTAGTTCATCCCCTCAATCTGCATCCCATATCATTCTCCTCAAGTGAAAGTCTTAGTAGTTGCATGCTGCTACATGCACAGCATCCCAGAGATTGTCAATACCACCTACCACAAGTGATCCAATTGGCAAGTTGGATCCAACTGCAAAATTCTCTGTTTCTCAGACCTACTCTGATACAAACCAACTTGGGTTGAGTTCCTTTAAAGAAGAGCCTGAGATGGGGATTCTTGTTTGAGTAACTTACTGAAGGAGTATTCCTAGGAGAAAAGGAGTGAGGGATGCCTGATAGAGCAGGGCATAAAAGCTAATCGTGAATGTAGTCTCAACTAAAGGCCAGCTTCAGTCTGAACCCAGGGGAAGCTTTGGAACACAAATTACAACAAAAAGTTAGTGTCACCCTAAGATGAGGAATGAGGCTTTCACCCCTTAGTATCAGCTAATTATTAACTAAAGTTTGTTGGGTTGGAGTAGTTTGAGTGTATACTGTGTAGCTTTTCAAGTAAGGAAACTCCCATTTAGCCACGGCTAACTAGAAGGGCCAGCTGTGAGTTTTTACCAGCCAACTCTCATAACAGCTAGAGGATGGGTACACTGGCAGGTGTTGAGTCAATATTCCCATTGACTCAACACCATCTATATGGTAGATCAAGGGTAGGTCCTGAAATTTTGTATGTATTTCAGCTCTCAAGTGATGTCAATATTGCTGGTCTAAGGACCACACTTTGGCAAAAGATGGATTATTTTGTTTTCAAGTCTTTCTATCTTCTCTTTTTTTTCCTGCACCCTTTTACTTTTCTTTCCCTCATCTTTCTTCTTTCCAATTATGCTTATTCTACATATGGTCTCCAGAACCATTTGTAGAACTGCATTCAAAGGATGTGGGCGGTTTGCAGGTTTATTTCTTAAGGAAGGGAAGAAAAACTTCAATTTATTGGTCAATTTTTCTATGGATACATCCAGTTGCCTGCACTAAAGTTGACTTTAAGTGTCTTGTTCACATGAATGGACATTTCTTTTTAAATATTACAAGCTTAGAAGCTGATTCAAGAACAAGGCAGGACTCAGCTTTTTGTGAGCAGACCAAGAATAGCAAAGCTATCTTAAAACAGGAACCAACCTTTTCATTTTATTGTAGCACTGAAAGAAGCATCATTTACAAGCCTAATTATATCCAACTTATAATTTGGAAATACTGAGGTCCCCCCAAATTAAGGAACTTATTTAAGGTCACATAGGAAATGAATGGCAAAGTTTGGACTAGGACCTAGGCCTTGGGTCTCCTGTTATTGTGTGCTTGAAATTGGATCTCTGCATCTTGAAAATAGTGTCCAAAGTAGGACTTCCAGCCATCAGTTTTATACATAAGCTTTATGCTTAGAGCACAGTGGAATAAAATATCAACATGTAAACATAAAAATAGAAATGCTGTGTCAAAGACAAGTATTGAGAAGGTAAAAGATATTTTAGAGTAGACTGAAAAGTCTGACTTAGTTTAGAATGCCTAGATTCACTTTAGAGAAGATTTCCCATTATCTTAGCATCATTCCCCTTACTGTTGAAAACTCTTAGTAAGACTGCTTCAGATTGGAGAAGGTGACTTCTTTTATTGCTGTGTGCTTTTCCTTCAATGTTACCATTTTTCATGGCATAGAGGTGACTGAGAAAGAGAATGTATTCTTTACAATACAGAACATCCTTTCCCTATTCACTTTCTAAGGAAGTCCATTAAAATTAGGACATTATCACCACAATCATCAGCATCATCATCATCATCATCATCATCATCATCATAATTCTCATTATCGAAAGTGTTAACACTCATTGAGGGCTAACTATGTACTAGGCAATATATTGTAAGCTTTGCATGTATTATTTAATCTTCAAAACATTCCTATGATGATAATACACTTACTATACTCATTTTACAGATGAGAAAACTGATGCACAGAGGATTTTAGCATTTTTCACATAGTTACACAGCTAGTTTATAATAGCACCTAGCAACCAACTGAAGTTGGTTCATATCAGAATTTACTGTTGTAGGAGATCAAAATGTTGGGGTAGGAGGACATAGAACTTACCTCCCCCCCGAACACATCAAAAATACATCTACATGTGGAACAATTATCACTGAAAAATAACTGGAAACTGGCAGAAAGACTCCTGTATAACCAAGGCTATAAGAAATATCAACACAGAATTGGGTAGGAAGGGAAGAGAAGCCATCAGCGTGGGATCTGTGCCCCTGGGAGAGGACTCAAAGGAAAAAAAGAATAAACATGCAGAAATCTTCCCTGTGGAGTGAGTACTTTGAGCCACATATTGGGTGTTCCAGCCCTGGGATCTGACACAGGGAAGTAGAGACCCTTTGGCTGGTTGGAAGGCCGGTGGCACTAAGAGGAGGGCTGTGGGAAGCCTGAACTCCACACGTGAGGAGTGTGTGAAGCAGGGCATAGAGGGTGGGCTGAAAACTACCTGAGTGGCTGTCTGGTTTTCCAAAACCACTCTGCTGTGCCCCAGCCTGAGCTGAGGGAAACTGCGAGGCCCACTTGCTTCATGACATAGCTCCACACTGGGGTGAGGGCATGGCTGTGAGATGCAGAGTTGGCTCAGACGTGAAGTGGCACCTGAGAAGAGTGGGGGCAGCCATTACTGACACTTACACAGGCAGTGTGTCAGAAGTCCAGGTCTCTGACCCCAGCTGGACTGCCACAGCCCAACCCCTAACCCATGCCGAGTGCCCACATCAGCTCTTCTTGCTCCAGCACTGCTCCCTTCTGGGCCAAGGATGCTGGTGCTGGGAGGGGGAAGAGCACCTACATAAAGGGAATGGAGCCAGTGTGGACCTGATTCTCAAGGCTTCTGATCCAGCAAACTGGGACCCAACCCTGCCCCCAGTACAGCGGTGATGGCCACTGAGCAGTGGGGAAACTCTGGCTCATACCTGGCTCCAGCCCTAGCCCCTCCATCTCCAGCTCCACCTCCTACCATGGTGATAGCTGCCAGCACACCTTGAGGAAAGAAGTGACTGTGTGTTCACATTAAATCCAGTTCTCCCACCAAAGCCACTGGGCACACATGGACTATTTAGGGATGCTACTACATAAGGATACCCCTTCAAGACTGCAATAGGTAACCGTTTCACCTAATTTCATAGAGACAGAGAAGGTTAAGCAAAATGAGAAGACAGAGGAATTTGTCTCAGTGAAAGAACCAGAGAAGCCTCCTGAAAAAAACAATGAAACAGAAAATTGACCAGAAAAAGAATTCAAAGTATTAATAATAAGAATGCTAACTAAATTAGGGAAAAGAAAAGATGAATAAAATGAGAATTTTAACAAGGAACTAAAAAATATAAAAAAGGACCATCCAGAACTGAAGAATACAATAACTTAAATGAAATACACACTAGAAGGAATTAACATCAGACTAGGTGATATAGAAGGACACATAAATGATCTGGAAGCTAGAATAATGGAAATCACCCAATCAGAATAACAAGATGAAAAATTAAAAAACAAGAACACTTTAAGGGACCTCTGGAAAAACATAAAGTATACCAACATGCACATTATAGGAGTCCCAGAAGAAGAGAGAGGAGGTGATTGAAAATGTATTTGATGAAATTATGGCCAAACGTTTCCCAAACCTAAGGAAGGAAACAGATATCCAGGTACAGGGAGCTCAGAGGGGTCCCAAACAAGATGAACCCAACCAGACCCTCACCAAGATATATCCTAATTAACATGGCAAAGGTTGAAGACAGAATTCTAAAGCCATCAAGGGAAAAGCAAAGAATCATATACAAGGGGACCCCCTGTAAGGCTATCAGCTGATTTCTCTGCAAAAAGCTTGCAGGTCAGAAGGGAGTGGCATGAGTTATTCAAAGTGCTAAGAGGGAAAACCCTGCAACCTAAGATACTCTGGCCAACAAGATTAACATTTAGAATTGAAGGAGAGAGAAAGAACTTCTCAGATGAGCAAAAACTGAAAGGGTTGATCAGTGCTAAACCTACCCTAAAAGAAATGTTAAAGGGTCTTCTCTAAGTGGGAAAGAAAAGGCTGTGATAAGAGGTAAGAATCTATAGGAAAGGAAAAATCCCACTAGTAAAGGAAAATTAGTAATACATGTTGAGAATCAAACACTTAAATAAACTAGTATGAAGACTAAAAAAAAGAAAAATTGTAAAATTAACTATGACTATAATAATCAGTAAGGGATAAACATGAAGATGTAAAATATAACATCAAAAACACAAAATGTAAGAGAAGGGAGTAAAAATGTAGATCTTTTAGAATGTGTTTAAACTTACAGGACTACCTGTTTAAAACAAGCAGATATAGTTGTAGGTCAACATATATGAACACCTTGGTAACCACAAATCAAAAACCTACAGTAGATACACAAAAAACAAAGAGAGGAACGCAAGCATACTTCTAAAGAAAATCATCAAACCACAAGGGAAGAGACAAAAAGAAGAAATGACCAGAGAACTGCAAAAACAAACACAAAACAGGTAATAAAATGGCAATAAGTACATACCTATAAATAATGACTTTAAATGTCAGTGGACTAAATGCTCCAATCAAAAGACATAGGGTGGCTGAATGGATAAAAAAACAAAACCTTTGAATACACTGCCTACAAGAGACTTACATCAGGGCTAAAGACACACACAGACTGAAAGTGAGGGGATGGAAGAAGATATTTCATGCAAATGGGAATGACAAGAAAGCAGGGATAGCAATGCTCATATCAGACAAAATAGACTTTAAAACAAAGGCTATAATAAAAGACAAAGAAAGGCATTATGTAATGATAAAGGGATCAATACAAAGAGAAGATATTACACTTGTTAACATAAATACACTCAAGACAGGAGCACCAAAATATATAAAGCAAATACTAACAGGCATAAAGAGAGAAACTGATAATAATACAATAATAGTGGGGGACTTTAACACCCCACTTACATCAATGGACAGATCAGACAGAAAATTAATAGGCAGCAGTGATCTTAAATGACACAATAAACAAGTTGAATTTAGTATATACTTACAGGACATACCGTGCAAAACAACAGAATACACATTCTTTTCAAGTGCACAAGAAACGTTCTCCTGGATAGATCACATGCTAGACCACAAAACAAGTCTCAACAAGTTTAAAAGGATAGCAATTATATCAAGCATTTATTCCGACCACAATGGTATGAGACCAGAAATCAGTTTGGGGAAGAAAAATGGGAAAAGGAAAAACACATGGAGAATAAATAACATGCTACTAAAAAAAACCCCAATGGCTCAATGAAGAAATCAAAGAGAAAACACCACGAGTCAAATGAAAATGGAAACACAACTTTCAAAAAGCTATGGGGTGCAGCAAAAGCAGTTCTAAGAGGGAAGTTTATAGAAATATAGGCCTAACTCAAGAAACAAGAAAAAAATAAGCAACCTAACCTAACTTCTAAAGGATTTAGAAAAAGAAGAACAAAGCAGAAGAAAGGGGGGAAAAAAAGAAAAAGATCAGTGAAACTAAGAGCTGTTTTTTAAAAAAAGATAAAAAAAATTGATAACCTTTAGCCAGGCTCTCCAAGAAGAAAAGACACAAAATAAGGGGTGAAAGAGGAGAATAACAACTGATACCACAGAAATACAAAAAAATCATAAGAGAATACTGTGAACACTCATATGCCAACAAATTGGACAACCTAGAAGAAATGGAAAAATTTCTAGAAACATACAACCTGTTAAGACTGAATCAGGAAGAAATAGACAATCTGAACAGACTGATCACTAGTAGTGAAATTGAATTTGTAATACAAAAAATTCCCAGCCCTCAAAAGTTTAAGACCAGATGACTTTACAGGGTAATTCTACCAAACATACAAAGAAGAGCTAATACCTATCCTTCTCAAACTATTCCAAAAATTGAGAGGATGGAATGCTCCCAAATTCATTCTACAAGACCAGCATTACTCTGATACCAAAACCTGACAAAAATACTATAAAAATTATAGGCCGATATCTCTGATGAATATAGATGTAAAAATCCTCCACAAAATACCAGAAGATTAAATTCAAAAATATATAAAAAGGATCATACACCATGATCAAGTGGGATTTATTCCAAGGATGCAAGGATGTTTCAGTATTCATAAATGAATCAGTGTGATACTCCGCATTAACCAAAGAAAGGATAAACATCACATGATATCTCAATAGATGCAGAAAAGACATTTAACAGAATTCAACATCTATTCACAATAAAACTCTCATCAAAGTTGGTCTAGAGGAACTGTATCTCAACATAATAAGGCCATTTATGACAAACCCACAGCTAACATCATATTCAGTGGTGAAAAACCAAAAGTCTTTTCTCCAAAGTCAGGAACAAGACAAGAATGCCCACTGTTACCACTTCTATTTAACATAGTATTGGAAGTCCTAGCCACAGAAATTAGACAAGAAAAAGAAATAGAAGACATCCAAATCAGAAGGAAAGAAGTAAAACTGTCACAATTTGTAAATTACATAGTACTATAATAGAAAACCTTAAAGTCTCCACCTATAAAATATTAAAACTAACAAGTGAATTCAGTAAAGTTGCAGGATACAAGATTAATATTTAGAAATCTGTTGCTTTTCTATACACTGATAATGAACTCAGAAAGGGAAGGCAAGAAAATATTCTCATTTAAAATGGCATCAAAGAGAATAAAATATCTAGGAATAAATGTACCCAAGGAGGTTAAAGATCTATACTCTGAAAACTACGAAACACTGATGAAGGAATTTGAAAATCATACAAAGAAATGGAAAGATAACTGGTGTTCTGGGAATTGAAGAATTAATATTATTAAAATGTTCATACTACCCAAAGCAATATACAGATTGAATGCAGTCTGTATCAAAATACCCATGACATTTTCCACAAAACTAGAACAAATAAGCCTATATTTCATATGGAACCACGAAAGACTCCAAATTTCCAAATCAGTCTTGAGAAAAAAGAAGAAAGCTGGAGGTATTGTGCTCCTTGACTTCAGACTATACTGCAAAGCTACAGTAATCAAAACAGCATGGTGCTGGCACAAAAACAGACACATAGATTAATGGAACAGAATAGAGAGCCCAGAAAAAAACCCATGCATTTATGGTCAATTACTTTACAACAAAGGAGGCAAGAATATACAATGGAGAAAGACAGTCTCTTCAGTAAGTGGTGCTGTGAAAACTGGACAGCTACACGTAAAAGAATGTGATTAGAACATTTCCTCACATCATATACAAAAATAAACTCACAATAGATTAAAGACCTAAACATAAGACCTGAAACCATAAAACTCTTAGAAGAGAACACAAGCACAACACTCTTTAACATAAATCGTAGCAATGTTGTTTTTTGGATCTGTCTCCTGAGGCAAAGAAATAAAAGCAAAAATAAACAAAATGGGCCTAATTAAACTTAAAAACTTCTGTACAACAGAGGAAACCATTGACAAAATGAAAAGAAACCTACTGAATGGGAGAAAATATTTGCAAATTATAACATCAATGAGGGGTTAAAATCCAAAATATATAAACAGTTCATACAACTCAACATCAGAAGCCAAACAATCTGATTAAGAAATGGGCAGAAGGCCTGAATAGACATTTTTCCAAAGAAGACATACAGATTGCCAATAGGAACGTGAGTATATGCTCAGTATTGCTACTCATCAGAGAAATGCAAATCAAAACCACAGTGAGATATTACCTCACACCTGTCAGAATGGCTATTATCAAAAAGACCACAAATAACAAATGTTGGTGAGATGTGGAGAAAAGGGAACCCTTGCACACTGTTGGTGGGAATGCAAATTGGTGTAGCCTTTATGGAAAACAGTATGGTACTTCCTCAAAAACTAAAAAATAGAACTAACTTATGATCCAGCAATTCCTCTCCTGGGTATATATCCAAAGAAAATCAAAACACTAACTCAAAAAGACACATTCACCACAGTGTTTATATTTATAATATGAATTATTTACAATAATTATTTACCGTAGCTAAGATATGGCAGCAACCCAAATGTCCATCAACAGATAACTGCTTATTTCTTCATTCTTGCTTATTTTTATCTAGGAAAAGAATCAACAGGTTAGGCAAGACATGGTATGCATTCAGGAGAGCATAAGTCAGGAGTTAGGTTAAATTGCCTAGTGATCTAATTCCTATAATTAAGGTCTTTTAAGGTTAGAGGGGAACAGAAATGAGCAAGCAGGAAAGGGGCAAATGAGTTGCTCTCAAGTAGAGTGTATACAGTGAGGGACTGGCAAGTGCCCTAAAGAACTCAGAGTACTTTCCCCTAAAGAAGGTACAGTGGATATAGAGAAGCCAAAAAAAAGCAACAGCAACAGTGCCTGAACCTGGCTGAGATAAGCCTTTAGAAGATGATGTAGGCTATAGCTATAAAATTCTTCTCAACCAATCTTTCACAATGCCAAATACTTCAGACCCTAATTAAATTATTTGATATGCTCCTGCAGCTGATCAGAGTATTCTAGTCTCAATGGCTAAACACTGAGTCCATTGCTAGGGATAGAGACATAAATGAGATATGCTCTGACAATGTTAGTTCATCATCTAACATGGGGAAAATAAATTGCAGATAAACAAAATAAACAATATAGAAAATTGCAAGTTGTGGTAATGCAGAGGTATGTTTGCTTCCCTGCAGAATGAATAAAGAGGCATCACAGGGATAAAAGAGAGCAGGAGAGATTAATTCTTCTGTGAGGTGTTGAGGAATGCTTCGTGGACAATATGACATTTGAAGTGGATCCTGAAAAAGAAATGCTTATTTTTTGTTTATTTTTTAATTTTTTCTGAGCTAAGGAAGGGAATATAGACAGAGGGAGCTATTGAAATGTATGGAGATGTGAAAGGTTATGCTGGATGCAAGGGCACTGGTGTATCTATAAAGTACAAGAGATGCCATTCTAAACATTTGGACTTTATATGAGAAATAAAAAGGTAGTTATTGATGGCTCTAGAGAGGAGTGTGATGGGTTGAGATCCGTAGCCTATGGAGGTGGGTTATAAACTGTAGTGGGAAAGGACCAGAGTCAGGGAGGTCAGATCCAAGGTTTTCAAAAAGCAATAATCCAAGTGAGAGATGGTGGAAAGCTGCAGTGAATCAGGGGACATTTTGAAACTCAGTCAGTAATATATGGATACTGACTGGATATGAGGATAAAGGAGAAAAAAACGGTCAAAGCACACTGAAGGATTTCTAGCTCTTTTCACATGGTCATGATGATATTATTAAATAAAACAGGAAAAAAAACAAATTTGGGGAGAAGCAAATGAAGTTGATAAGACGCATACTGGTTAAAAATGTACAGGCTCTGAAGATTTTTTCCCCCTAGTTTTCACATATCAGTTTATGGACTGGTTGTTTCCCTATGTGTTACTATGTCAATAAGAATGGGCATTAAAAGAGCATAGCCAGTGAACAAGTGGCTTCACCCACATTGTGCAGCCTTCACCCTGCACAATGCCCTGCTCAGATAGATGTCCTGGGTGGGAGATGGGGGTATGTGCTTTAAAGAAATGTCTGGGCAGCCCAAGATGGGAATCTAATAAATGAAAAGACCTAACAGGATCTAAGATATGGCATCCATTAGCTAGACCTGGCAAGCTGACTTTATTACAGACTGCTGTAGGTTATCAGGGGAGACAGTGACAGATCATTTTGTAGGGCCCAGGGAGAGCCAGATCCATTTGCCAAATAAATCCCGGTTCAGAACTGAGGTTAAAAAAATTGACAAGGCACAGTGATGCATGTGCCCCTCTCTGGGTGGCTGGTGGGAGCTGGCCACAGGAGGTTCCCCTCACTGGTTCATACATCCTGCCAGCTCCTGGGCTCATGTTACAGGACATTTTCCCATTTCCCTTTCCATGGTCTAGTTTAGGCAGAAAAATGGACAACAGGCAGGGGGGAGGATAAAAAGTAAACAAGAGAGGGAAAAGAGTCTCTCTCTGAGCAATCTTATAAAACAAAGCATAAATCTTTAACTGCCTGACCTTTCAGCTCACATGGTTTTTGGTGCAGAAGGGATAAATCAGGGCTCATCTGGAGGCTCAGGGGAGGGTGGCATTCTGCCTTCCAACAGGAAGCAACCTATTTGTGGAAAGCACATAGATGTATCATTGTTTTTAATAGAAGCTCAATTGATTTCCTAGAAATTGAAATGTTCCCTCGGTTGGGAAATGAAATTTCTACTTGGCCATTCCACCTTTGGCCGCCCCTTGGTGGAAAGTCTTATTGCACATTGCTAGAATTAGCGGAGAAAGGTCAAGTGAAAGGTCTTAGGGTCAGACTCCCTCATGACGGGACACCATCTCGTAAATGCAAATAAAACTGGCAGAGGTTGAGGGTTGCAGAGATGTGACTCCTACAATATAGTGAAGAATGTTTTTGTTAACCCTTCTGTTGCTGATCTCACTTCCTGCCTTGTGTTGCTCTTATGCCATCGTAGCCCATAAATATTCTGTGAGAGCCAAGGCTGGGGCCCTGGATTCAGCAGCTCACCTGAGGGCCTTGGCAGTTTTCTGTTGCCAGGCCCTTTATCCCAGAAGCCACAATGATGAACATTTGAAAAAAATGTTTGGTTTTTAAATACCTGGAGAAAGAATGACAATCAATGTTACGGAGTAACTGAAGTTTCCCCACTTAAGGGAACCTTGTTCCTTTTTTTGGCAGGGGTGGGGTTGGGTTGGTGGTGATAGATGTGGCTAGAAATAAAAAGACAGTAAATTAGTAGTTTGAAGATAGAATTGGAACCAAGCTTCATGGGTTAAGCCCACTATTCGAGTTCATGGAACCAAAGACGTGTTTTGATAATTTTTCTCCTTTTTTTAAGGCTGTTCAAATGTGAAAAAAGCAGATATGCCAGGAGCTAGCCCTTCCCGAGGTACTTATTAAGAAAACAAAATCAAGGAAATAATTATTTTATTCCACTGCAAAGGTAAGGTAGTATTCTAAATCCTTCCCAGATCCCTTTTGCCAAAGTCTTTTCCTTTGGTCCTAGCAAGTACAGCAGCCACCTAATGAAGTAATACTGCTTCCTGAGGCCCTACATGTCACTGGAAATAAAGCACCCCCTAGAGTCAAAAGCCCCTTCCAGAATATTCCTTAGTTTAGGCTGGGGATGTCTGAGTATATCTATCATTTGAAGAACAATGGCCTTTATCAAGGAAAACCTGCTATCCTTTGCTATACCTTTCTTTAAAGGCTATTCTGTTAGCAGGTTATTTCCACATTAACTTTTTTCAAGAATGTTCAAGCTATTAAATCACAGAAAAAAGAAAAAGGGATAAATTTAGGAGCTAGAGTAACATTTTCGGTCTTTTTGGTACTACATTATCAAGTTGTCTGTCTTTATTTATTAATATTTACTATTTGTTTGTATTTGTCTTAAGATTTGTTTATGGCCTAGTGGGGACCCAGTGGACTGCAAATTAGAATATCATTTTAGGTCTACAGTTTACTTTTTGTTGACTCAGGGTAATTCAGCCTTTGTGTATCAGATTCCAAGTCTACATCTTAGCTTCAGGATAATTAATCCAGCTTTAAAAATTACTGGTTTTACACACACACACACACACACACACACATATGGTACCAGATATATGGCATGCATTTAAAAAGATTCAAAAAAAATTAAAACCACAATAGCATAAAAAATCCAGAAAGGGATTTACGTGGGAATGACAACTAAGTTTATATTTGCTTCTCACAAATATATTTTTTAAAAACTTATTAATATTCAAATAAGTGAATTTGGTCCTGGTTTTCAGATAAATTTTATATTGAATGCATTTTATTTATGACCAGAATTATTTAGTAGAAATCCACCAAAAAGTGGTTCAACATTCCTTTTGTTATATGAGGGAAGTCAGAAGAGGACTTACTCTTTAAAAATGATTGATATACCTCTTTTTGAGGTTATTTTTTCATTAATAAATCATATTTACCAGGTAGTAAAATAGTCTTGTGATTTTTTTGAGAACAGTTAATAGTCCACAGGCTGCCCTTGGCTAAAGGCCATGTATGTCAGATCTTTTATAGTCATCTATTTCTCCACCCAACCAGTCCCAGCATGGAAGCTACTGCTAGTTACATGAAGCTATTCACTTTAGTCATACGTGTGTGGTTGA